>NW_027249220.1:0-421867 GCF_030848795.1 Temnothorax nylanderi
TTCCTTTTCGCGTTCTCTGTACGGCTATCACAGTATTAGGATACGATGTGTCTAACCTCATTTCCTTAATGCTGTAGATATTCTGTTTGCCAAGTAGTATTGCTTGTTGTTGTTCACTGGATACTTATGTGCGATCGGTGTAATCAATAAAATGATATCTTTTCAGCCTTCAATATGGACAACTGTTACGAACTATTATCTTTTTTAATGAATCAATTTAATATAATTATATAATATTCTTAATTAATCAGCTCACAACGCATCATAATTATATTCGCAATAAACAGATCGATTCTATTCTATTCTATTCAAGACGCAATGTGAAATAACAGTTTGGCGATTGCCACATTTTTAACTTTCGTCGAGAACTTTCTAGACGTTTCATATACATTCGAACCAGTGAACTATACTGGAATGTTACCTGCGTGCTTGCCGGGGAGCAAACCAAAGAAGGGTTTTTAAGCACCATTTATATCTCCAAAGAATTTTGCCGGGTTTAATGGTTTTCTATTCTATTGTTCTATTGTTCTATTGTTCTATTGCTTCGAAAAGTTCCGTTTTCTTCTAGAGTAGAGGTCCCATTTCATTACATAGTTGACTTGGCAAAGCACACTGATAGTTAAACATGGAAACATTTTTCTCGAAAAATTTAAAAAGTTTTCGAAAAGATTCTTGGAAATCACAGTGCTTTAACAAAGGAAGCCGATTTGGCGCAGCAGGCCCGTGGAAAAGAAAGAAGATACAGAAATGTAGTAATAAAATATGTAAAAATGAAGAGGGAAATAATATAATAAATAAAACAATAATAATAATAATAAAACAAAAAATAACGATGAAAGCTTTCATGAGCGCTTTATCTTTTACTGTTGCCTTCTGTTGAAAAAAAAAAAAAATTTAGTGGCTATATAAAATACTTTGTGTGATGATAGGCAGAGAAAAGAGCACATCATAATGCTTTGGAGCGGAAGCGACGGGACCACATCAAAGACAGTTTTACCAGTCTTAAGGACGCCGTACCGACTTTACAAGGGGAAAAAGTCGCAAGCAGGGCACAAATCCTAAAGAAAGCAGCCGAATACATTGTCAGCATGCGGCGTAGAAATGGATCCCATCAGCAAGACATTGATGACCTCAGGAAACAGAATGCTTATCTGGAGAATGAAAGTAACTATCTCTTCTTTTATATAGTTTCATATAGGCTCCAACTTGGATCGTGATCTCTCGCAATTCCTTAAACGCGTTTCATAATAATTTAATTTTTATAAGGTCAAAAACTAAAATAATTATAATAACGAAGCAACTTATTATTATAATTGTAATGATAAATCTGGTTAGAAAAATATCAATTAAGCAAGCATAAAAAGTATTAAAATTGTTAAATTTATCATAATTTTAGTTTTTTTTATTATCATGTTATTTCCTATTAACTGCACTTTTTAGTTCCTATCGCCTAATATCCGTTTCTTGATACTTTTCGAGTCTTATAATTAATTTAATTTGCTATATTGTAAAATAGCCAACTTTTTGTATTGTGACCATAAAGTGAGCAAAGATAAGAATATTACGCGTTTCCTCTTTCTAATTTGTTTATCTTTTTACAGTTCACAACTTAGAAAGATCCTTGGGGTTAAGCAAGTCTGAATCACCGGCCATATGTGAGTACACTCCGTCCGAGTCCTCCGACAGCGAGACTGGTGAAACGATTCGACAGCCAAAGAAGCTAAAGATGGCCAGCCTGCATTGACGACACTCCATACTTTCCCCTTTAACTTTATTTTCGTTATGATTTTTCGAGATATTTGTAAGTGATACAAAATACGTGTATATTGTGCGATCATGTGTAAGTAGGTACTTATTTAAGTAAATCATTAGAAAATCATGTTCTGTAGCATATTTGTAACATAGCGACACATTCTGAAGAGTGAGACGATGTCCAAGAACATAAAGCGAGTAAAGATGACATTACGAACGTCACCGATATCTTGCAATATTTATGTTTGCAACTTAATGTATATAAATACATATTAAGCAACAATATTGTACTAATATAAATAATTTATATTCGTTTTGATGGTTTTGGGCTATCGCAAATATATCCTTCGACTTCGCGCGCAAAGTTTGTCAACAGCATGGATAATTGTCAACAAATAATTTTAAGGAGCGATGTCTCGATTCTTCTATCATCATTTCAATATCGCCTCATGTCTCATAATTTTTAATTTATATTCGATCTCGGAAATCGCTTTCAGAATCAATTGTCACAATCGACTATCAAATATTAAATGTTATCAGTACGGTCCAATGTTATGTAATTATACTTTATTGTTAATGACTGACGATTATCACGAATCTGACACATTGATACGCCACAATATCTTAATATTGTTTAAGACTATCCAATATTTGCTTAATAAAGTTTTATTTGTAACGAATGTTTTATTAAAGTAATTAACATCGATTAGTCGAAGAATAGAAAAACGTCGTTTAAATCGAAGGGGTAAATTTATCAAAAAGACACAGAGACCCTGACAATGAATATTTTATATTCATAGATTTACAATATTGCTATACTTTATTAAAACGTGCCGCGAGCTATGCACACATAATAAGTAGGTAGGTAAAATTTTGACTTAAACAATTCGCAGATTAAATCATTACAATTGTGATGATCAGAAGAAAGAAGATTATCAGAAGTGTAACTAGCAAGTTCTCTGCACGCAAATCTATCTGCCGAAACGTAGCAGGAGATCTTAATATAATGGGAGAGATAAGAGATTGAAGTGTCATTAGATTTATTTAGATTATTGACTTATTTTACAAACAGGAAATGACACGGTCCTAGAATCCTGTTCGAGTGTTTGAAGAGTTCACTAAGGTGAAAAGCAGATGTGGTATATCGACCGCTGGAAATTCTAGATGCGACCAGCGAACGTGCCCGCCTCGACCTGTCCGTCCCACTTCTCTACCCAGGCGTTCGGGCACATTGAAGTGTAGACCCTTTTGAAGTATTGGCAAGCCTCATAATTTTCGTTGTGCTTCTTCTTGCACCGGTGAAAGTCTACGTAGCTCTGATAACAGTATCTACAGATCATCAGATTCGATTAGAGGCATTCGTCAGCTCGCTTGTCCTAAATTGTAAATACGAGTGCGATTTGCAAATACGCCTCTATCATGGTTCTGGGATAAAAATAATTCTTTTTTTTTATATTATTTTACAAATAATTTATAATACGTGTGTTGTATACATATGTACACACACCTAGCACATATTTCATGAAAAGTATAATTTAAATAATTATGAGTTTTACTGATGTTAGATAGATCAATCTGAATTTATAGATACAACAAGAATTTCATGTTTAATTTTTGACAAATTTTAATACAGTTAAACTAATATACTTGTATGATAGTCATTTTAATAAAGAACTCAATAAGGATTTACAAGCAATAGCATTGCATTTTATTACACAAAAATCGTTCGAGGATTCGTTGGATGTAAAAAATGGATCGTTATTACAATGTTTGACTAATAATGATTGTGGCGAGATCCCATTTTGACCCTTACCTGCTCTGGTTCTGATTAGGGAACCTAGGATCGTACGGTGCGGTTTGCCACTCATTGACGTTCGGAAGCTTCGTCATGCTTGCGACGATATAGGACACTGCTTAACAAGCCATAAATTACTTAATCTCTAAATTTCTGCACGGATTCGCGTTGCGTTTCACCTCTCTCTCTCTCTCTCTCTCTTTCCCCCTCTCCCTCTTTTTTTACCCTCTTTATCTAGCAGTAAATTCTACATTTCTCTCTCGCTCTCGTCCATTCGTCTCTCAGAGCACGCACGACACTATATCACAAATGAGTCCGTTTCTCACGGCACTTCCTCCCTTCTCCGTTCTCTTTCGTTCAGTTCGTTAACAAAGAGATCGCATGGCGTTGAGCTTAAATAAACATAAAAGCTCGCGGCGAGAACAAAATGAACGAAAGGTGCCTCTGGAGGAGAGGTATTTTGTTCCAAGGTTTTTTTTTTAAGAATTAACGATCAAACTACAGATATCTTAGAAGAAAAGTAATGAGCCAAAGGACGTAAAGACGGGACGACGCGAATTGTGTCGAAGCCTATTATTTGACCAACGGTCGCGTGTTATCCTCCTCCTGACAGCAAACCTCCCGGTATTTCTTCACCTCCGCCATGTAAAGGGACCACGCGTCCTTCGGCTGTTCCACTGTCTGTTCTGTCTTTGGTTTCGCCACCATACCAGTCTTTAGGATCCTGCCACCTCTCCTCTTACCCACCATCAGTGGTGGCGGCACCACCGGCTTTTCCTCCAGCACCGAAGTGGTGGGTTTTTGCGCGGTAGGTTGCATCTGCTCCTGCATCTTCTTGAACATCTCCATAAAGCTACCGTCGTTCTTGAAGGCATTCGGTTGCGGGGCAACGACAGCCGCCTGACGCATCACCATCCCCGCCCCCTCTCCGTGTTCCTCCAAGGCGTCGGACTCATAGGAGGTTGCCCTGGCGTGGTGCCTACGGCTCTCACGGTACCTGTGCCGGTCTCTGCTGCGATTACGACTGCGACTTCGTCTCTTGTCCCTCGAGCGGGACCTGCCGCGCGATCTCGATCGCGATCTATCTCTTCTGGAGTACTTGCGTGATCTCTCTCTGTCGCGATCCCGGTCTCTGTCGTTGGATCTGGACCGTCTGTGCGAGCGCACCGGGGACGACCTGGAGCCGCTGCGACGGCGCTTGCGCCGCTCCGGCGGCGGTGGCGAGTCGTTCCGCGAGGATCTACTGCTTCGATGGTGGTCCAAGGGCGAAGGCGAGGGCGAGCGCCGCATGCCGACTCTGCTCTTGTGGCTGTCATGTGTCGTGGTGTAACCTGTGCTATACATGGGAGGCGAGGGCGGAGCAGGTGGCGATTCGGTATTCGATCTGGCGCTGCGTTCGTACCGCTTTGAGTCCATCACGCTGATCGGGAGGGCCGAACTGAAGGACGGACCTATAAGGATAGAAACTGCCTTCCATGAGTACACGGCTCGTTCCGGATCCTCTCGCCTTCATATGACTTGGGCGCGTATATTATATATATATTTTTTAATGTGCATTCGCGAGAGAGACAGGCGAACTTCGAGCGAGAGAGCGTAACGTAGTCAGGTAGCCCAAATAGACGTGACAAGTGGTAAACGTATAGGTGAGAGGATACTTATCAAGCTGCGATTTAACGAACAAAGTGTCAGCATGGTAATCGCACTGTTTTGGCAGTGTCTCGAGGAGGCAAGAGGGGATGTGTCTCAAACAGAGAGAGACATTGATAGAGCAACTTTGATTTATCTACTCTTTTGCAAGTGTTTAGAAATGCAAAACATATTCAAGAGAGAAAGAGAGAGAGAGAGAGAGAGAGAGAGAGAGAGAGAGAGAGAGAGAGAGAGAGAGAGAGAGAGAGAGAGAGAGAGAGAGAGAGAGAGAGAGAGAGAGAGAGAGAGAGAGAGAGAGAGAGAGAGAGAGAGAGAGAGAGAGAGAGAGAGAGAGAGAGATGAGAGAGAGAGAGAGGAGAGAGAGGAGAGAGAGAGAGAGAGAGAGAGAGAGAGAGAGAGAGAGAGAGAGAGAGAGAGAGAGAGAAGGATAAAAAATTAATCCTGAAAGGAGCTTAGACTTTAAATCAAACCGCACATGTCGCCAGTTAGTCCCAGGAACTCCTCACCCCCAAGAAGATTGATGAAGACAGGAAAATGGAGGGGGATGTACACCCAACACCGGGCTCCATTCGAAGACAACGGGAAGTCACGGTTCCCGCGGGATCACGGGGACTCGGGACGTTGGACAAGAGGGAGAGGAGGGGGAAGGGGGGGAACGCGAGCCGTTTCTGCGACTTTTCCTCGAGATTTACTACCGGAATGGCGATACCCTCCTACGGCTTATCTGTCCCGCGCGTGCGGACAGGACAGGACAAGACCGTCCCGTCGAGCGTCTCGCTGGACCGACTTAAGTAACGCTAATTATCTATATGCGTTAATACCTTAATCAGCCGTGCGGTTGGGAACAAAATGGCCACTAAGAAACACCGCGCCAGACGACGACTTCGTTACGTCATGCAATCTCGAGGCGAGTTGAGAGTTTCCCTCGTCAGCGGAGTGCGGACCTGCGGATTACGTTGCCGAGAACGCCGAGAACGGTCTACCCCAAACGTTGCGTGAGAAGCGTCCCGTATGATCGTCTGACACCAGTGACGGCAGTGACACCCTGAGGATGATTTCTCAGTTCTCACAGGCTGTATGTACACTCTACCGGCAGGAATGCCTGGACATAATACATATACATATACATATGCATATCAAAATGTCCAGGCATTCCTGCCGGTCAGTGTATGTACATACACCACAAGTCCCTCGGATGTTGCTGATTAGCTGTCGAATAGGGAATTTCTGAAATCCTGAGAACTCCTTCCTCCGATAGCCAATTAGATTCGAACTGGTAAGCAGTAAGGAAAAAGTTGCTTTCCATTTACATCAAAACTTAGATAATTCTCACTTGTGATGTCATTCTGTCTTTAGTATTCATTAATTACCAAAAAAAATAGAACGACGTCACATTCGTATGTATTTGGCCGGAAATGAACGTCTTTTTAAAGAATCTCTATATGAAATCGTTTGTATTTCGTATGAAGACTTTTGAAGTGCAATTGAAAAGGTTTGTGAGTCATTCGTTTAATTGTAATTAATTATTTATTTTTACACCATGCATTTAGCCGAAATAGATAAATTAATAAAAGTTTTTTATATGGAATCGTTTGTATTTTGTATGAAGAGTTATGAAGTGTGATTAAAAAGGTTTGTGAGTCACCCAGATAATTTTAATTAAATATTTATAAACTCGGTAATTAGCCGAAATATAGATTTTTAGTTATTCATGTTAAAAGAAGAAGGCGCTAGTGTTCCCGAAGGTCCGTCTGCAGTCAGAATTAATATAAACGTTTTAAAAATTATTTTATACTGAAATAAATAAATATACAGGCTATAAGCCTGTAGCTATAAGCGATAGTTGCTAATTAAGTTTGTCACTCATATATTTCCATCTTGCAGAGGACCTCCGTAACGAGATCAAAGATGTACCAGCTGTGCAGGGTGAAGATGTTATCTCAAACGCCCTGCCATAGCCCCAGAGCGACTCAAATGTCATTACCGCTGAGAAGTACTTCTTGCCATTTGAGTTAGCATGTCAGATCAAGTCACCGTGGATTGTGGTGACACAGCACTGGACTGCCTGCAGAAGTTAATCGCATATGGCCATCTCACTGGCAATGTGCCTGATTCAACGGAGCCTAACAAGCTGCTGATTGTGCGCATTGTCGAGACAATTTGCGGTTGCTTCACCGGTCCACAGACCGATGAGGGTGTGCAGCTGCAGATTATTAAAGCTTTGCTGACTGTAATGACAAGCCAGCATGTGGAGGTACACGAGGGTACGGTACTGTTAACAATTCGTACTGTTTACAACGTTTACTTGGCGTCGCGCAACCTGGTGAATTAAACAGCCCATGCGACTCTCACGCAGATGATCAACGTGATCTTCGCGCGAATGGAGACTCAGGCGGAGGAAGAGAACGTGAGGCTTGATGGGGAACATCAGCAGGAGGGTTCTGTCATAGCAAACGGCGAAACTGAAGCCGAGCTAAGTCCAGAGAATGCTCCTAGTAATGATAACATTGATTCTCAAACAATTATTGTCAAGAGTATTCTTGATGATGTAGTAAAATCCGTGGTGCCATTGGAAGAGGAAGTCAGTTTGGAGAACGGCAGTCCGGAGGACAACGGTGACGAGACGGCCGCTGAGAATGACAACATGGTAACTGCGAAATTCACCCATGTGCTGCAAAAGGATGCAGTCCTGGTATTTCGCGCTCTCTGCAAGCTCTCTATGAAACCACTGCCGGACGGCACTCCCGATCCAAGATCGCACGAGCTCCGTTCCAAGATCTTGTCGCTTCAGTTACTTCTGGGAATCTTGCAGAATGCCGGTCCAATATTGCGCTCTAACGAGATGTTTGTTATCGCCATTAAACAGTACTTGTGTGTCGCGCTGTCGAAGACTGGCGTGTCTTCGGTGCCGGAAGTGTTCGAGCTGTCGTTAGCACTGTTCCTGGCGTTGCTCGCCCGTTTCAAGATGCACCTCAAGATGCAGATTGAGGTGTTCTTCAAGGAGATCTTTATGAACATTCTCGAGACCTCTAGCAGCTCTTTCGAGCACAAGTGGATGGTCATACATGCGCTTACGAGGATCTGTGCGGATGCCCAGAGCGTCGTCGACATCTACTTTAACTATGATTGCGATCTCTCAGCAGCGAATCTCTTCGAGAAGCTCGTCAATGATCTCTCTAAGATTGCTCAAGGTCGTCAAGCTCTGGAGCTAGGTGCATCGCCAAATCAGGTGCGTTATAAGAAAGAGGATGACAGGATAGATGTATTATTTGGAACAGAGAATGTTCTTCGAGACAAGCAATATAAAGTTTTGTTTCAAGCAATATTATTTTGTTACAATATAAACGGTTTCTATTTTAATAGTTTTGTAGAATCGAATCGAAGATAAATCGGAAAGTAATGCTAAAAAAAAAGGAAAAGTTTTCCTGCAAGTTTTAGACAGTAATAAATTGTTCTTTTGATTAATTTCAGATACTACCGATGATATATTAGCGAAATACAGAAGAAAGCCAAGCGCAGCTAGCAATACAGCCTCGGTCGAAAGCAATCAGTCCCGTACAAAAGAGGTGGAAGACGAAAGACTTTCAATCGATCCGAATAATGTAGAACTCTCTTATGCTTTTGCGGATGCTAAAAGAAAATTACGTATGGTACTTAGCACTGCTGACCTTCAACACATTCCATGGAATACTTCAGAGGTATTTATTATATTATTTTTCAATCATGGTGTACAAAACAAAGTGTGATTTTTTTTATGGATTACTTAATTACTTAATGTTCAAATATTCGCATATAAAATTTTATTACAGAGACATTGTTGGTCTCAGAAAGAAAACGAACTGGTTGCGTTTTTACAACTACAATTGGCAGAAGCTATAATCCTGCAGGATAGGGCATTAATAGCTCATCTTCATGAAACTTTATGTTGCGTGCGTCTATTTAATGACGATGGATGTAGAAAGCTCTTCAAATCACTTCGAGAGGATTATCAAAAACGATCTCCTTATATCGCATATTTAATCAGATGTCGTCAGGGATTGCTGTCGACATTAGCTCACTTAGATAGGTACTGTTTATATATAAATATCATCTTTGTATGTAGGTAATGTATAAGTAAATGTAAGATGTTTAAATGTAAGATGTTAACCGTTTAATAATAATATTTTCCAGATTATGCGTGCGAGTTAAGTGCGATCGGGATGCTATCAATAATCATCTTGTATCCGTTTGTGTGAGGGTATTTATGGAAAAAAAGGAGGCTTTCCTCCTGCGTTTCTGCGAAGAGTTTAAAAAGCTTACGCTAGCTGACGAGAAACAGGATCTCGTGGATAATTTTCTAGGGAAGGTCCACGCGGAAATGGACAACGATCCGATCTGGCAATGTACATGAATATAATTATTTATCTCGCAATTGATCTTAGCGGAGTGCTCAGAGACGTCTGAACTTACTTCTTACTTTCAGCGGCGAGCGCCAACCAGTTAGATTTGGCGAGAGTCGTGGTGGAAAGAACCGTCATGGCATGGGTATACCACAATGCGCTCTATCTAAATGAAGATGGAGATGTATATAGGGACCAGCTTCTTCACGGTCACATCAAAAAGTTGGCGAAGGTCGTAACTCCAAATCACAAGGACCTACGCATTCCAAAGGTTTATCATTACGAATGCCCCTGGTCATGGGCGCAGGCTGAATTGGCTGTGATATCGGCGTATAAGACTCCAGGGATAAGTTGCAGCGTGTATTTCGTAGCGCGACTACCATCATGAATCTCCTCTCCATGGCGTCGGAAAGAGGCATACCTGCTGCCGACGATCTGACTCCCGTGCTGGTCTATGTCATAATCAAGGTATGCGATTGAAAAGAGATAATGTGATTTTAGCAAGAAGAGTGATTGTTAACGTGTGCTTAATTTCAGACTAATCCGCCGTCGTTGTATCGACTGTTCAATATGTAGACAGCTTTTACGGGAATCGTTTGGAGGGAGAGGAACAATATTGGTGGACGCAGTTCTGCGCCGCGATCGAGTTTATTAAGACAAGGGATTAACAGTTTCTCAAGAGTATCACGATAAATAAGATTAGATTCGATGCCGGTGATAATGTAGAAATGTATCATAATCATAATTTGACGATTTCATAAAGAAGAAGACCAATATCTTGTGCAAAGCTAGCTGAACAGTTTTATGCTTCCAGTATCTTGATTAAAATTCTTAAATAGCCTCTTAAATAGTCTAACTGTTAGTTCTTTCGCACGTTATTATGTAGCATTAGCAAAGACTGAATCAGATTATACGTAAAGTGTGGCTTTATCTTTATTTGTAACTCTATTGTACAATTTCACAGGACATCGAAAAAAAAGAAACGTTTAGATGTTCTATAATTTATGTGTAAACAATACAGAACTTATAGAGAATTGATAACCATTTACTTAGCAGGATAAACTGTGTTGGCGTACTCTTTCTACATGCGCACCTTCCCCAAGAGCCGAGACTCGAACCAGATCCGTGAAAAATATCGCCACTTTCGTAGAGCTTTTGTACAGTTTTACTCTAGGATTATGTATCAGGAATATCGCGAGAGAAAGAAAGACTTCGGAGATTTTTATCCGAATCAATCGACATAAAGAGAGAGCATAGTAAAGAAGCTAGCTTTCGAGAATTTGAACGCATAATACTTGTTAATACTATGAGCGAATTAGTTTACGTCACTCTGTCAAGCTTTAATATTAAATTACTAATAATATATCGATATCAGTAGTTTAATAATAATACATTTAAAAGCGCTCAATTTAAAAGCAGGGCAATCCTAATAAACAACTGTAAAAAAAATTCAAGATGGAACGCAATGGACAATCCGGTTGTTCTGACATGCTAACTCAAATGGCAAGAAGTACTTCTCAGCGGTAATGACATTTGAGTCGCTCTTGGGCTGTGGCAGGGCGTTTGAGATGGAGGTCCTCTGCAAGATGGAAATATATGAGTGACAAACTTAATTAGCAACTATCGCTTATAGCTACCAATTTACATAAGATGCTCATTGGTCCAGCGGTCTTATGCTATGCTTATCCAACCTATGCAATTTTGTGTGCGATGGCCTTTATTCTGCATCTTTGCCTTGTATATTTATTTATTTCAGTATAAAATAATTTTTAAAACGTTTATATATTAATTCTGACTGCAGACGGACCTTCGGGAACACTAGCGTCTTCTTCTTTTAACATGAATAACTAAAAATCTATATTTTGGCTAATTACCGAGTTTATAAATATTTAATTAAAATTATTTGGGTGACTCACAAACCTTTTTAATCACACTTCATAACTCTTCATACAAAATACAAACGATTCCATATAAAAACTTTTATTAATTTATCTATTTCGGCTAAATGCATGGTGTAAAAATAAATAATTAATTACAATTAAACGACTGACTCACAAACCTTTTCAATTGCACTTCAAAAGTCTTTATACGAAATACAAACGATTTCATATAGAGATTCTTTAAAAAGACGTTTATTTCCGGCCAAATACATACGAATCGACGTCACAAGTGAGAATTATCTGAGTTTTGATGTAAATGGAAAGCACCCGCTAGGTCTACAATGCGAGTCGCAAAGTCGTGAGTCGCAAGAATTGACCAATCACAATCGAATTTGAGGAGAATAATCGACTGTGATTGGTCAATTCTTGCGACTCACGACTTTGCGACTCCCATTGTAGACCCAGCATAACTGATTCGCCCTTAAGCAGGGCACACACACTTTTCGTAGAACGTAACAGTAAGGTTTCGACCAATCGCGTTGTTCGATTCGGCCGTCTGTAAAGCCTTGTGTACACGATACTAGAAATCGGTCCGAGTTTCGGTTTAAGCCAATGAAACTGCTGCTTTTCTGTAAGAGCTGCATGTTGATTGGCTTAAGGAGGTTCTACAGGTACTCTCTAGTCAGTCGAGAGATGAAGAGAAAATCTTCAAATTCATCAATTCTAAGTATTTATAAAATATTTTCATGAATTTTGATGATGTTAGAGCTTATATCATACCCGTATTAGTCGAAGCGAGGAATAATTAAAAATATCGTGTAAGTGCTCCTTTGACTCCGGCTTCTTATACATGCGAGAAAATGTGATAACGTCACGAACTTGAGTCTCGCTGTTCTGCTCATATGAGCGTGGTCCTTTTCTAGTCAGTGACTGCGTTTACTTTTATAAATTTACAATGACTCCTCCAAGCCCGACCAATTCATGGAGAAATAAGGATAGAGTCTTACGTGGTGTCAAAAGAGGAAAATTCGCTAAAAAGAAAGGTGTTCTTCGAATGGAAAATGCCCAAAATCATTGACAGATAAAAGGTTATGTGAGGTGCAGTCGCTGCGACGTTGTTAAATCTCCCTTGTTATTCGAAGCACGCTACGTGAACTGTGATATGGCCTGTTTCAATAGCCAATATCACAAAATTTTACACGATAACCCTTGTTTTTCTCGATATTTCTGAAAAGCTTAGATTAAGATCTATAAGAGCTCCGTTTTTTGAATCTCTGGTAGGCCGCCTTCATATAATTAATATCTTGTTTCCTGTCTCCGGGAACCTTTTTGCCATAAGAGCTCATGTTAAAACTGTGATTTCAAAATTCATTTTTGCAAATTTTTACACGATAACCGATGCTAAAATTTTTTGAGCACTTTTCTCGCATCTCACTTTATACGTCCATGAAGTTTTTTTCCAATTTTTAGATACATCCATTATCTGTAGAACCTCCTTAAGGGGTAATATCACCTTGTGTTCACTATCTTTTTCTGAATTTATTATAAAAAAATGAAAAGATTTATTAATATTCGGGTTTTTACATGTGAAAGTACAAGTCTTAAGGTACATAAAAAAATTTTTTTTAGATTTTTAAAAACAAAATGGCAGCTCTCGCAAAACAATCCTTTTGATCCATTACGCTATAATATTGTATACTATAAATAAAATATGTCAGACACATATTTCTTATGATCAAGTTTTGTAACATTCTCTTCTGTATTTTTTAAATAACATCTGCGTATTGATAGCGATATCATATTCCTCATGTATTCATCATAGCAGAATAATTATAATATAACATGTTTAATTCTTACTTTTTGTACTTTCAAATTAATTTTTACGTTTGACAAGAACGTAGGATAATTTTCTGCTCAGCTATGATATTCTTTTTATATATGATATGTATATATGATAACATTTTTTGACAATAAAAACAATAATCTAATTTATGTCATATCTGTATTATAATCTCTTCTTGGTTCCTCTTCGTGTTTGTTTTTCTTTCTTTTTTCCTGTTTGTGCGTCAGTCTTTTTATTTTGTACCTACAAATATAAAAAAAACCACAGAGAATCGATATTACAAAGAAGAATATGCATTTAATGTTTAAAAAACATGTACTTAATATCTAAAGAGGTACAATATCAATCTGATCATCGAAACACTAATTGTATACTACATGTTTTTTTTCTAATTAATGTTCTAAACTGTTCTAAATACATAAATATTGTAGGTACGTAACTTTTTTAGATAAATCTCTTGGATTCATAAGAATGCAAATAATTACATAATTTGCCTTTATTCGATGAATAACCGCTTCAAAAGAAGCGGTTTCTTTCCTTTATTTATTTATTTTTAGAGCGTTGTCAAAATAATTGTTTCATGGAATGTCGCCATAATAGCTGAATAGTATAATGTACTGTACATAGTTTTGAACTGTCGCTGTATATGCCTATTTATAATATATATATTAAACTCCTTATACATACGTACCAGTGCATTTTATCCCAAAAGTATAAGTGATGTATACATTAGAAAGTTAATGTACTCTTATGTATACAATAAAATGTTAATTTTTTTTTTCTGTCGTCAAATTTGCCAATTAACATATATATATATATTATTATATATTTACAACATTATGATAATAATATATATATTATATATATTTATATAGCTAATTTTGCATATTTTTTCGCGATTAACGCTGGAATGTTTTAATTTTAGTTCTGTTGTCAGCTTACCAGAAGTGGCTGCCGGAACCAGCGCACGCAGAAGTGGCACAGATATAGCCGCCTTTGTAATTAAGAATAAAACATTAGGATTGTAATTATACAGTTTTTTAGATAATTTAATTATTTTATATATGAAAAAAAATCGAAATGCATCAGTTTTAGCCCTCCAGGAAGGGGTCGATTGCGTATCTTGAAATAATGAGGTAAAAATTACAAAAGTGAGAAAATTTATTAGCGTTTCTATGATTTTATTTATCAAAATCTAGTAAAATCTGTTAACTTTTGTCATTTTTATTTCGGTTCACCTCGCCCAGGCCCGGAGACCTGCTGCGGATATGAATACGAACCGGCGCGACACCTCCACGTGGCCCCCTCCTGGATTTTCAAGGTCCGAGGGGAAGATCCGGACACCGCCGCAACTGCGGTGCTCTTCGCGTTCCAAACCCGGATGTTATTGCGAAAAATTTTTCGCAATAAATTTAATTATTTAAATGAGATGCTTATATATAAGTATCAAAGATTACATCAGCTTATATTGGTTAAAAGAGCGTCTTCACGATAACTGAGCCAAATTGTGGTTGTATTGTCTTGGCGATTATAATGGCCAGTAGAGTCGATTAATATTCCCATTGTTGTTTATTATTTGACTGGCGAAATAAAAATTTATTTATGTTTGTAACTCAATCTAATTACGAAGAATTCTTTCCCGAAAATGTATGACTTGTTATAGAAACTTTACAGTAGAAAAAAATTAATTATATTCGATCTAAGGGCCAGATGTTTATTTAAGGTTTTTTTTATATATTTGTATCGAAAATACGTCACATACTATATTTTTTACTTGCGCGCTGATCTCTTTAGACTCTTTAGAGGCATGTAATTTCACTAGTATTTTTAAATTTAAATTTTTAGGAAACACATTCTTCAAGCCTTAAATAAACGAAAATACACGAAATACAAATGGTTTCTCTCACTTCTTAAAATAGACGCTTAATGTATGTTAATTTTTAATATTGATTTTAATTTATAGTGTAGAATAAAAAGATGGCACAACTTTTTATAGCGCATTCTGAGAACCAGTGAGAGAGTATTTTTGTAAAATGCCAAGGTTACCGAGTTATTTTAGCATTATAAGACTAAGCATTGATATGGAATTTATGTAGTCAAATTCATAATTACATCAATTACTTATCTGTTATCGATTTTCCCTCTATTCCTACAATCTTATTTTCTTTGACATATTACAGAGACGGTAATTAGCTGATATTAACAAGCTGATTAATAAAATGTTTGATATTTAATCGCGTGTGTCTATTGTAAGAATACTAAAAAGAAATTGTAAATAAGACAAATGGAAATTTAACGATTTGAAAAAATTGCAGATTATATTACTATGTGTATATTTCTATGTAAATGAAAATTTTTATTTAATTCAATAATACATCATATATATTCTGCATTTTAATGAAATAATAAATTTACTAATTATTACATTAACAATTAAGCATTTATTTAACAGGGATACGAAACTGTTTATACAAAGCATAAATGATCAGTTACAAACAATTTAAAAAAATTATGTTTATTAATTGCAAACTAGTGAATTTTGTACACGTGGAAACATGTAGCTTTAATATTACATGTAATAATTGAATAAAATAATATAGTTTTATGTATTTTTATTAGAATAAAACTATATTTTGTCTTGAAAAAAATTTTTGTTTATACGCTATTCATTAATTCGACGAATCTACTAAAATCCTATAAATGCAAAGTAGACGTATTTGTAGGATCAATGTCACTGACAAAATTAATTGGCAGTCCAATGTTCAATGGAAGTGAAAGGCAACACGAATATATATAAGCTTGATCAGTTTACGTGGATTCAGTAATCTTTGTTGCTTTTGAGGTGACATACGGCTGTTCTTTATACACATATAGTGTATATCGTAACAAGAATCTTAACAAAGTAAAAGTTTATAAATTTCTTTTGTTTGGAAGATGTTTGCCATAATTTTTGCTTTTGGACTTATAACAACACATGTTACAGCGAAACTACGTAAGTAAATAAAAAAATGTGTTCTTATTTCCATCGCTATATATATGTACTCACGGACTATTCTGTTCTACACATAAATAAAGCTTGTTATATTATGAGTGCTACTCATTTATATTTATTTTAGAGACGTTTAGTAGGCATGAGTTGGCTTGTATAAAATCTTTCGAAAAGCACCAACATATAATTTTTTTCGTACATATGTTTTAAGTAAACTTAAATAAAAATATTTTTAAATAAATATTTGCTGAAAATTTAAAGATTTAATTATTGAAAAAATTAAAAGAAAACATTTTGTCCAAGATTTTAAATCTATTATCAATGTATAAATCAATCGTAAACAGTTTAATTTAAAGTCGCAAGTTAAAGAAAATGATTTAAATCCTGCAGCTTCCTACCTTCACGCCTGTAGCCACAAGGATACCAACTACAATCAATGCATTGCAAACAGCATCGATAGTGTAAAAGATAAAGTTTGCGCAGGATTTCCAGAATTGAACATTCCACCAGGCGAGCCACTAACTATTGAAAAAATAGTTATTTTTGACGCAAATAATATTAAATTGTATCTCAAAGATGCGAAACTATATGAATTTTGTGATTTCGTCGTAAATTCGGTTAATGCAGATTTTGAAAAGCTCCACTTCGATATTGATTTCTCATTACGACATGTTTATATAAACGTCACGTATGATTTTGATATACATCTGTTGGTGCCCGTTGCTCATAAGGGGCCAGCTGACATTACTTCAGGTAAAATAATCGATCCTACTTTAAAATAAAAGGAAAGTTTAGAGAGAAGACAAAACTTTTTTTTTCTTTTAGTATAGAAAATTTAAAGTATTACTTTTTTAAAGTATTTATTTTATTTTATTATTAGAATGTATTTTTTGCAGATAACTTAGGATTGAAAGTAGGCCTGGACTTAAAAGTGATAACCAGAAACGGCAAAAAATATATATTTGCGTCGAAAGCAACCACCAAATGTGACATCAAATCATTTAAATATAAGTTCACTGAGGACAAAAAAGAATTAGCCGAGTTGCATAAAATTCTTGACGATGTCGTATCCCAAAATACAAGGGAAGTTGTTAAAGCTGTTTCAGCAGCTTTTGAAGAGAGAGTCTCCAGATTCGTTATATCAATGTTCAATGATATAGCCTCCTCTCGTTACGAGGAACTATTTTCGCCAGAGATATGAATTGTTTGAGACTTTGAGATTTATTAGGCTACATTAGGTTACGCATACAAAACTTATTTGCATATTTTACTTAAATAAAAAAAAACATTGTTTTAATTGTAAATCTATTTCTAAACTGTTTTGCAATTTTAATAAGTTCCATTAATTAATTCTTGTTTTTCTACAATAAAAACATGTCAATAAAAAACTAATGACCTTTGAAATTTATCGATCTTCTTTTCAAACCCAATCATATATCACGATATAATTATAATTTGCATCGCAATTGTTATAAAAACAAATATAATATAATATAAAATCTGATGCGAGAATACGCTTTATTAATCGATTTCCAACGTAATCGAGCGACAAAGCTATTAAACGTTCTGTGAAAATAACGCGCCGGCTATAATGACCCGGCATTAAAATCTCCTGACGTCACGCTTGCCCGGCGTCGATATTACTTTCCGATATGATGCCAGTAAATACCTGCCTCTATCATCCTTGACTGAGCACACTAACATTTATATACGCATTTCACTTGCAACAATTAATTATTTAAACGTTCCAGTTTAATTTTCTCTCAATTATAATATGTACTGTTTGCGAAATAAAACCAATTTTAAGTATTTAATTATTAATAAAAATAAATTATAAAAACCGTTTAAATATTTTTAATTTGCACTATGCAAGTAGGTTTCTGGTTAATACACCAGCACTAAAAAGTGTTTTGTACAAATTTTTTTAACTCAATCTTCCCAGAAAAAAATGTATAATCAAATTAATCATTACATATTATATAGGGACGTAAATCACGTCTTTAAATATAATTTCGTACAACTTAGATCGACGAGAGAGTATTTCATCCTTTCCCTCGATCGCGATCGCTGCGAAGGTATCGCAGCATCGAGCGGCGTAAAAATTCGTGCTCCCGTATCACGCGAGGAATTTGCGGAAGTTATTTGTTTTGCAACACAGAGAAATGCGCGTCGCCGATGAAGCAATTTTACATTCGCCTGGCGATGTGGCGATGCGACGCAACGCGACGCGGACGCGGCGTCATGAGAGGCACATCTCCCTCTTGCCTCCCTATATCTTATCGCCGGTGATCCTTGGAGTTCTCCGGAGACCGAAAGAGGAGGGAATCGCGCGCGCACCAAGCTCTCTGCGTTGTATGCGAGTTTTGACCTTGTGGCATTTGGTACCTGTCCGTACCAGCCGACGCGCATACACAACTCCACACCCAATCCCACAAGCACGCGAGCAAAATAACTAAGTACCATCTCCTTCTCTCGTTCGAGCTCCCCCCCCCCTCTCTCTCTCTCTCTCTCTGTCTTTCTCTCTCTATCGCTCGCTTACCTTTCCTCTATTCCGCTCGCTCACGCAACTCGCGCGCGCACGCGTACACCGCCGCGCCGCGCCGCGCCGCGCCGGGCCCTAATGGCGACGTAACGGGGACGTCAACCGAACGAAACCACACGGGGACGCGACGGTAACAAAGCTGATGCTCGTGCATCGCGAAATTGCAGCCTGACCTTTGACCGGCACCGCCGGCACCGATCTGATTTCGCCGTGGACACCCTGATTGCCATCGGAAGCGGTGTGGAAGAGATACGCTCCTTCCGGTTTCTTACAATGCACGGCTTAACTGGGCTAAGCTGGGTTATTGACCGTTTTGTAAAGAATATGCATAACTTATTTACAGCTCATTAAATAGACTTACTCTCTTCTCCTTCGGCTAATAAAGTGAAGAAAGTTATATACTTTGCGAAGTTATTATGATATGATAATAAATTATAAGGTGGTGGAATTTCACTACATTAATTGATCGTCAAAGATATTTTTGTAGCAAATATATAGTGGGAAAAAAATGCTAAACTATTATAATTAACTTTTTAATATATGTTACAGTAATTTATCAACAACAAATTGAGAAATGTAAAGAGATATTTTAAATCTTTCCTATGTTTCGTCAAATTCATTATTTCCTGACCTAAGGAGAATCTAAAATAATTATAATTAATTTAATTTTAATTTTATAGAATAAGTTTGAATAACAAGTTTAATAAACAAAGTGTATTCAAACCGGCAGACACAATACACAACATGTATAAATTACTTATACATATAAAAAATAAATCGTATTCATAATATTTACTTATTTTCAGATTTGATTATTTAGATTCTTCTCGTAGCTATGAATAAGCTAATTCTGCTCCGATGAGATAAAGAATGCGGAAAAAGTTGGATTGGATCTGTATAAAAAGTAGACAGGAAAATGTAGTAAAATATCTTAGAGAAGTCAATTTTTCCTTAGCAACAATTAAGGAAATTCGTTTTCTGCCATAATAAATAAATAAAAAAATATTTTAGTTTAATATTCGTCAAAAGGTAAGTAAAAATAGAACGTATGTAGCAATCTATACGCTCGTATATGTAGATTTATTCGACACTATTATCCAACTGTTACTCGATTCTACAGAATGCATTGCGCATGCAATCGGCGGGAGGACCGCGGATAGATTGATTTACGTACGATTCGGAGAAATCCGGAACGTCTCAGAAGCCGGAGCCACTTTGGTACCACATGACATCGCACGATCGGGCGCATCTACGTCGCGGGACAATGGAAAAGGTCGCGCCGCGGCAGCGCGCGGCTATGGCATTTGCGGCGTTCGTCGTTAATAAATGTGTTCGCAAGAAAATGCGCAACGTATCGGACTGAGTCAAAAGGCACGGATGGGTACGGGCCTTCCCGCAGGAGGAACGGGGCGGGGAATTCCCCGTGAAAGAACGGAGTGTATCTGTATATCTGTATAACTGCGCGCTCATTGATGATGTTCCGGCACAGCTGTGTGCGACTAATTGAAGATAATCTTAATCTGCACATTGAAATATTATACGTGCATACTTTATTCATATTTTCAAATTATATCCTCATTCACGACCCGAATTATAGTCACCTACAATTAGAAGCTTTAAAAATAGCAAATAACAACGAGCAATATTTTAGAAGTTCCAGGATATTAAAATTTAGGAATCTAAAAATTCAAAAGTACAAACAACAGTTTGAGTATGGCGAAGAAAATGAAGAAATTCAGCGAAGTTTGACGAGCGGTGTCTTTGATCAATCAACCAATGAGATTATAGTAGATATGCTATAATAAATATATATAGCTATATCGCTGTTTGTATTTCAAAAACCTCTTAAAATACAAATGTATATTTACAATTTATCGTCATTAAATATTTATACAAGATATTACGTATGTAGGTATTTGATAATTATCTAAAATGCATTTCTTACACTTTCTGCATTTAAGTTAAAGTATACATTCTCTCAAATATTAGATGAAAATAAAGAAAAGAAGACAAATCTAAACGGAATAAATTTGTCGTTATATTAATGTTTGATTTGCTGCTACAGTTGTTAATTCAAAGTCGACTTTCCTAATAGCACGGCATACAACGGAGACCGGATACGATTGGACGTCAATTAAGCCAGTTTATCTGAAAATCCGCTTCGTCAGACGGCAAGGCCAACCGGTGGAGCATCGCATCCAACGATTTTCCTCGCGTTTCCTCGCCTTGCGATTTAAAGACGGTCATCGAACGCGAACGGTCGAATCATCATACGGATTGTACGCATCTTTCATCGCAACCGCTTACAAACTCGTGATGAAGCTTCACATGGGGGTGGGAGGGGGCAACGCTGTTATTTTCAGTTACATCGAGCGGAATTTTCCAAATTCGCATAATTGACGTGTGACAAACGATTCAAGGTGAATCCTCGGAAAAAAATTCAAGAGCTCCGAGGCTCCAGAGTCGCTTGGAAATAATAATAAATTCGAGAATCTCAATACACCAAGTGTTGCGTGTCGATAATAATGCAAATTGCAGAGTAGATATAAAACGATCAAAGTATTAACAACAGCTTGAAGTGAATAATAATAATTATATAATTTCAATTTTCTTGGATTTCTACGTACAAGTTCAGCTGTACAAATCAGCGATGCGGATCATGGAGAGTACCGCTAATTATAAGTGTAAAAATTAGTTCTTGGAGATAATCTTCTATTTTGAGACTTACTATACCTATGTAATTGACCAATATATACATTTTATATTATCTATACGTCGTATTTAGTTTATATGTCACACACCACGTCAAATTAAACAAAGTATAAATAATGAAATAAAAGGCAATATAAGATATAATTTTTTCAATTAAGTAACTCTGACAACTGGAATTCAGCGATGACAGCGGTACTTAAATTTCTTTTATCGCAAATAAAGGAACTGCGCGTTGCGCGTTTTGCCGTCCACGTGAGAAAGTTTCCACGGAAATCGTTCTCTCCTTTGACGCATAATCGCATAAAACGCGTCGCTTGAATTAGGGGACTGACATGAGCCCACGAAAAGCCGCGCGACCCTTCCGACTTTCGTTTCGCACGCTTGAAATCGTGCTTGTTCACAATTTTCCAGTTGATTAAGTTTTCATGATAGAAATTATTTACTAGTATTTTCTAAATAATTTTCTTATTTTTATACCCATGTCCCATATATTATGCCCATATTGATTTTACAATAACAGCTTGCATTGTTTATACGTATAATATTACGATTAATAATTAATTTCCAATTTTATTTTTATAATTTGTTTTATGTGAAAAATCATCTGCTAATGCGTATCATAAAATGCCAGGATATATTTTATTATAAGTTAATATTCTTATTATTTATTCATTTTCGTTAATTTCTTACAAATATTATTTTTTACAGTGAAAAATAGCTCCTTTAATTTATTTGACAACATGCTGATAATGCACTGAATGTCATTAGTGTATCGATCGTACGTGTCATTGTGAAGATCGACGGTAAGCAAGAAACGCGATACGGATATCGCAAAACGCACGTTTGTACGCATAACATACGCTGTAATTGTTTCAAAAGAATTTCATATCAAATATTAGCATTTGTGTGACTATATACTCGATCAAAAATTAAATGTACGAAAAGTGTATAAGATTGTCGACTTAAGGCCGGCAGGACAAACAATATGCTGATGTACTTAACAAATATTCTTTTCCACTCTATTACAGCAGATCGACATATAACTTAAACAAAAATATAGCTTTTTCTTGTAAATTTAAATATAAAGAACCAAATACCAAGCGCTCACGTGGCATCGTGTTGTAATACTGTAAAATATTACATCGTTGTAAAATTCGCGAGAATATCGACAGAACAATTTTCGTAGATTAATTGCTTATCCTAATTAATTAATTAATTAATTTACTAAAATTAATTGATTTTTATTTTAGAAGATTTGAATTTGCGATGGAAATCTTCTTTCGTCTCAAATTAAATTCTATTAGAGTTAATCTTTTCTCGCAGGTTAATTCAATCTAATGAAATTAAAATCAATTCCACGCACTTCGCCCCAGAAACGGCCGTCGATATAGGTACTGAATTTGAAATCGGAGCGAGTCTCGCGCGAGTTCTCCTCTACCAAACTCGGCGACGGGCCCTCCCCACCTCCGTCCACGATGATTAGATATTGGAGGGGGTTAAGACGGCGCCATGTTGGGTCCGTCCGCGGCGCGGCGCGGCGCGCCAGCGTCAGTCGTCAGTCGCCCGATGATTGCGACCGTGTAGACGTCGCACGCACGAGCCATGAATTGAGCTCGCGTTCGCTCGTGCCGCGTCGTCGTTTTACCTTTTTTTTTTAATTTTATCCCGTTGCGCGCGCGCACATTTTTTTTTTATTTCACCCTACGTCCTCACGCGCGGGACAAACTCGCGAGTTCTTCGAACGGGAAAAATCTTGGAGGGAAGTGCCGCGGAGATCTGGAGGATACGCGTAAAACATATATTTGCGTGCAAAGTGCGTGCAACCTCTGGTGACTCCTCTCTCTCTCTCTCTCTCTCTCTTCCTCCCTCCCTCCCTCTCTCTCTCTCTCTCTTGGAAGGAGCGCGGGTGAAAGAGAGCGAGGGATAGAGAGAAGTGCAGAAGACGAGAAGACAAAAAAGGGGGGAAAAAGGAGTGAAAGGGGGAGAGGGACAGCGGCGTGCGATGGCTGTGCGGCCACGCATCGGCCCTTCCGGTGGTGAACGCGCTTCCGGAGGTGCCGGCAACCACCTCGCCCGCGCCGGGATACCCACCGTGCGATGGACCGCCAGGAGCACGCTCGTCGCCGCCGCGGCGTTCGCCGTTCTCCTCGGCGTCGCCGACGTCGCGGCCATCCGATCGGGTGAGTAAAAACCCTCCGCCTCACCGCGCGCTTATGAATCCCGGGGCTCTTTAAACTTTAAATCTGCGACTTCTGCCCGCCGCCGAGGGGGAAGGGGGGGGGACGCCCCGCTTTCGCCAGCGGGCCCCCCCCCCATTCGTTTCGAAAACGCCGGTCAGCAAATTGCCAGACGACACAACGTCTAAAATTAGGACGTAAGACGTCTTGATGTGTGTTAAATGGAAAAATATGATTCGGACGTCTTTAAGACGTCTTACGTCCCGATTTTGGACATTGTGTTATCTGGGTTGCTTCCGCAGCGATTTATCTCGAAGATGTGCGAGGCAATTGCATTCGTTATGTAATTCAAGCCCAAGCTATCGAATGATAGTCTACTCGGAATTTCAGCCGTTATGGAGATTTGAGATTTGAGATCCGAGATCATCTCGGATACTCGCGACTCTCCGGCTTGCGTACTTGGCGCGAGACACCGCCGCGCCGTGTCTCTCGATCGAATCGCATTTTTTTCCACCTAGTACACTCGCCACTTGTTTATCGTGTGAGAAAAATGCGGCAACAGAAACGAACGGAGCTCGTCGGAGCTCATCCTTTTTGAATCCTCCGTTTATCCCGTTAATCACATCGGCAGTCACACTTCTGCCAAAGTACCGTAGCCGTATGCCGTATACGTGATCGGGCCACCACGTCGATTTTATCGAGGATTTTAAACCCGTCGAAGATATTGTTCTCTCACTTTGCTTTCTCCTTTTCTTGCAAGCGACACACACACACACACACACACACATATTAATTCCACCGCTGTCCTGCCCCATGAAACGACTTCCCGATTCCTCTCGTCTTGTTTCCCTAATACTCCGCTTTGCCGCGAGCGAAAGTTTTGGAAAAGGAGCACAATGCAAAACCTGAGCCATGTGCGAGCTAGAAAGAGCTCGCGTTGCAAAGAATACCTGCTAATGAATACGTGAGCCTAAAAAGGAAGATTCAAAAATCTCTCGCTCGATCGAACGACTTAACGATCGTCGAAATGATACAGTTCGCGTATCCCGAGTAACGACGAGTCGGGCGAACGTGAATCCCTTGAACGTGCCGATCTTTCTCGATCGGATTTGATTCGCTAGTGAAAAAAGTGGCAATCAACGGCAAGAAACGGTAACGACAGCCTCGAGAGCTTTTCGAGTTTCGGCTCCGAATTTGAGGCCGACCTTTCTCGTAAATCTGTTAAAAGTCGCACGGTCACATTGAGTGCGGTAAACCGTTTCTTTTTCTTTCCATTATGAATACAGAAGCTTATTTCGCCGGGATCTCCCACCTGTTTGTCCGTTTGTTTGGAAGTTCGGGGAGCCGACCAGCGGAGCCATGGTCAATCCGGGCCCGTCTCCTTTTCGTCACCTTGAACACCAACGCAAACTGCCTGATCTATTGTTATCACGGTGTAATGGGTTACGTTTGCTTTTTTTTCCTTGTAATCACGGTAGAGGGAGAGTCAAGTGGGTAATGATAGAAAAGTCGGGAACCGGTTTCGCGCGGTGGAGAGAGATTAAAAACCGGTGGCCGTGCCGAATTTTTCGAACAGATCTATCCAGATTCTTTTCCTAGTTTCCAGTTGTTTCTTATCGAGCGTGATCCTCTCCCAGGATCGGCGTCGCACTTCCCATATAAGAAACCGGTTTCGTATGACTCCAAAAAAAGGTATGACACAATGTTGATGTTTGGATTGTGTGACCGTAGAAGACGCCAGGACGCGTTTGAAGAAAATAGTTCTCTCGATAACGATACGATCGCCTCTCGCGTTTCAAATAATTCACTGGGATTCAAAAGCTCCAATAAAAATGAGAGATGACATTAATCTTCATTAGCCTTTCTGATATACGTTTGAAATATATCGTAAGTAGGAGTTTACGTAGACTCTGCTCAGGCTACTTTGACCTAGCACAGAAAAAAAGGCCGCGCGAAAAGAAATATAAATCTAACTTCAACGAGCGCTTTTCTTCTTCATTTGTAATATTAATTCCAAATTGCAGCTTTAATTAATACCCGCGAAAAACTTTTAATTTGTTTTGCCAAGATTAATATAATATTCATATTTGTTTTTTTTTAACACGGAATTATTCCTATATAAAAAAATTCCCTTTCTAAAAAAGGCATGGATAGTTTATTGTTGCCTCTTTTCCGCGATGCTGATTGATTGTCTCGAAACTCGATCTTGATTTTGATACCAGTCACTTCAATTCGTGGCTGTCGCGAACGGTGGTATTTTGACATTTGTCAGTTACGTAGAAGAGGGTTAACATATTAACAGAGACTTCTTTTTTCCTTTTGGATGTATCAAGATTGTTTCTCAGATAAGTTTTATAAATCATTTTTATTATAATCTTTATTCTTAATTTTTTAGAAATGATACTTTGTGTTATTTTTTATTTTCAGTAAGTGGTTTTCGTTTTTACTCTTTGTACAAATGTATTACGATGACTGTATGTATAAGGTTATTTCTTATACATGGATCTACGTAACGAGAACGTAACGAGATTTAAAGCATTGGGTAAAAAGAGGAAGAGAAATAATAACGAAAGAAAGAAGGAAGGAAGGAAGGAAAGGTATTTAAAAGAATAAATAAAAGAATTTTAATTCTTTTTTATTTTTTTCCTTTTGGATGTATCAAGATTGTTTTTCAAATACGAGATTTAAAGCATTGGATAAAATCAGTCTCTCGATTGATTGCCGTCGCGCCGTGGCTTGCTACATCTCGTGAGGGGCTGTCATCGCGGAGTGTGAACGTTTTGACAGTTTGAACGTTAGCGTAATGCGTAATGTCGTGTGAGTATAATAGTGTGACGTAGTAAAAATTAAGTAATAATAGATGATAGCGTGTTCGTTCGTAATTTTGTTATTCTTCGTGATTAAATATTGCAAAGTTAAAGATGAACAAAAGAGGAAAAGAAGGAGACAGAAAGAAAGAGAGAAAAAGAGAAAGAGAGGCAAGTAAGCTTAAAATAATAATTAAACTTATATTGTGCGTTACTCGTCTATTACTACGTTTACGCGAGCGTTACTTCTGTAGTAACTTACGATAATTCCTTCGCGTAAACGGGATTTTCCTTTGCGTAAACGGGATTTTGTAGTAACTTACGATAATTTATTCCGCGTAAACGAGTGATATATCGTAAGTTACTACAGAAGTAACGCTCGCGTAAACGTAGTATATGATGCAGATGATGATGGCGTGTTTGTTTGTAATTCCTTAATTCTTTGCGATTAGATATTGCAAAGTTAAAGATGAACAAGAGAAAAAGAAGAAGACAGAAAAAGAAAGAGAGAAAAAGAGAAAAAAGGAAGAGAGAGAGGAAGAGAGGCAGGTAAACCTTAAAATAATAATTAAACTTATATTGTGCGTAACTCGTCTACGATGAAGATAGTGATAACGTGTGTGTTCGTAATTTCTTCGTTCTCCATGATTGGGATATGACCAAGTTAAAGATGACAACTAAGAGAAAAAGAAGAAGAGTCGAGAGAGACAGAAAGAAAGAAAAAGAAAGAAACATAGAGAACAAGGGAGAGAGAGAGAGGGGCGAGGCCGGGGGGAGTTAAGAATTTACTTTCGTAATTAAAGAGATAATAGGCATGTTAAAAATTTTGTATATAAAAATTGTACGTATTTTTTTTCGAGGCTTTTAATTAATTATTAAAAGTGTATTTATATCGTTGCAAAAAACATGAAATTAATTTAAATAAAGATTTTTCTGTACAAAGTCATTTGAAAGTCATGTTGTTATGTATATACCGTTAAATTTTTCTTAATGCGTTATTATTAAAGAGCAATAGCGTTGCAAATGTTGTTTTGTGTAATGATATAGAAAAAAAGCTAAATGGCGCGCGCGTAGCGCGCGCTTGTAGTGTTCTAGTATATTTAAAAAAGGCATAAATACGATGATGTGAAAGTTATTTTTATAAATTTCGAAAGACGTCTTACAAGATGTTTTTTCGAACGTTATATTGATTTATCCTCCAATCAAACGATCACCTGTTTGTCGCCGTAAAGATTCGAAATTTAACGACGCAATTCTGGTTAGACAAATAGAACGTTGTGCCTTGATGGCACAATGCAACATATACCTTATTGATCTGCGTGAAGTCATTCCGCGAGCGATATTAATAAAGATCTTTTTCTCTCGTTCGCATACACGAAAACACACGTTCACATATTTTACGCACGTGATACGTGCAATCGTGAAGATAACGCCGGCAGCGGCGGAGGATAAATATCAATATGTTGACGATTGGCTAAATTAAATCTCTGACCTTCCATGATGAACTCGTTACCCAATCCGGAGTACGTCGACCATTTAAAACTTATCAATCCGATCGGCGAATCTTTCCTACAGCTTGAAAGGTGGATTCTGTATTTTTTATCTATTTCTCATTTACATTATTTCCTTATTCTTCGTTTACGCGCTACAATAGCGACGAAGAATCTTTGTTAAATTAGATTGTTTGTTAAATAAACTGATTATCGTCGTTTCATTTCTTTTTTTCTGTTGTTGTGATTTTGTTTTACAGAGGACACCTTAAATAATTAGCGCAAACAGTAATTTACTTGAAAATTTCGAATATATGTCAACTTCTCCCTCTTCTCTCTCTCTCTCTCTCTCTCTCTCTCTCTCTCTCTCTCTCTCTCTCTTTCTAAAATTTGATATATATTTATTCAAATTTTTGTTTACAAAAGAAACATAATGAAATCAAATATCATAAATAAAATAACAAGCAGGCTTGGTCATTTATCCTTAATCTCATAAGACGCATGATACATAACTCAAAAATGCAAATAACTCATCCGTCTTCATAAACATTTCAGAATGAATTGTCTCGTAAAATGTGGAAGCGTCTTCGTCATTTTATCGATCTTCCGGCAACTTTTTCATACCTTGCAAACCACCGTGCCATTGCAAAAAAGCTCATGCACATCATTGTGGGCTGCGGATGAGACAAGTGGGACGAATCAGTGGGTCAACGAAACGACCTTCGTACTCGAGAGCGCCGCAAGAGTTTGCAAGCTCTGATTCCTGCAACACGCGCGCGAAGAAGGCGAGAAAGTTCTCCCCCCCCCCCCCCCCCCGAAGAGTCGGTGGTTCTTTGACGTATTTAGAGCCGATCTCTCCTTAGCGAAAATCCGATTGGACGGCGGCTTTTTAATTTTCGACATTAATTAGGCCGACAAGCCCGGCTTTATAATTGTCAAAATCACGTTATTGTTGTTCGAGGAAAATATGAGAAATTTTCAGTCGGACATTCGTGACATTTAAACGCTGTATTTACTTAACGGCTATATAAGTATCTCAGGGTCAGACTCTGCTTCACGAAACTTTTCAGCTCGATATCTGTGGAAACTTTCGCGACAAGCCACTCAAATTTACGATCAATGTCAAAAGCAAGGGAATAAACGGAAAAAAAAGCTGAGCTTAGCCCCGTAAATTTTTAACCTCGTTGCGTTCCGGTTTTTCCCGAAATTTTCCCGAGTAAAATTTCACGTCGCTCTCCCTCGGGGCGATGACATTTTTTTTTTTTGCGGTCGGAGGAAACGACGTTTCCTGAATACGAAATCGAATAGCGGCATCGGCGGAAACTCACGAAGCCACGATCGGCCGATAGGCAACGGCTGCCTGCCGCGCGCGGCCACCGAAAGCACAAACTCTTGTAAAAACGAGGAAGAAGAAACGGCAAACAACAACGTTCGCGATGTCGCGAGTAAGAAAAAAAAATCACGACGATCAACGACCTCCGCCGGTTATGTTGGGCTTCGTCGATCGATTTCTATTTATAGAAATTGATCGAATTACAGTTTCAGCGGAGAGGCCCCGTGTCTTTTTAACAGTGATTACGCACGTACGCGGTCGCTGTGATTTCATTTGCGAGTCTAGACATGACATCGTCACGTGCGATCGATCGGCCGTCGTTACGTATCGGATTTATCGTCTCGACTAGTAAAGGCAAAGATGACAGTTATATACGTTCGTTAAAATATTTATCTTGTATTACATCAGGCCGCCTCGGAATAACTCAAATGAGAGCATTATTCCCGTTGCTGTATTTACACCTCGGCTCATCTGCGAGAAAAATCGTGCGTCTAAAATGAACTTTCCTTCCAACGTAGAGATCCCATTGAAGAAATAATAATATTTAACCGGATTAGAATTTATTTGCGCCGGAATGATAGGCGAGAAAAAGGATCATTACTCGCATTTTCCCCACATGTGCCGCCTTCGCGAATAACCGCACTAGCGAAGGCTACTTCGCCGCTAAGCAAACTTTCATTGATACAACGTGTTGTACGCTTCGAAGGCTGTCGGAGGTGAGCCCTCGGGAGTGCCCGGTTGGAAAACACGGGCGGCCAGCGTGGCGTGGACAGACGTGAGGCGTCGAAATAAATTTATAGGTGAGGAGGGAACCCCCCCCCCTCTCTCCGGGCGAGCGAGCGAGCGAGCGAGAGGGCTCCGGCCGTTCTCCGAACATGCTGTCCTTCTTCCCGGCCTGCTGCTCCTCGTGTTCGCTCGCGAGGAGAGATAGCCTGGGCTCTCCTCGCGGCTGGCAGGTAAAGTCAGTAGGCGGGCTCAGGTTCGTTCACCTCGGCCTAGCGGCCGACCGGATAGCGGGACCCTGGCTTTCCAGCGGGCTCGTCGTCGTCGTCGTCCTCGTCGCCTGTCGTCGTCGTCGTCATCGTCGTCGTCGTCGTTGTCGTTGTCGTAATCGTACCGCCCAGTATACATACGTACTCGTGTAACACGTTCGCACAATTATGTCCGCACGCCTATGCCAGCGCCTATATTCGTGCACCTTCGCACCTGCGAAAAACGTATCCGTTCTGTGCGCGGCGCGGCACTCTCCTCCGGCTCCGCGCGCATATATTATATTGTTGCACCGGCGCGGCGCGGCGCGGCGGCTTTTGCTCCTTCGTCGGCGTGGGCCGTTAGCTAATTGGCCGCGTTAATTGAGCCCGAACGGGGCCTCAACGAATTCATTCTCTCTCTTTTGCAGAAACGGCGGAGGATAAACGAATTAAGCGATCTATGTCAATTTTGACGCGCCGGAAATCCGCCAAAATTTTCTTAATCTTAAATTATCTTGAAATCATTAAAATCGCGATTTTACTATCTTTTCTCTACACTGTTAAATATTAAAGGAAATTGAAACCATTATCTTGAGTTAAATAACATTTTATTATTTTTAACTATTATGTATGGAAATTTATTATCTTTAACTTCATTGGTTGACTTAAATTGAGTACAATTTGACTGATCTTTCATTTACGAGCGAAAGAAAGTTTCACGGTACTCTATATAATTATATAAATGTATAGAAATAATTCTTACATTACACTACTTTATACACTGCGACAGAGAGCGAGGCGTAAAATGCGCTTTTTTCCGCGCTGGTAACGTCGAAAAACGAATCTGCCGTGATTATACCGTGTTGCAGTATCTAATCTGTTTCGGCGAGAGAAAAAAGAGCCGCGTTGCAGATCCGTGCTGGAAGATTCAGATTGAATATGCACTTTATCAGCGCGTATTTTGAGTCGACGTCACGGATTGCAGGAAGCACGCGAGCGTATCGCGGAATTGCCCGATAAAGAGGAACGTGTCGGATGGTTCGTCGCGAAAAAAAAGAGAGAGAAACAAACGTTTATCAAGTCGTGTCGAACGATTTCGCAGGCTGCCCGTGTACATACAAGGTAACGGAGCCTGATAGTCAATACATTGTTGCGCGCCGTTGTCGATATCTTCCGCTTGCGTATAATCATCATTTATACTCTCTCTCTCTCTCTCTCTCTCTCTGAGGAGGAATATATCATTGAAATCGTCTGCTTTCCTCCACGGTGCTGACGCAATTGGACCTTAGGAATTTAAGCTAAGCTATCCCCGATGCATCCCTCGCGACCCGAATTCTACTCGCTTCCGAAGTCGCAGAGACCCTCGCGATCGTATCATTCACGCCGATACATTTTGAGCGGCGTAGTCCGGGGCACGGACGTTGAAACGGTACATTTCCACTTGCCGGATGACTTTTATAATTCCATTTACCGTGAATTACCGTACGCCGAGGGTCACCTGCATATCGGCGAGAGATCGCGGCGGATTTTTCCGGCCGATGGCAAATTGATGCCAACCCCGCGTGGGAAACATCAACTTTCACCCACGAGACCAGAAGTAAACTCGTAGCGCGCGCGCGAGTGTAACGGCTCTTCGTGTTTCAACGAATCGCGGCCTAGTGTTTGCCGAGCGAGATAAAAAGAGAGGAATAAAAACGAGAGAGAGAGAGAGAGAGAGAGAGAGAGAGAGACAAAGAGAGAGAAGGCCTTGATTATAGTTCTAGCATGTTTTTTTTAAGACTTTTAATTTTAAGAACATCTGCCACGACGAATACACCGTTGCAATTCTTTTATCTTCGGCTTTAAGTATCCCGGTAATTGGATCTTGAATCAACGTTTTGAAGAAGCAAATATCCCACGCTTAAAAATTGAAGCTTTCTTTCAGCAGCTCTTCCGCTGTTTAATTAAATGGAGACGCTAAACTTAATTTGTAATTTAATTGGGCTGCAGTAACATTGTAATTGTAGAAGTAATCACGTGGCACCGCGAGCGTCTTTGAGAATGTCTCTGAAAAATGCCTTTGAAGAACGGGTCGACACGAGGTATAATGGGTTTTCATATAAGGTACAATAAATCCATGTACCTATTCATTGAAAATACCGTTTAACGACATTTCTTAATGAATAGCGCGTGTCTACAAAGAGAGTCATTGTTCTATTCTCATTCATTCAATTATTCATGCACTCTCGCGTTATCTGTTATCTATGCTGCTGGAGTAATCTTTGGGTTGGGGTGACTTTAAACAAATATTTGTCGCTGATACATAATCAATTGCAAGAATAAAGACTCGCTATAATACGCCAGAATTAATTTATTTGCTCAAAAATTTGTCATTTTCATCTACTTAATGTATCACTTCTTTTCTGTTTGAAGTGTTACTTTCCAAGAAGTACCGTTTCATTTATGAAGAACGTGTTGTCGGTAATATCGGTTAACATATTTTTCGTTTACTTTTCTGTTCTATGAAGAATTTAGTTAGGAATAGATCAGGATAATATTAATGGACATAATTTTTGAAATTAGTGCATGAATAAATAAAATTCATTGTTAGACAAATCGTCAAACATTAACTTAAATATTAAGTATATTCTTTCATTAATTTAGAGTCTCTTAAAACTACGCTTAAATTATGCTTTCACTAAAATTATTAAACTTCAAATTACATCTTTATCGTAGCTGGGATGTAATTGACTTAAATGAAAAATTAATAAGTTAATAAAAGGCGTCAACAAATCTTACAGTACAAAATTTAATCAGAAATAACATTCGAATGATTTTCCAATATCTTTTCGGCTCTTTTAAGGACTCAAAATCACAAGAAAATAAAATTAATTTTATTATTTTAAATCACATTTTCATTTGGACGTAACACTTAAATGAAAAATAAACAAGTTTGTAAAAGATATCGACAAATTTTACAGTACAAACTCCAATCAGAAATGGAACTTGGGCGATCTTTTATTGGGCTGGTCCTGTAGTTTGGTCCAGTTAAGGACCCAAAACCGCGAGGAACTGAATGGAGGCGTAAAACGGTGGTGGAATTCTCTTTCTTTGACACGCTAATCGGTCACACCGCACGCTCGAATTACGCCACCCTATATACGTACAGCGTCCGCAGTCTAGATTCGCTTCTCTAGCGGGCGAGCTCTATACTCAGCGGATTCTTCGAGGTCTCTCACGAGTGCGTGCAGTGTGTGCACTTCGCGTGCGTGCGCTCGCGCGCGCGAGCGCGAGCGCACACGCATGCACCACGTGCGTGTGCACTCGAGGCGGGCGCGCGCGCACTCTCTTGAGTGCGCCTACCTGCACACGCACACGCCGAATTGCAGGACATTAAACCCCGGACTGAATGCAGATTCGCGCGCTCGAACGAGCGCGGCAAATCGAAGGCGAGGCCTGCACGTGTGCGCGCCAAGCAAGGAGGAGGAGAAGGAGGAGAAGATCCTCTTAACGGCAATGACAATCCCGCATTAACTCGTGATATAATGTTTACAATGTAACTTGCTTGCACAACGGGTGTCCCGCTACAATTTTTCCTTACCGTTTTCCCCCTCGAACTGGTGATGGGGAGGGGAAATGAAATGGTACCCCGCGGAGTATCGGGAGTTTCGTCATAAACGATCGGTCTGTAATAACTAGATATGAGATACGGAGCGCGAAACAAAAATATATTTTATGCAACGTAATGATTTAATTTAACACAATTATTTAGGAGCAAACTGGATACCTACGTGTTTTATGCAGTGTCATGATTTAATACAACGTAATTATTTTAAGAATAAACTGGATTCGATCCGAGGTGTTTCGTTTTTCTCGCGTTCTGTTCCTCTGTGTCGAAAATTTTACCTCGTCACGAGAAGCCGATTTTTTCCAACCGATCTACTCGACTCGGCGTGAGCGAGACGAAACGTGTGAGATGAGAGGAGACAGAGATCGATACGGGGGCGATGAATATTTTAAAAAAGTAGGTTTTGCAGATATAAGGAATTCCACGAGACGTCCATATACCTATCCCCTCTTTTCAGGAATCTCGACTCAATAGGCCGTGCGTTGGTAGGAGTTTGCGAATCTCGGATTACGCGAGATTTCGTCCCGATAAGAGTACGAGAGGCGCCGGGATAAATAGGCACGTAATCGAATTAGCGTTACAAAGTGGCACATGAACGATGGAAGGTCAATGGCTTCGGAGCAGTCACACGAAAATCGCGCGCGGCGGCACGACAGATCGCCGCGAGTGCGACCGACGCGACGTGTCGCGCGCTCGTCATACCGGATGATCCAAAGGGAAATAACCGCGCGAATTGATCGCTCCGGGACGTCCGCTCGCGACGGTATAATCCTGATGGGATCTATTTTCTATTGCTGAACTGGCTGCACTAGTTCAGAGTTTACTCTCTTTTACTACGCATTGAAAGGAAAAGGACAAATTCTGAACTAGTGCAGCCAGTTCAGCAATAGAAAACGGACCCCTGGTCTCTCGCGGCGCCTAATTCCCTCGCGGCAGAAATCCGAAAAGTCGCCTCTCGAGCGCGCCGAGTTAATAAATCAGCGATCGCTCACGGCGGCCACTTAAAACAGACATTTTCCCACAATGGTTACAGCCTAATGACAACTAATAGCTATAGCGACCACTTATTTCATGCTTTTGTAATTGCATGTTTTTGATCTCTCCACTCCGTGCGTTGAACGGAATCGAGATGATAGCTGCAGAGAAGAACATTTCTATTTCCCCGAACGGCATTATGTCGGAATTGAAAGGAAGGAACTCGATGTTTGTTACCCGCCTCGCGATGTAATTAAGTATGCAGGATCAGATTTATCTTTTCATCTCGTGATTCGTTTCGTGTGTTGCTATTTTCGACGTTTAAGCTCGGGCCACTCGTGTCCGATTTCCGCGCGCCCGAGAAAAGTATTCGAAACGAAAATTGCGTTCACTGACGTGTAACGAGCCAGACGTTCGTGTATTAGCACGCCAAGCGTTAATTACCTTAAACGTTTCGCTAATTCCCTCTATATCACAATCGGCTTAGAGATTGTACCTCGCGTGTCGATGCACCCTTAACCGCTCGCTGCGCATTAGGCGCACGTTTTCGCGAAATTTTGCATACGGCTGCATCCTCGTGGATTACTTAATTAGATTGTTTACAGTGCTCCCCGCGATATTCACACGCGGACTAAATGATTCGATATTATTAAAGAACGTCATTCTCGTTAAAAAAATGCATGGATAAAGAAAACAGATCTACTTTTGGCATTTATTTACGACGCTTATATCTTTTTATGATTTAAAAAAATAAAATCAAGCACGATTGTCTATTTGATTCAGCAGAACAAGGAAAATGACAAATATAATAATTAGTTACAAAATGCAATTAACAGATGTCAATTTTATATCACAAAGAGTTCTTCCATTTACTCAAAAAGTAAACGAAAAATTGAAAATTTTTTTTCCGTTTCTGAATAATTGGTATAGAAATTATCCGAGAAAACAGAAAAATTACAATAATAAAGGTTTATCTTTCAGACAAAGAATGTAGTCTACACGTCATATTAGCATACGATTCTTAATAGAAATTTAATATCTGGTTGCATGAATTGGAAATCTGGTAGATTCAACCAGAAAGATACGAATCATACTCATAATTAGACATCGAATTTTTTATATGCAGATTGGTGAAAAAGAACAATTAATAACTAAGATTTTGTTATTTATAATATTCAACATATTTATACCTAACATACATATGTTGCAGTAGAAATATGATGGATATTGTAAATAACATGATCTTAGTTATTAATTGTTCTTTTCCACCAATCTGCATATAAAAAATCCGATGTCTACTCATAATTAAGTCTATCAAATATTCTAGTAATAAAATATCGAGATAACCAGAAATTCAATTACGATAAACAGAATTCTTTCTGATATGATCAGAAATGCATTTTTGTACATATTATTGTTGGTACAACCAAAACATTTTTATTACTAGTATTAAAAAATGCACATTTTTATATATTTTTTAATATTAAACACATATACAACAATTATACAAAAGTATATATCAATTATATAATTGTATAACAATAGATATATATTTTCGAAGGAAATATCATTTCTAATTGATTCGAGATTTCATGAATGAAAAAAAGTTAATCTGGCTATCCCGTCTATTTCTTTCTCAAGCTTGATCGAACTTTCGGATAGCTCTACACAGTTTGATTGATGCATGACCAGGTTGTGGAAAGAAAGATGAGAATTGGCATCATGAAGCAGAGGTCTCGAGAGATTTCTCTTCGCCAGAATATCAATCGAGCATTCGTCTGCCGTGGCCTTGTACCACGTATGTACTACAAGCGCGATATACGTCCGGTGGTCTAAATGACACTCTGTTGCCGGCGATATATGTGTCGCACGGCGTTCGTTGATCTGAGTGATCCAATTAGCGATCCAGGCCGCGCTGTGCCAATTTCTTCGGACGTTCCTCTGGACGCGTCGATGACTTCTGCAATTGACTTGTAACTGATCGTATCTTCTCAATATCTCTTCGATTATTATTAGAAAATGATACAGGAAGGATATTGAAGAGTGCCTATTAAAGAATCATATTATTTTTGTAAGGTGAAAAATTTTAATCTTTTGTCGTTTTTCTGTGCACTTTGTCTCTTTCTTTTCTCTTAGCATACACATACAATATTATATATATAATAAAAATTACACACATAAATAATATATATTAAATAAATATTAACGTATACATTATATTAGATGTATTGTAAATGTATACATATATCATATATTTTTTATATTATATAATATTTTTATATTATATAATATTCTATATTATATGATTAAATAATACAAAAATATTATAATATTAAAATATAATATACATTTAAAGTACAGGAATATATTAAAAATATTATTAATATTTATATATTTATATAATATAATAATATTTTTAATATATATTTTTATTATATATGTATAATTTTTAATGTACAAAGTGCAATAGTCACAGCATCATTCTGATCGTCCTCATACCTAGCGTAAGAAATTACAAAGAAAATTACGCTTCAATGCGGTAGAAGGTATTCATCATTGAATTCCCCGACATTCACGTTGCAATATCTTCGCTCATCTGGCATGTAGGGCAAAGATAAAGAGATTTTTTTCTTATGCAATGAGACCTCGAGATATTGATTGAGCCCACTAAGAATCGAATCAGTCATCCAGCCGTTACTATGATATGATAAACGTTTGTCTCTCTGCACCAGTTGTTTCGCGTAGATTATATACGTATATAACGACGGGCCCCTGACGTCTCCGCCGCCGCTCGCGCACACGCTTGGCGCCGAGCACGCGGCTCCTTGATACAGTCCCAATAAATAATTGCATTGATAATGAATGCGGGAATGCAGCGGCCTTTCGCGATGATCTAATCATCCTCATCCGCCTCGGCCGGCATCAGGCAGCCCCGTTACGCTAACGATGCTCCGATCGATAAGCAAAACCGCACTATCTTTGGCTTTAAACGCGACCCGCTTGCGATACTTCAAAACAAGCTATTTTCCGACTGATTACGGACTAAGGTCGGCGTAAAGTGTTTAGTCTCTACGAATCGCAGCGGATAGCGGATTCCGCGAGCCCCCCGCGCCCGGCCTCTCTCTCGGCGTGCGCGATCCGTCCGTCATCGTGTGCACAACGTTGCATCGCGACGTGTCGATGCGGCGGTACACGCGGCTGGCTATTGCACCGTCTGGTACGAACGACGCCGCTGAAAGAGCATCCGCCTCTCACGCGAGCGCGAAGGTGAACGCCGCCGCTGCACGCTGCGTGCCGATGTCATAGGACGAGCGTACGGCATGCCTGATACGTTACTTAATAATACATTATATCATTGCTAAAGCCTGTTGCACACCTGTACCCATAGCGAGGCGGATTATGCCGAGTGACCGATATCAAATAAATAATCAATGAATAAGCATATGCACTCGCTCCTGAGTGATCTTTTGTTTGTGCCGTTTACTATTAAATATTAAAATTTAAACCCTTACCTTGAATTAAATAACATTTTTAACTACCATGTATGTCGAAATTTATTATTTTAACACAAAACAGTATTATTTTAACTCCATTGGTTTAGTTAAATTAACATTGTTATAGTTAAATTGACGACATATTGAGTAGGAGCAGTGGCGACCTACAAGAATGGTTAAATGACTCAAGTTGAGTATAATTTGACATTACGAATTTAACAATGTTATACAGTAACATATTTATATTCTTGTATGGGCAGCCGACACCGTCAGCTCATAATTGTTATAAATTAAAATGATTATTTAATAGAATTAATAGTCACCTATTGCTAATTTCATTATATAAATAGTATATATAATAAGACAATATATATAAAATGTGAAGCGAAATAAAGTAAAATATAAGTTAAATATAAATTTTATTTGTTGCAATCAATCTTCTTAGTTATTGCAAAATATTTTAAAGTGGTAATATCGTCTAAACCTGATGATAAGAATCGTTATAAGAAGAAAATAAGCAAACTTCTTTCTCGTGTTTTTCACAGAATTCTGTATGTTTTAGGTCGCATTGTTATTGCGATTTGATTTAAATTTTCGTGTGAAGAAAAAGCCTATTTCATGAGATTGCTCTCAATTGAAAATAGTGTAAAAAATGTAAAAAATACATAACATGAAAATATATAATTTAATAATCAGCTCTAAATATTCTTATGTACTTCAACAATAAGTTATGGCGATATTTAAATTTTCCTAAGTTGTTACAAAATATTTTCAAATGATGATGTCGTCCAAACCTGATGATAATAACAAACTCATAATTCTTTGTGTCTTTCCGTTCAAGTGTCGCTTTGTTATTACGATTTGATTCAAATCCGCGCGAAGAAAGAGCCTACGTTATAAAATTGTTCAATACACACATCATAAGATTTGATGCATTGCTTCATTTCTCAACGAGATCCGCGAGGCCGTTTCTGAATGAATGCGTCGAGTGAAGCGGAGCAATAAATTGCAGAATATGATCTTCAAAATTGATTGCGCGAACACACGGCGAGGTCTTCCTGGTTTTTCGCTGGCGGATCTAACGATCCCCCGCCAGACCGGATGTACAATACGAAAATATCGCGAAAAAAAATCTCGATCCACGCGGCATATCATGAGCGACTCTATCCGTCTTCGATATTTGCATTCCTACTCCTGCAATGCACATTCCCTCCCGACTGCCGTCGGTGCTCTGCTCGTACCAGGCCGCACAGCCTGGCACGAACGCTGCACTTCCAAGCCGGGGCCACTTCCTCTCCTCTGCTCTCCTCTCTAGTGCCATCAGCGTCTCTCTCTCTCCTACTCTCATTGTCTCCCTCTCCCTAATCGGCAACCGCTCCTCACCTCTCACGGCTTCTCTCCCTCTCTCTGTCCCTCCTTTTCCCATCTCCCTCTTTCTCTCTCTCTGCTCGTCTCTTCTCTTACGATGATGAGGCACCCACATACACAGAACGTGGCTTACTTACACACCTTTAAGGCTCTCTCACCTCCTCCGTGCTCTCCTCACTTTCCTTCACGGATCCAGCGGATCTGCGGTTTCTGAACGAATGTCGCCGCGGAAAATGATCGATCGACATATATGATCTCAAATGTCGATTATATTTACCAAGAGCAACGATATCGTGAATGTCATTTCAAAAATTGATCGTTTATTTCTGAAAGGTTTCGCAGAAACAGTTGCTGTTTCTTCACTTTCTCTAGCTTAAGCGATCTATGGATTCCTCGCTGAAGTAATGTTATACGGTGAAACAAATTATAAAGTAACGAATACGGTCTCAAAACCTTAGGAATCGTAACCTGTGAGAAGGACACATTTAAAAACACACTCGCGTTCCGAATATCTGAAAGGTATCGCGTTCCGAGGGAAAAACTTTATCCAACGCGACATTTTCTATTTTACATATATATATCACACGCTTCATCTGAGCGTGACCGATTTTTTTTTCAAACATTAATCACAACGTTGTCAGCCGATTGCACAGCGCAGGATCGCTTTCTCGTCCAAGGACAATGTATCAAGGATCCTCCCGCGATGGGAAAGTCTCCGTAAACGGGCCTCGATTGCCATCGCCGCGCGATAGATCCTTTTGCGAGAGGAGATCAGTTTTCCTTTCATAACGCGAAATAAACTTGGAAAACGCACGGACGCAGTCGAGGGAAGCTCATTAGCTTAAATAGGACAATTGGAGATTATTCTTCTCTATTCGAAACGTTAATAAGCAGAAATTCAGGCTTATAGATTTCTCAGAGCCCAGTTTTCATGAAAATATTGGAAAGTATCGATATTTTCGCGTTATTGTAATTATTTCTTTATCACAACTATTCAAATTATCATAGTTATCGTGCAATTACTATAATTATTTAACTAAAATTATTTTCTATAGAGTTTATATCAGAATATGGAATGTCAATTTATCCATTTATTTTCGAAAACTATTTCGAAAATCTTGCCAAGCACCACTCCAGATTGTAGATGATTGAACTTAATAATGTTTTGAAATAGGATTTCTCATTTCTCACAGTAATCGTCTTGCATTTCTGCCATCGCTCAGGAAACGGCGGTGCGTCGCGTCACAAAGGAATCGTCTTCGCAGGAAAATGTGAATTATCATAAATCCGGGTTTCTCTTTAAACGATTGACATCTTGGGTGTGTATGTATGTTTATGTGTGTAAAGGCCGGATTTATTATTATCCTCATTATCGCTAATAATTCAAACGAAACGTCATCGCCATCGAGCGCTGCGCCGATGACGACGATATTCGAATATCAATAGGTACGCATTTGCATAACGACACTCGTGAAAAATTCCGCGTCGTTATGCAAATTTCTCTCCCATCAGCCGATGAACAAAAGTCACCTGCAAACAATAAACCGAGACAGGAGACCGGCTGCTTATCGCGCCTTTTCTTATCACGCGTCTCGCGGATGCTGATGCGCAGCAGACTTTAAGTCGTTTCATAGCATTTCTATACCTGTTTGGATGTAAAAACAAATTATTCGTTTTTCCTTCTCTAATTCAAGGAGCCATTTGAACGTTGTATTTTCTACGAAACACAATGCTTCAAAACACTTAAATAATTCATAAAAGTTTACTTATAATCTACATACTCGTCTAATTATATCTAGTATAATGTATAATGAAGAGTGGAGATTATTGCAATCATGCAGACGGATCGTCGTGAACTTAATTTCCACCCACGAGCTCGGCGTCGCCGTAACAATACTTTTTGGTATTTCCGCTCTCCGGTTACTTTAGACGAAACAAAGAAAAGGGAAGCTTTTCGACTGCCTTGGTAGTCGAAACTGCTAATTGACGTATTTCCCATATATCGATCGATTTCATCGTTATAGCAGTCATCTTAATCTCCTCGCTAATTAATATTAATGCCAAGACTCTTGCGACTGACTCTTACTAAGTTTTCAATAATAATTCATGACGCGCATATTTTTAGCGGAAAAAAACTGATCAACTGCCTTCCATTAAGGAAAGACATTAATTTGTAGAGCAGATAATTAGAGGAAGGAATTAAATCGCACGCAATATTCTTGTCACAGTGTACGATTTAAAGAACAGTGTATATTTAAAGAATGTGATCGAATCTTCACTTGTGTGTTATCATTTTTATTTTTATATCCGAGTGTAGAAAAAATTAATAAATAGTTTAACTTATTCCGAAGGATAATTTTTGTTGGGATATTATAATTTTGTTTATAAACAAGGTGTGTTAATGAAAGGAAAAATTCCAATGGTAATTCCTCCGAAATAAGTAATTTGTATTCTAAACTAAATTTATGTTCCTATTCGAAGAATTGAAAAGTTCATGGAGACACAAACTGTAGATATTCAATATTTAACAGTTATTTAAAAGAATCTGTTCTAAATGTAGCTTTACGGATGTGGCCATTTCAGAAGAACATTAAGGGCGAACTAAAAGTAAAATAATTTTATTTTCTAACGCTGACAGTTAGTTTCTGATAGTTAACGCGCAACGCAGCGATATTTTGCGACACGAAATCCGAAATTCCGAGCCTGGAAAGTTGGTTTCTCCCTGCACAACCGCGTTCAATTGTGCCCCCCCCCCCCCTCGATATCTCGGACACACCGCGGGCGAGGTGACGAAATAATCGCCGCGCGAAAGTTCATCGGATGAGGATTCGCTCGGGGAAAAAAAAGACCCCAGAAGAATCCTATCCTCTGCAACGGTTACACCTAGAAACGGCAGTTCCCCGGCGGCAGGCATTGAACCTTTCACCTATCACGGCAGCAATATCGCTTCCCGGCCGATCCCTTCATGCTCTATGCTTTCTGTTACAGGCGATGGCTGCGGGAATAACATGTTCAGGTGCAACGATGGCAAATGTATACAGTCGATTCTGGTGTGCGATTACCGCGGAGACTGCGACGACAACAGCGATGAAATGCAGTCGTGTCGTAAGTATCGGCACGTTCTTTCATTATGCGGTCATGTCCTAAAAATAAATTAATCCATATTGTGCCTCCTGGTAGCTCAGCAATCAATATACGATTAATTTCTTAACGGAAACCATTTAACGGTGTTGCACATATTGTTATTTTTACAACATAGAGATGGAACCACCTGTACTTCGATTAAAAACGCTTAACTTAAAATAGATTAAAAAACGTGAAAATCTCATAGGGAAAACTAATTTCCTAAATAATATTTCTTTAATTAAAATGGATTCAGAAACTGTTATTTATGATTGTTTTATACAATATTATTGGTAGTATCGATTCCCCTTTAAAGAAAATGCTTCCAAAAATGTAGCACTTTATATCAAGTCTGCAATATGCAGAAATTAAGAGAGTTGTTTTATAAATTGTCATTTTGCCATGCTTCCTGTATTTTATTTAGCAAAAGCAATTTCACAAAACTCACAAAGCTCGAGATTTTTCTTGATTATCCCCTTATCGTTATTCAATTTTATTGTCGCATTATCTCCCCGCGTGATCGCGACGAATGTATTTCGTCGAACAATCGGAATTTCGATGAAATTGGAGCATGTCTTCAAACGGTGAAATTTAGTCGGAAAAATATGCTCCACTGTTCGTGCTGATGAATAATTAATGGCGAAGTGCTTCGTTAAGTAATAATAAAGAGGGATGCGTGTATAATCCGCGATCGCCCGCTGCCCCCATTACAGCTCGCGGTGAAAGAACTTTCAGAATGAAGCCATCGTCTTCATTCAGTACTCTTGGTCGGCAGGCATGGATTTACGGTTATGAAGTCCCCGGGGCACGTAAAAAATTGATTTTCCACATAATAGCGCCTTATAGTCTTGACAGTGTCGTCGGAGAAACCTCGATACTAACCATTCGAAAGAAAATTCAAGAAATAAATTTCACAATCAAGCTTTAAGTTGACACAAATTCTGGTGGAACTAAGGCAATGTCTAATCGAAAGTTTTATGTCGAATTTTCCGGGATTATACTTGAATTTTGACAGATCTAAACGCGACTCGAATTCGCTCGGAGCGAATTATGATTGTGGCCTTGAAACGGCCGATTTTTGATGCGCTCTTCCTGTTTACGAAATGGAATGGATTGTCTCGAGCTATGTATGGCTTACAATAAATCTCGTGCCGGAAGCGCCCGACGAAAATCCGAGGCTTCCTCTCGGAAGTGCTTAGTCTCTTTGTCCATGCATTTTTTTCCATGCGGCTGATTACGTGACCGCTTTTGTGATCGCTCCTTATCGTCGGATTTATATTACAGGAAGTGTAAATGTAATTTGTGCCTTGCGTTATTTTTCCCGTGCAAGTGAGAAACAATCGATGCTTTTTTCCGAGACTTAGAAAAGGCAAGCCTATAGATTGGCGAAGTGGCGAAAATGTTCAGCGTCCAAAATATCTCTTTGGAAATTGTATATTCGTTTAAAAATAACGTGTGGTATAAAAGTACAACCTCCATAAAAACCAAATTATTTTCTTTCTGATTCTTGTAGCGTTTAAAAAAATGATGTTCAGCTCTGAGGTCTTTTTCGTTATATTTGGTACATTATGTAGTCACGATGATGCCAAGTTGGTTAAATTTTCTTTCTAAGTAAGTGCATTACAATCTTTTGAATATCGCGCAAAATTTTTGTCACCGATAAAAGAAATTCGTCCTTCGACTGCTAATTTACAGAACATTGTCGGTTATTCTTTTAACACCAGAGTTCCAAATCGCGTTTGTCAACAGTGTTTGATCCTCTATGGGATTTGCCACTTGCCTAGGTCACCGCGAAGTGACGACCGTTTGTTATGCGGGTGACAATGCAAAACCGGAAGCAATGCTGTGACCCTCTTTCGAGGACAGTGTACAAAAGTATCGCGTGTCACTCGATGAAACGGATCCACTGGCACAATTGTATCTCGTTTTGCGTGGAATCGGCTCCAATTCCGCGGCTCGACAACTTTCTCCTCAATGTTCATCCCCCTTCCGCCCCGCCTGTCAATTACCTCTTCATCTATTACAACAAATCTCATATTTTCGAACCAGTTTACTCTGATATCTCGAAATTGATTTAATGGACATTTACTGGAATACATTGAGAGCAGGAACGAACGAAACTTGTAATTTATAATGTCGCGAAATTCCATCTCTAGCTATTTGTGAAAAAAACCAGCGTTAAAGCGATACCTCGGCGCGGCATGGCAGCGTGATTGCCGTGCCATCCGGTATTAAACGATCGAGGGTGCTTCCCTCGATCGCCTGGCGAATCGACGGCCGACCGATTATACTCGCGTCGCAATTATATCACCGACGCAATCTGCGCTCTCGCGTCGCACGAAGCGAGCCTTCGTCTTCGTGCGTTGCCACGTTGCGCGGTATTATTCATGTATTCAGCGCGACACCTCCGAATTCCTTTGTACTGATATCCGAACGAAAAGATGCCCAATAAGTGTTTTAAAAGGGAGAGTTTCCTGTTTTTGAATCATGCTGGTGGATCTGTTAAGTATTCCGAGCCTCGGATGACGCCGCAATGGCAATAGAAGCTGTTGAGAACAATCTACAGACCTGTATAGAGTGTTTTGCATGTATTTAAATTCAAGAATCGAGTCTTTGACGGACTATTACGTGGTTGATGCGATCATTACGCGTAGAGGTCAAATCACGCTCGCCGCTTGCAATTTTAGCTCTTCGCCGATTATCTAGATTACCTGGGTGTCTTTATTATATTCTGTTCGAAAACAAGATTACTACCAATAACGTAGAAACGTGACGAATCAGTCGTTTCTCTAATCAAACAGCGAGAAACTTTAGTCGGAGAGCAATTGAAAATCAGATATCCGGATTATTATTTTATTGAAAATTAAAATAAATCACTTTTAATCTATAAAATTACGCATTAACAACCGCATTGTACTCTCATAACCCTTTAGTCACCGTAATTTGTTGGTTTATTATCGAGAGTCCTAAATTATTTTTTTTTATTTGAATTTAAGATCATTTTATCCCACGAAAGACCAAGCTCCTATTCTATCTCGATGTCCTCACCGACGTATACTATTAATTTTTTTTTTTTAATTGGGTTTCAGCACCGCCCGACTGCGAGATCGGCCAGATCACGTGTGGCCAGTACAGCTTCAACAAGACGTACTGTATACCACCGCACCAACGGTGCGATATGACCGTCGATTGCGTCGACGGCACTGATGAAGACGGCTGCAGTGAGTACAAATTGCAATCATCTTTTTCAACTGTTTTCTTTCCTATCCTGTCGCGCACGACGCGGTATAATTAGATGTAAAAAAATTATATATTCTCACGTGTGTAGCATTGACTTACACTAACGCGTTGAAAACGTGCCTGTTTCGCGCCTGAAGGCACGAAGTCACATCAGTGCTCTTCACAAGAGATATATCCTCCTCTATTTTTATTCAAAACCTCGCTTTACTAATAGCAATGATTTGCGTCATTTTCTCTTTGTTCAGCAAACTACCGTATCGGTCTGTACCAACTGAAAACTAATCCTTCAGGCGCGAAACAGGCACGTTTTCAAAAACACAGAGGATTTGTTGCGATATTTCGAGTATATCGAATAACTAACGATTTTGAATAATTTTGCATTTCCATTTCTCTTCTTTTGTCTTCCATTCCTCTCTCCTCGTGAATGATGCAAAAGAGATGGAATTGTCAAGAAGCGACCTCAAGAACGTCAACTGCGTCATTTAGATGAAATATTAATTATTGCGGATATACTGTACGAAAAAGATACTACGTGATAACATTATCGTCAGTGACAAGGCCGCTCGCATAAGAGCATGGCTAAGTAGCAGCTGCGCAGCGATTAAGCGGATTCTTCGCGCTAGGATTCACTAAATTATCGCGCTGTCACGATAACACGCGCGCTGCACATTGTTATATCAGCGACATTATGCTCACTGAAGTCGTAAAAATGAAAACTGAGATTTACAAACATTTCACGCCGATAACGCTTTCCTTTCTTTCGAACGCTGGCCTTCTCGCTGTCAAAACCTTTGTGCTATTTATAACTAATCACTTTTTTAATCGTAATATCTTATTTGAACTCTCGGTGCATTTTTTCCGTTCTCTCGATCTATCGGCATTGAGATATTTTTAAGAATTAGGCATTGTGAAACTCGTAAAATTTATATTTATTCGAACTTTATTATTGAACGTTTTTTATATCTTTCAGTAAAAAAGAACCGCGAGATTTTTAAGACAATTCGGATTTAGAAAAAAAAAAGTAAATATAATATCTTATATTAAAACGTTCCGCGGCCAAAACTCAATTGGTTGTGTATTTAAGACAAATTTACACGGTTCCTCGTCTCGTTTCTCCTCCTCTACTCCTTATCTTAATATCGCACGAACTGAGCGAGAAAAAAATCACGTCCCGGATTGCCATATCGGGCTCATTCCGCGTGTTTATCAACGGCGCGAACGTGTCGCACCAGGTGATCGTCAAGATACGGTCGCACATTATGTGCAGCTAATGCAGAGTTATCACGCGAAACCATTTGGACCCGAAAGCGTGATCAACTCCGGATCGCCTTTTGACACATCTATATGTTATATAAAAGCGACATGTATGCCACACCATTTGTTTCGCATTCTCGAACGCGCCACTGCGGATGTTTTTCTCGGATTATTGCAAAAGCCTTATAGACATATTTTCGCAGATTTTATGATGCAATATGAGATAATTTATTCCAAGAATCTAAACATCCTGAAAAATCAATGAAATATTACATTTATCCCAACGTCGAGCATTCATATTTTATTGCGTAATATTCCGTGAGAAAGAAAATTTGCAAGGGCGAAAGAGTGACAGGGGACCACCCGACGTGTGTTGCAGCATACAGGAAGTGCCAGCCGGATGACTTCAGGTGCGTTGGGACCACGCCGGAACTTTGCATACCCAAAGAAAAGAAGTGCGACGGTTACCTGGACTGCCGGAACGGCAGGGACGAGGAGAGATGCGAGAATAATATGAAGCCGGCCTGCCGATTGGATCAATTCAGGTGCAACACCACGCAACGCTGCGTCGAGCAGAGCGCGAGGTGCAATCATTGGGACGACTGCGGTGACAACAGCGACGAGGAACACTGCAGTGAGTTCGCGATTTTGCAACACGAGTCCATTCGAGTTCGATGCTTCGCGGTTTATCCCTTCAGCCATCATCTCTTTAAAATTTTACCTTTTTTCCCTTCTTATTCTTAGTATCAAGTTATCAGGAAGCGTCTTTTAATGTACAATGTAATATCTATGAAAGTAAAGCTGAAATTGTGACAGCTGTAGTAAATAACGTTAAGATTTTCTCGGCAATGCATCAATTTCAAGGGATTAAAATACCTTCCGTCTTTTTTCTTCCGTTAATTGCCCTTATTTTTACCGTCAAGTTACCAGGTGTCTTTTGATTTTATGATGTGCTATAGAGATATAGCTATGAAAGTAAAGCTTAAATTATGACAATTCCTACAAAAAATATTAATAGGATTTTCTCGGCGATGTATAGATTTCAAGTGATTAAATTTTTATCTTTTATTTTTTTTCTGTTAATTGCCTTTATTTATATTATATCAAGTTACCATGAGGTATCTTTTAATGATTGATCTTACAATGTATCTATTATTTATGAAAGTAAAACTTAAATTGTGGTATTTTCTACAAATAATGTTAATATTCGACAATACATAGATTTTAAATTTCTTCGCATAGATTTCTTCTTTCTGTTAATTTCACCTATTCACTATATCAAGTTATGAACGTCTTTTAATGACTGTGATATACTATATATAAAATTAAAGCATAGTGTCAGTTCGTACAAATAATTAATAAGAGATTAATTAATGAGAGAGAGAGAGAGAGAGTCAATAAGAGATTTCTTGATAATGCTCAGGTTTCCCACCTTGCACCAGTGATCAGTTCCGATGCGCCAATGCGCTCTGCATTCCCATAGCATATCAATGCGATGGTTATAAAGACTGCCAGGATGGTTCCGACGAGAAGTCCTGCACAATGACAGTCTGTCCAGGAAACAAATTCATGTGTCCGAAAGGTGCACCGGATGGAAAACCATTATGCATCAATCGATCTCAGTTGTGCGATGAAAAACAGGATTGCGAGGACGGGGCGGACGAGGAGGCGGCATGTTGTAAGTGTAATTTAATTATGTGCTTAATTGCAACATTAAACGCAAAAAATTTACATAAAATTACGTTTGTATGTGTGTTACGTCGTTTTTTTTCTCAAATAATATCAAAGGATTATATAAAAAATATTTCATGAGCTCGCGTAAGAACGATTATTATAGTAATAGTTATATAAACTTGATTTATAGCAATTATGGAGTAAATTGTAGCAATAGAATAATTGCAGTAATTATGGAGCAATCAATATACAGAAACGAAAAGTCACATCTAAAACTTCACCGAGCAACGTTCCTCGTCAGCATTTTGAAACATAAATGTTTAGAACTTAAAATATGGAGTATAGATTCTATATTTTAAATTATATTAAGTATAGAATATATAATATAGATTTAGGTTTAGATTAGAAGATTTTTAGATGTTTAAAAGAATCAAATTTCTTTATCGTGTAATGACGAGCATGTGTAGCTCGCTTGGATTATAAAATTCTATATTTTAAATTATATTAAATATAAAATATAAAATACACTATTAAATTTATAATGTCAAATTATACTCAATTTGAATTATTTTTAACCATTCTTATAGATCACTCCTTCTCAAAAAATATTATTTGTTATTAATTAAATTAAAACTATGTTAATTTAACTAAACTAATGGAATTAAAATAACACTGTTTTGTGCTAAAATAATAAATTTTGACACACATGGTAGTTGAAAATAATAAAATGTTATTTAACTTAAAGTATTGGTTTAAATTTTATCCTTTAATATTTAACCGTGTAGATTCAGATTCAGATTAAGAGATTCTTAGGTGTTTAAAAGGATCAAATTTCTTTATCGTATAGCGACGAGCATGTGCGGCTCACTTGGTTGCCAACATAAATGTCAAGCATCTCCGACCGGAGGGACTTGCTACTGCCCGGATGGAAGAATCCTCGCCAATGATTCGCGGACCTGCATTGGTATGTTGTTTGACTCGTACGAATTAAAACTTCTAGTGTCCAATATGCTGGTGTTGCAACGATTGAAGAATCCTGAGTTAGAAAGATTTAAGGATTTACTCGTGAAACTTATCCCTTTTTGCATCGTTTCCTCCGCGTCGCCCATCGGACTGTTTCCTTTCCGCAGATCGAGACGAGTGCTCCGAGTGGGGCTTCTGCGAGCAGCTGTGCGAGAACACTGACGGCTGGTACACGTGTCACTGCGCGCCCGGCTATATTCTTCACGGGCACAACAAATGTCGCGCCCAGAACATCTCCGCCCTGGAGCTCCTGCTCGCGCAGGATCGCGCGATATGGCGGTTGAGCGCGACCGGCGAGGATCGAAAGATAATCGCCAACACCACCGGCGCGAGCGGGGTGGATTACCTGTACTCGCGAAATCTCCTCTTCTGGAGCGACATGAAGACGCGAAAGGTTCACTCGGAATCCCTCAACCCCGGTAGCGACACGCCGGCCAAGGTGGACATCAGTATGGCGGGCTCCTGGGGACCCGTGTCCATCGCGATAGACTGGATCGGCGACAAGCTCTACGTCGCGGATTCCATCGTGCAAAAGGTAGACGTGTTCGAGCTGGACGGACGTTACCACGGGATCGTGGTGGGCTCCAATCTCACCAGCCCGACCGACATCGCGCTGGATCCCACGAGGGGCCTCATGTTCATCGCCGACAGCAAGCAGGTCCTGCGCACCAACATGGACGGTACCAACGCGTTCCCCGTCGTCTCCGAGGCAGCCTATAAAGTCTCCGGCGTGGCCGCTGACATCATTGCCAAGAGAATCTACTGGTGTGACTCTCTGTTGGATTACATCGAAACTGCAGACTACAGAGGTCACAACAGAGTAATGATTCTCAGAGGTTCTCAAGTGCCATCCGCAATCAGACTCACTCTCTTCGAGAACAGGATATTCTGGACGGACGCCACCAAGCAGGCCGTCATGAGCGTCGATAAGACTCAAGGAGATTATTCCATCCAAAGTGTATTTAAGGTACCAATATGACAATCAGATATTTCAATTTCGTCAAAATATGTGTTTTAGCAGTGGAATAGAAACGATAGTCAATCTAATCAATTTCTAATGCATTTGACTAATTAATATATCCTCTTCAATTAACTTGTAATGATGTTACACTATGTTGTTCAATGTAAAACATTTTTCCAAAGTTTTGAGAAAATTTATGTGACATGTGATATTAGGCATAATAATATAGTAATATTTATCATCCCCTTTTAAGGTACGCGACGCCAAAGCTATAAAAGCCTTGCATCCACTCTCGCAACCTAGCGTCTCCAATCCCTGCGGCAATAATAACGGCGGCTGTCAGCACATGTGCATCGTCACGGCCTCCAGCGATCAAAACAATCGATTAGGCTATCGCTGCGCTTGCCACATTGGATGGCGATTGGCACACGACATGAGGAACTGCAACTTGGTGCAGGAGTTCCTCATGTATTCGCAGCAGAGGTTCATTAAAGGCCGCGTGCTCAATCCCGTGATGGAAGGCTTTAGCGATGCTATCCTGCCGGTGGTGTCCAGACGGGCACGATTCGTTGGATTGGACTACGACGCGCACGACCAGTACATCTATTACAGCGATGTTCTTCAGGACGTCATATACAGGGTACACCAGAACGCGACCGGACGCGAAATCGTCCTGGCTAGTCAAAATGAGGGGGTGGAAGGACTTGCGGTCGATTGGGCCGCGAAGAACTTGTACTACATTGATTCACGTAAAGGTTCGTTGATGACGAAGAAGACTTGAGTAAGAATTGAATCTTTGAGCCGTTGATGTTCAATTCAAGTTGATTCGTAACATGAGTTTTTATTAACTTTTCAATAAAGGGATAATTAAAAGCTGTAAATTAAACGAAAATAAATAGCAAAATCTATTTGGTTGACCAAAGTTTTTCTACTTTCTCAGGCACGCTAAATGTGCTCAGCACTCGGAATGTCACGTATCGGCGAACACTATTGAAAAATCTGAAGCGTCCTCGCGCAATCGTAATCCATCCGAACCAAGGTTACATCTTCTTCTCGGAATGGGACCGTCCGGCCAACATCAGCAGAGCTCACGCTGACGGCTCCAGCTTGGTCGTCTTCAAAAATCTAACTCTGGGCTGGCCAAACGGACTGGCGATCGATTTCAATAAAGATCGATTGTACTGGTGTGACGCTCTTCTGGACCACGTACAGCATTCGAATCTAGACGGTACGGATGTGCGAACGGTGAACTCCAGACTAATCCGACATCCGTTTTCCATCGCCATCCACGAGAACTGGATGTACATCACCGACTGGCGTCTCGACGCCATTATTCGGCTGCACAAAGAAACCGGCGAGCAGGAAGCTATCTTGGTCCGTGAGCCCGCTACCAACAGACTTTACGGCGTGAAGGTCTTCAGTCGTGACATCCAGAAGACGACGAGTGCCCACCCTTGCAGTATTAATAACGGCGGTTGCGAGAAACTTTGCTTCGCTATTCCGGATAACTCTTCGCGCTCTGACGCTATCACGTTCCCTGGCACGCAACATATGCCGAAACTCACTAGTGTATGCGGATGTCCTTATGGAGAACGTCTTCAGAGCAATGGCAGGAGTTGCGCAGCGGATCCGGACGGGGAACCGCCTCTGCAAGCGTGTCCACATACTTGGGATTTCACTTGCGCGAACCAGAGGTGCGTGACGATTTAACTTCTTCAGCTGATTGAAGCTAATTGTTTAGTACTTGTAAAATTCTCAAACAAAGTTTAGAAGCTTTACAAATTTAATCTGTAATTTAATATTGCCGCTTTCGAACATCATATTAGTTTATCTCAAATATTAAATGATTAACGCGACCTTCTGGCCAATATATTACTTTATATTCAATTAAATATAAAAGTAGATCTTTTCCAAATCTACTTGCGACTTCGAATGTTTTAACTCTCAATCGATCTACTTCCAGATGTGTCCCGAAATCCTGGGTGTGCGACGGCGAGAACGACTGCCTCGACAACAGTGACGAGATGCAAAACTGCACAAAACCGACGTGCAGCGCGAACGAGTTCCAATGCAAGTCCGGTCGTTGCGTACCGATGACGTTCCACTGCGATTCCGAGAACGATTGTGGCGATTACAGCGACGAGATGGGCTGCCCGAATGTGACCTGCAGCGCTAATCAATTCGCCTGCGCCAATAATCGCTGCATCCCCGCAACTTGGAAATGCGATTCCGAGAACGACTGTGGCGACAGCTCCGACGAAGGCGAGTTCTGCGCAGCTAAAACTTGCTCGTACTTCCAGTTCACGTGCCCACGCTCCGGCCACTGTATACCGCAGTCCTGGGTGTGCGACGGCGACAGCGACTGCTTTGACCAACAGGACGAGATGGATTGCCCACCGGTCACCTGTCTCAGTACGCAATTCACGTGCGCGGATCAGAAGATGTGCGTTTTAGCGTCGTATAAGTGCGACGGCATTAGTGATTGCAATGATGGATCGGACGAAGTGGGTTGCCCATCGCTGGCGCCAGATCAGTGTAACACCGACAAGCAGTTCCAGTGTGTTAGTTCAGCTATCTGTATACCGAGAAGCTGGTACTGCGACGGTACCGCCGATTGCCCGGACAAGTCTGACGAGCCGGAGTCGTGCGGAAAGGTCGACTGTCAGACTGGATTTTTCAGGTTTGTCGTATTCATTAATTAAACTACCTTGCATTCTGTCAGAAAGCGTAGATGATAAATATGTACATTTTATTCTTGTTTAATTTGTCGATATCTAACTTGACATATTCCTCAGGTGCCGGAACGAGAGATGTGTGTTTAAGGCGTATATCTGTGATGGAAAAGACGATTGTGGAGATAACTCCGACGAAGACACCGAGCTGCACGCATGCGGTCCTCCTACGTTCAAGTGCGAATCCCAGCAATGGAGGTGTCCGAATGTAACGAATCGTTGCGTAAATACGACCAGCGTATGCGACGGCAAGCCAGATTGTCCCAATGGCGCGGACGAGGGACCCGGTTGTGATCTCGCCGAATGCAGCCATCAGGGTGGATTGTGTACCAACGGTTGTATTCAAACACCACTCGGTGCGCAATGCACCTGTCCGGCTGGCGAGGAGCTCAGCAGCGACGGCTTCACATGTCAGGATATGAACGAGTGCGAGCCGCAAGGCAGATGTTCGCAGGTCTGCGTGAACACGAAGGGCGGCTACTACTGCAGCTGCGTGGACGGTTACACATTAGACACCGATAAACACACGTGCAAGGCGTTTAATCACAGCGCCGCGTTCTTGATTATCTCCAACAGACATACCATTCTGGTGGCGGATCTTCAAGATCAAGCACTGGAACGTGTTCCAATCAACGTAGAGAACGTCGTGGCGACTGCCAGCAATATGCACACAGGCACTATTTTCTGGTCGGACATGAAGCTGAAGCGAATCTCGCGATTGGATCGCGGTAGTGATCCTCAAGACATAATGAGTACCGGTTTAGATCTGGTGGAAGGTCTAGCTTACGACTGGATCGGTCAGAATCTGTATTGGTTAGACTCAAAGCTAAATACAATCGAAGTAGCTAAGGAGACTGGAGCTGGAAGAATGATTCTTGTCAAGGAGAATATTACGCAGCCACGTGGAATGTGTTTGGATCCCAGTCCAGGTGCAAGATGGCTCTTCTGGACCGATTGGGGTGAAAACCCTAGAATCGAAAGAATTGGTATGGACGGCACCAATCGATCGACCATCATCAGCACAAAGATTTACTGGCCTAACGGTCTAGCGCTAGATATCGCAAATCGCAGAATATATTTCGCGGACAGCAAGCTAGACTTCATCGACACTTGTCTGTACGATGGCAGCAAGAGACTTCAGGTTCTAGCCAGTTCGCACTATCTTCTGCATCCCCATTCCCTTACTCTTTTTGAGGACACTATGTATTGGACCGATAGACAGCTCAATCGAGTACTCTCCGCACACAAGTTTAAGGGCTCCAATCAAACGGTGGTGTCGCATCTAATTTCCCAGCCGCTTTCCATACACGTACATCATCCAGTGCTACAACCGATCACTGCAAATCCTTGTGCTAACACATCCTGTGAACATCTATGTCTTCTGTCGCCCAGTAATCCGAAGGGATACAGTTGTAAATGCCAAGTGAGTGATTATGCAGATTCCAAAATAGGAAACTATCAGAAAAATTCTATTAGTTCAGATTGAATAATTTTTTTTTCGTTTATCTCAGGTTGGATTTAAATTGCTACCTGACGGACGCTGCATGGAAGAAGAGACACCATATTTAATGGTTCTTCGGAGTTCTCAGATCGTTGACGTTTCTTTGACGCCTAAAGAAACCAAGACTGGATACATCACGCCTATCGTAGGTGTGGAAGGCGGGAAATTTATCGAATATGATAGAAGAGATCGTATTATTTACTGGCTGCAAGGTAAAATAACTGTTTTCTTTAATAACCCTGGTGTAAAACTTTCTTAAAATTTTTTACATAATTTTTCTTATAAATTTTATAACTTTTTAAAAAGGTCTCAGATTTTTTATACGAATTGAAGCACTTTTCAAAAATACTGAAAAAGTATGTATCTTTTCTAGAATTCTTTATACCTAAAAATTCAGAAATATTCTAAAATTTTTTATTCTGTAATTTTCGAAGATAACTTGTAAAATTTAAAGAAGTTTAAAGTAATTTTTTAAATCTTTATAAATTTAAAATATAAGAAGTATTCCTTAAAAATATTGTAATTTTTTCACCAAGGTCCTTCCTATTTTATAAAATCTTATAATTCAAAGATTTAGATTTTCGAAACTCTAAGAGAGAATTTTAACCATTTTGTTATTTACATTAGGCAAAGATAACGACCACGAAAATGGCACGATTTATGGCATTCCTTACAACGGTGGCAACCGGACAGAGTTTCCAAACCCATCCGGCGATAGTGGTGTTGTCGGTTCACCATCTACTATGGCGCTGGATTGGCTTGGACGCAACATGTTTATTGGCAACAAATTCGCATCCAATATCGAAGCTATTAAATTGGATGGCAAGACGCGATTCCGCACAATCGTTTTATCAAACGATGGAAATCGTACGTCAGTTTCCAAACCGAAGGCGATGTGCGTGGACCCTATTGACGGACAAATATTTTGGGTAGACGACGGAGGTTTTGGAGTACCTCAGAAGATCGGACGGGTGAATATGGACGGCACTAATCCGCTGGTCCTCGTAGAGAACATAGAACGTCCTGAAGCAATTACCATCGATATACCTAGCAAGACGCTATACTTCTCCTGCCAGAATCCGGCCTTTATCAAAGCCATGTCGACAGACGGTCTAAATGTCCGCACCATTCTTACTGCTGCAAACAACATAGCTTTGCCTAAGGCGATAGCTGTCCATGAGTCTCGTCTGTACTACTTGGACCCGCTTTATGACAAAATCGAACGTGTTGATCTGCCTAACGGCGACAATCCAATCACTATCATTGACAACGACTCTGAGCTTCGTACTCTGACCATTTATAAAAAACGTGCGACCGGATCTCATCCTTGTCTTATAAACAACGGTGAATGCGAGCAGCTTTGCCTGCCTGCGTCTGGAGGTACGCGCGTTTGTGCTTGCGGAATGGAATATAAGAAGGTCACGGAAACCAGATGCGAGCCTTACAAGACTTTCGCCGTGGTAACTCAGCTGGATGTTGCCCGGGGTTACAGTCTCAAGGACTCCAAGGAAGCCATGGTACCCATTACTGGAACTGGTCATCATATCCTCCATGTTGATGTACATTACGCGGGCAACTGGATATATTGGGTGGAATTTAATCGAGGCATCTGGAATGGCATCTTCAGGTAACTATTGGCTGTTTCTACAAATTGTTAAAATGTAAAAATCTTGGGATCCGTGATTTCTTCACGAAGACGATATAATAACCAAACGTACTATTAATTTCCGTTATATTTTAGAATACGACCAAACGGCACGGAATTGCAACAGGTAGTCAAACAAGGAATTGGTTCCAATGGAATTCGTGGTCTAGCCGTAGATTGGATAGCAGGGAACTTATACTTCGCTAATATCTTCCCGCATGACAACTACGTGGAGGTCTGCTGGTTAGACGGTTCCAACCGAAAGGTGCTCGTGAAAACGACGACAGACGCTCCTCGGGAGCTGGCCGTGAATCCTATCAAACGATACTTGTATTGGATCGATTACGGACAATATCCTCGAATAGGCAAGGCCTTCCTCGACGGTAGCAATTGGTCTCCCATTGTAACATCCGGTATTAGCACACCGCGCGATTTAACGATCGATCTTGCAACGCACGATGTTTATTGGGTGGACTCGAAATTGGACACAATCCAGAAAGTCTCCTACACCGGTGGAAACCGAGAGATTATCCGTAGGAATCTGCCAAATCCAATGGGCGTTGCCATTTTCGGCGGAGACGTCTACTGGGTGGATCGAAATCTGGCCACCGTCTTTAAGGCGAGCAAACTGAAGGGCAATACCAGTCTTCCCATCCCCGTCAGAACAAATCTGCAAAAGCTCAGGGACATTGCTATCTTCGACCAAAACAGTCAGCCACTGGATATCACAAATCCTTGCTCGCAGGTAAATATGGATTGATATATGCGTAATTGTTTATTTAAGAAGGTAAAATTACTTTTCGAAAGGAGCTTAAGACTACGTTTAAAGAAACAACTAACAAAAATAATTTAAAATAACAACGCAAGTAAGAAAAGTGATTTTTATTTCCTCAGACAACAAATGGCGGATGCTCTCAACTATGCTTTGCCTTCCCGAAGGACCATACTAAAACGTTCACCTGTGACTGCGCCGTGGGTAAACTCTCTTCCGACGGTCGCAACTGTGAAAACGTCGAAGAATATCTAGTATTCGCCACGCGAACTGAGATTCGCGCAATTAATATAGATCCGCACAGCACTAACGTGCCCTTCGCCCCTGTCGGAAATCTAACGAATGTAGTCGGAGTGGACTTTGATTATCAGGACAAGAAGCTGCTGTTCACGCAGATTCGTCCTTGGGCGAAGATCGCGTGGACGCCGTCGGATCGGCCGTCCTCCTCCGATCTGCACACGCTGATCAGTAAAGGAATTAATCCCGAAGGCATTTCATACGACTGGACTCAGAAGAAGGTATATTGGACGGATTCGTCCAACAATAGCATCTACGCAATGGACATTGACGGGTCTAACTTGGTGATGATCGCCCGCGTGGATCGTCCACGCGCCATCGTCGTCGATCCCTGCAACGGTTCGCTCTACTTCACGGACTGGGGTCGTTTTGGGACATCCGGGAAGATTTTCAAGACGACCATGGCGGGATCGCTGAAACGCGCCATTATCGACAAAGATCTCTCGCAACCCAGTGGTCTAGCGATCGATTACGACGATCGTATGCTATACTGGACCGATGCCGTGCGCGAGAAGATCGAGCGGTCTGATCTCGAAGGGGGGTACAGAGAAGTTCTGGTTAGCGCTACCATCTATCCCTTCGCTATCACCGTCTTCAGGGAGCACATCTATTGGACGGATCTCCAGCTTCGTGGAGTTTACCGAGCGGAGAAGCACACCGGGGCCGACAAGATCGAGCTGGTGAAACGACTGGAGGACTCGCCGCGAGACCTTCACGTCTTCTCCGCGGCTAGACAGCAATGTACCGTTAATCCTTGCAACATCAATAACGGCGGCTGTGACGAATCCTGTCACCCGGGCCACAACGGGTCCGTGGAGTGCAAATGCGGTGATAACAGCAGGCTGGTGAACGAAGACAGAATGTGCGTACCAAAGAACGTCACTTGCGATGCGAACAAGTTTGCTTGTAGAAACGGCAGGTGCATCTCCAGAATGTGGTCTTGCGATGGCGATGATGACTGCGGCGACGGCTCCGACGAGGACACCAGTTACTGCTGTGAGTAGCACAAAATTCAAAACTAATCAATTCGAAGGAAGTATCCCTAAAAGTACGATTTTTATGTTTCAGCTTATCACTCGTGCAGCCCGAACGAGTTCCGCTGCAACAACGGCCGATGCATATTTAAAACATGGAAGTGCGATCACGAAAACGATTGTCGGGACGGCAGCGACGAGGAAGGCTGCGTTTATCCACCGTGCGCGCAAGGAGAATTCACCTGCGCCAACCACCGCTGTATCCCTCAATCTCAAGTGTGCAACGGCATCAATGACTGCAAGGACAATGTTACCTCCGACGAGACGCATGAGCGATGCCCTCGCAACACTACGTGCCCGTTGAATCATCTCAAGTGTGAAAAGACGAACATCTGCGTGGAGCCCTACTGGCTCTGCGACGGCGACAACGATTGCGGCGACAATAGCGATGAGAATCCGATTCATTGCGCTCAGAGGACCTGCCCTCAGAACAGCTTCCGATGTCCCAATCACAGGTAGAATTCTGCGTTTGATGAATAATTTTAATAACCGAATACGTTTCCAAAATTGTTTGGAAACTGTTGTAATAATATCTTATGACCTTGCTGTAAGCCAGAGATATTTTCTGAACGCATGCGTATTGTCCAGGTGTATTCCGGCCACTTGGTACTGTGACGGAGACGATGACTGTCTAGACGGAAGCGACGAACCTCCCGGTTACTGCCAGTCCGAAGGTAGGACGTGCTTCGGTGATCTGTTCACGTGCGACAACGGCAACTGCATTCCTAGAATTTACATTTGTGACGGAGACAACGATTGTCTGGATAACTCTGACGAAGACGAGCGTCATCAGTGCAGTAAGTTTTTCAGTCATCATACGGAACTTTTATATTTGTAATATTTTACTTCTACACTTTATCTTTACATTGTTACAATGCTACTATTTCCCACCATCTTACGGAGTTAATTTATTTTGATCAGATGACAGAAAGTGCGACGAAGAAACCGAGTTCACTTGCACCGCAAACAAAATGTGGAATCGCGCCCAGTGCATCCCGAAGAAGTGGCTGTGCGACGGGGATCCGGACTGCGTTGACGGGGCCGATGAGAACGTGACTCTGCACCACTGTCCAGCGCCAACCCCTTGCGCCGACAACCAGTTTACGTGCAACAACGGACGGTGCCTGAACCGCAACTGGTTGTGCGATCACGATAACGACTGCGGCGACGGTAGCGACGAGGGCAAGTTCTGTAACACCCAGTACAAGGCTTGCAACAGTCAGGAGTTTACTTGTCAGAACTTCAAGTGCATACGCAAGCAGTTCCGCTGTGACGGCCAGGACGATTGCGGCGATCATTCGGACGAAGTAGGATGTTGTAAGTAGCAGTTAAACAATCACGTACTAAAATACATAAGAAATATAATTAGATTCAACTTGCGCATGAAAAAAAATGAAAATTTTTAATTTTTTAAATTCAAATATGCATGTGTGTCCAATCTTTCTTCTTCCAATCTTTTTCTTAGCGTGACAGAGGTGTTATTGCAAAAACATTAATCTTTTTAGCGTCTAAAGGAAAGAATACGACATGCCCGAATCCGAAGGACTTCATGTGCGCGAACGGCAACTGCATTGACTCGCAGCTGGTGTGCAACAAAGAACCAGACTGCGCCGACGAGAGCGACGAGCCGCTGCACTGCAACGTGGACGAGTGCGCCCGTGTCGAGCTGAATCAGTGCGGCCACAAATGCGTGGACACGCCGACCAGCTTCTACTGCGAGTGCAACCCCGGCTACAAGCTGCTGGCCGACGGCAAGGCCTGCGACGACATTGACGAGTGTATCGAGACGCCCCAGGTGTGCAGCCAGCAATGCGAGAACACGCCCGGCGGCTACTATTGCAAGTGTAACGAGCGCTGGTACGAGAGGGAGGCCGACGAGCACACGTGCAAGCGAAGGGACAACATTCAGCCGTGGATTATATTCACGAACAAGTATTACGTCAGGAACATGTCGATCGACGCGTCCAACTACAGCCTGATGCATCAGGATCTGATCAACGTCGTTGCGCTTGACGCGGATTACAGCCAGCAGATGTTGTACTTCTGCGACGTCACCGCGAAGACAATATATAGGTACATTTTTTTCTATTTGATGCTATAACATGAAGATAGCTATCTCTTTTGCTAAGGAGCTCATTTTATTTAAATGTCTTCCTTTTATTTAGAGCACCGGTGAACGGCGGCGAGAAGGAACCAATCATTCGTCACGACAGTCTGGGTCTCGAGGGTATCGCTATAGATTGGGTTGGTCGAAAATTGTATTGGTTGGATCGTCACGCGAAACACTTGGATGTCGCCGAACTTGATGGCACGAACAGGAAGACCTTGCAGAGCGGAATTGCAGACCCACGCGCGATCGCGGTCCATCCCGGTGCCGGATACCTGTACTTTACGTCCTGGAACCTTCAGGTGGATTTCGCATTACAGTTTTTTTTTTGCAAATAATTGTATTTGTAATAATTGATGTAAACAAAGTTACGAAGGCTTAATCGTGAATCGTGGTTTACATTCCAGGCGTATATCGGTAAGATGGGCATGGACGGTAGCAACTTCACTCGAATTCTGACGTGGGAGGACGACATCGCCTGGCCGAACGCCCTGACGATCGATTACTTCACCGATCGCATCTTCTGGGCCGACGCTCATCTGGATTACATCGCCTTCGCCGACCTCGATGGCCACAATCGGCGGATCGTCCTGTCCGGCGCCTCGGTGCCGCACGTGTTCGCCATCACTGTGTTCGATGACTTCATTTACTGGACCGATTGGAATCTAAAGGCGATCAGCAGGGCGGAGAAGTTCTCCGGCGCGCGTCTGCAGGTGCTGCGCAACACCACCCATCGGCCCTACGACATCCACGCCTATCATCCCCTTCGGCAGTTGCCCTACAACAATCCCTGCGCGGAGAACAACGGCGGTTGCTCGCATCTCTGCCTCATTGCGCCGCCCGCCAGCTCGTACTTGCTTGAAGGATATGGTCAGCCTGGGGTCACCTCCTACAAGTGCAAGTGCCCGAATCAGTTCATTCTGGACAAGGATGGCAAGACATGCATAGCGAACTGTACCGCGGGTCAGCATCGTTGCGGACCACCCGACGAGAAGTGCATCCCTTGGTATTGGAGGTGAGACATGTTTAGATTACTACTGTATTTTCTTTTTAATAAATAATTGATGGAAGAATTATGATGAAAATTATATGCAGATGCGACGGAGAGAAGGATTGCAAGGACGGTTCTGACGAGTCGTCGAGTTGCCCGACGAGGATTTGCCGGCCAAGCATGTTCCAATGCGCGAACAAAAATTGTACGCCGAGCGTGACGATTTGCGACGGGATTGACGATTGCGGTGACAAGAGTGACGAAGCTAAGTGCGCGCTCGAATGCGGGGAGCTCGAGTTTAAATGTAAGTCTAACGGCCGCTGCGTGCACGACTCCTGGAAATGCGATGGAGATGCTGATTGTAAAGACGGCAGCGACGAAGATCCTGCCATTTGTCGTAAGTATCACGCTACATGTCAGATATTTTTTTTTACTATTATTAGTACACAACTTTTCTACAGTTTCGATAAATCAAATATATTCTTGCTTTTTATCTGTTTTAATTCGTGAATTCATATTTTTTTAGACAACCGCGCCTGTGACCCGAGCACCGAGTTCAGCTGCAAGAACGGCAAGTGTATTCCTAAGTTGTGGATGTGCGACTCTGACAACGACTGCGGCGACGATAGCGACGAGCCGGCGTACATGTGTCGGCAAAAGAACTGCACGACCGGGTGGCAGCGATGTCCAGGACACGCGAACTACCGGTGTATCCCGAAGTGGCTGTTCTGCGACGGCAAGGACGATTGCCGCGACGGTTCCGACGAGCGTCCAGAGAACTGTCCCAAGTGCGACCCCAAGATGGACTTTAGGTGCGCCAACAACCGGTGCGTGCCGAAGCAGTGGCTCTGTGACTTCGCCGACGATTGCGGGGATGGTAGCGACGAGGCAGACGCGATGTGCAAAGACAAGTACCGCCAATGCTCCGAGTCCGAATTCAAGTGCACGAACGGTAAGTGCATTGCGTCTAGATGGAGATGCGACAACGAGGACGACTGCGGGGACAATAGCGACGAGGAGCAGTGCCATCAGTACCCGTGCAAGGTACGTATAATAGTCTAGTTTTGTTGTAACATTACGATCTCGTATTTTATGCAATCCCTCTACTTGTCGCAGAACGACAGCTTCAAATGCGCGAGCGGTCATTGCATCGCGTCGTATCTTCGTTGCGACGGAGCGCGAGATTGTCGCGACATGAGCGACGAGATCAACTGCCCACCGAGATACCCTGGCGGAAGGTACTGCCCGCAATCGCGATTCCAATGCAACAACAACCTCTGCGTCTCGCTGAACGACATCTGCGACGGCACCGATGACTGCGGTGACAATTCCGACGAGAGTCCTACCATGTGCGGTGAGTTCAGTTGCTGATACTCGGACTCCTTTGTAACAAGAGTGGGAAGATAAACGTTGCTGTTTCTTTGCGTAGCGAACTTCCAGTGTGACATGCACAGACGGTTCCAGTGCGCCAACCACAAGTGCATCGCCAGGTATCAGTTGTGTGATGGAATCGACAACTGCGGCGACGGTTCCGACGAGAACAATATGACGATGTGTGTGAAGCAGACTCGTCCGTGCGACCCGATAACCGAGTACACCTGTGCGAACAAGAAGTGCATCGACCATCTGAAACTCTGCGATCTCGGGGATGATTGCGGGGATCTGTCGGACGAGTTGGGATGCCGTGAGTTTCATTCCCATCTTCTCCGCTCCGTCACGTTCGACGTCTATGTCAGACAACTATGTTGCGTTTTTAGATCACAGTCACCATTGCACGGACAATGACCGCGGCGGTTGCGCACACGAGTGCCACAATCTCGTTGACGGCGGCTACATCTGCACCTGCTACCCCGGTTACATAATCTCACCGGACAACCGGAAGCACTGCGTGGACGTCGACGAGTGCCAAACCGGTGCTCACCAATGCTCTCACATCTGCACGAACTTGAACGGCACGTATGCCTGCTCTTGTCGGCAAGGTTTCCAATTGTCGGACAGACACAGTGGTGTGTGCCGTGCCGAAAAGGATAACGTTGTAGTGCTGTTCGCCAACGGACCCGAACTCCGAGCCTACGATCTGCGCAGCAGAGAAGAGATGGACGTGATAGACAACGAGAAGAGGGTGCAGGCTGTCGATTTTGATCCCAAGACGGAATACGTTTTCTGGATTGACTCGTACGACAACACCATCAAGCGGTCGTACATGGTGAACGCCAAAGAAGGCGAAGCGAAGATTGGACACGCGCAGGACCTCAATATGAAGAGTACGTATCATTCAATTTTATTACTGATTAGTTAGGTTTCACTGAAATAATGTTCTCAGTTTTTGTTTTATTTTAATTCTTCCGAAGTTTAGTTTTTTAAGCGCATTCTGCTACTTACTTTTACATCTTTGGAATTTTAAATTCCTAAATATTTACATCGCGTGGAGCAGCCTTTAAAATTTAACGCTTTTTCACAGCCACATAAATGTCTTTTATCTGTTTACGAGATAAGTCACGCGGTATGTTTCACTAATAGTATTAATTTTTACAGCTGACTCGAGGCCAACGAGCTTAGCGGTGGATTGGATCTCCGGTAATTTGTATTGGAGCGAAATCGATCAATCAGGAACCACTCCTCGCGGCCAAATTATGATGTCTAAATCAGACGGCAGGTATCGACGTAGCATAGTTACAACGAATCTCGAACAACCAACAGCAGTGGTCGTGGATCCCGAGCGAGGGGAGGTAGTATGGGCCGATTCGGGTAATCAGCCAAAGATCGAGATAGCCTGGATGGATGGGGCTAGACGCAAATCACTCGTGACCGAACGAATAGCCAGTCCTTCGTCGCTCACCATCGACTACGCTATGGAGCACACGCTTTACTGGTCCGACAGCAAGTTGGATACCATTGAGGCGATCAGTTTGGCCGGTAACAACAGGAGAATCGTTTTGAAAGGCAGACCGCTCAAGAGTCCAATAGCGCTGGATGTTTTCGAGAACAATCTTTATTGGACCACCAAGCAAACGGGTGAACTTATTCGACAGGATAAATTTGGCCGAGGAGTTCCGCAGACCATCGTCAAGAATCTCCCTAGTCCCGGAGGCGTCAAGGTCTATCATCAGCTGAGATACAATACCAGCCTGAGAAATCCATGCCATGACGATCAGTGCACTCATCTGTGCGTAACGATTCCCGGCGGGCACCGTTGTCTATGCTCGGACAGCGTCGGCCTCTTCCAGCGTCTGATGAAGGACGACGAGAGGCATTGCGACGCCACAAACGAAAGACCTCTCCCAGATCCCCTGATATGTCGCTGCCAGAACGGCGGGCGGTGTCAAGAGTTGGACGACAAGCTGGCGTGTAACTGTCGCGAGGAATTCCACGGCGAATTCTGCGAAACCGCGGCGGTCGCCGCTCGTGCGGGCGGATCCACCGCTGCTATAGTTATTCCCATAGTCATATGCCTGCTGGTGTTGTTCTGTGTCGCCGCGATCTTCATGGTTCTCAAGAAGCGACCATTGTAAGCATGATAAAATTTCAAAATTTTATAGTAATGCAGAATAAAGACAATCTTTTATTAAACTTAACTATTTATAGTGGCAAGCCCGGTGGCCTCGGCAGTCTCACAGGCGCTCAAAGTGTTTCCTTCCGCCAAGGCAGCAATGTAGAGTTTGGTGCAGAAGCTCACGAGAGAATGGTAAGTCCTTTGCTCACCTCGATTTAAAATTGAAAATATATGTATCAGTGCAATAAGTTAATAATAAATTTTACTTACGTCTGTGCCTGTTCTAATCACCATCATATGTTTATAGGAACCTCTCGACGTTGAGTATAACTTGAACGATGTTAGCAATAAGAACCGAGACTTCAGTAATCCGATGTACGACGCGGTGAATATGGAGAGCGGCACGACGAACGGCACCGGCACCGGCAGTATGTACGAGATGCCGGCGGAGATGAAGCCCTCCAGCATACAGCACAAGGAGCCGCCGCAGCTGCATCTGAAGAGGAGAGAACTGGACCCGACGCCCATCGACTCGGGGAAGGATACTCAACAGCTGGTCGAGGAGGACAAGTCCGAGTGCTAGGAACTATCATTCCAATTTAGGAATTCCTTTAGATCTGTTGTGCATCGAACTTGAAACAAGCATGGTGGAGATATTTCACGAGTCTGCGAAGAATACATAGGGACACAAACGTAAATTAGTTTACCAGTTTTTACGTAAACAGTGCGGATCACTTCGCGACTGCTCGTGTACGTTATTTATTAAGCTATTCGCCGAGATGTTTTTAACGTGTGACGTATTGATTAAATGTTCTACTTTATCTAGTGATCCGCGGATATGAGAATATCGGGATCTCTGGATTTCTCTGAGAAAGAGAGGATATAAATTGTTATAGAGAGAGAGAGAGAGAGAGAGAAAGAGAGAGAGTTTTAGACGCATGGATTTTTATAAAAGTTTCGACAGTAAAATTTTAAATGGATCTTCAGATTCGAAGATCTCTACATTGTGTATTCCTCTTCTCTCTTTTTAATGGATAAAAGAAAATTTAGGGATGTCCCCGGATATTTTTGACGAAAGAGATTGCGTAGTAATCATAAGTCTACAACTTCGCGTGTCCTTGTATCTAAGAGCCTCGATGTGTTTAGGTTTTCAATTTTCCGCATCCTCCAGACCTATGAGAATCTCTGGCCACGGATTCTCATAAATCTCCAGATCCCTCGAGCCAGGAATTGTGAACTGGCTTTAGGATCTTGAAATTTCGGAGAGTAACGGCACGGCCGTCAGACGAATCGATAGCATCGATTTCATCGGGGGAGAATAGGGCGAGAGCGAATTGCAATAGGCACTGACTGTGTCATTTTTTACTAGGTGTGTGATTTGTAAGTCTTGTAAATATAATTGCTAACAAAGTATAATGTTCATGTTATCCGTGTACCATAAAAGACGCAACACATTCCATTCTTTCTCGAGGTTGCTGCTTGAAGTGTTACGATAACGCGGGACACTTCCAATAGCTAGGATGTGTATGTATATGTGTGTGTATGCGTGCACGTGCGCGTGGTGCTCGAATTGGTACACTCGATCCTTAAACAATCCTTCGGAACATCTGTCATGACATCTCCGTGCGATTTTTAATTATTTTACAACTTGTAATGAAAAACGGCGAAATTATGCTGCGAAAGAGAACAATTTATTACCACTTTACACTTTTGGGGACTCAATAAAACTTGTAAAATTTGATAACTTCAGTAATTCAAATATGTCTCGCTTGTTTTTACTGTACAATTTGAGCACTTAGTGCACGCGTGAAATTTATTCTCAACTACAACATGGGCGGGATCAAATTTAACTTCGATAGAGATTTATAAAGCTCAAAGGTATTGACTAGTACCTTATTATTTAGCTTAATTCAATATCCCCATTATGTTTTTTTTCCCTTTATGTATTATAAAATACAAAGCGATGAGAGATCTAATATTACCTCTATAACAGCCGATGACTTTGATGAAAGTTCAATGGCGAATAATGTTCTCGGGGTTGAAAATGATCCCGCATACATCCCGGTCACGAAACTGAGCTACAGTAGTTGAGCGTCAATGATGCACGTACGTCCGTTCAAAAAGCTGTATTCTTAGCGGAGTATTTTTGTAAGGCGTGGCGTTATATAGTTTTTCATGTTGAAAAGTGGCCTTTTCCTTGTTACGATAAGTAGAGGCGCGCGAACTCAGGAGGAGCGAGATAGATGTTTTCACACATGAGCGTTATTAAATGTTATTCTTGTGAATGTTATTACAGAGCACAATCGATTTTTACGAACAGAAAGAAACATCCCTTGCGCGGTGAACATTGTGCTTTAGCAAGGAACATTCCCCCGGCCGACATCATTGTACATTTTTTCTAGATTATGTGAGGTACTCCTCCTGCAAAAGATGAGGCTGAATTAAAAGGAATCGACGAGAATTTATTCTGCAAGATTAACTTCCTAAGCTTCGAAATCAGAGATTTATTTCGACAGTTTTGCATACCTTCCTATTTCTTCCCACTGTTCCCGACACTGAACAGTTAGCACTGTTTAGCATTTTCTTATAACGATATTGTATCTTTCGTAAAAATGGCGAACAACAAACAAAACCAAAATAATCTCCATGTATTTCAATCTGCATTAAAATATTAATTTTTTTAAATTCTTGATTATATGAACGACATAATTAAGCTAATTGCTAGTATCAATTATTTCAAGTCTCAATGAACGTCTGTTAATTCCTTTTAATGTATACATTTTTTGCAGGGTCAGTAAGCGTAATTCTTCTTCTTCCGCAGAAACTATGATTGCAATATCCTTGTATACTGATAATTTATTGCAACAATACAACTTCCAAGTCCTACGAGAGAAATAAATTCCTTAAATTAAATCCTTAGGACTTATAATTTCTTTCATCTCGACAACATTATAGTTTCGAAATAAGATGTCCTTTAATTCTGTAAATATTAGATAGAATTTAAAACGTGTAGATTCTGAAGAGAGAGAAGAGACGCTCTCGCAAAAAATAATTAATCAAGAATACAAAGATCCCAGATAGCACAGCTGATCTTTATGAATTCATAAAGATCAGATTCAGATCTTTTTAATTTTAGATATTTAATTCAGATATTTAATTTATATCTCGGTAAAGAGAAATTGAGGGATCAATGTAAGCACGTTGTACATACACGTTTCGCGAGAACTAAGGGAGGAGAATTATCAACGCTGACTCACCCTCCACACAGATTATTATACATAAAAGAGTATATAAATAAATAAATATATATATATTTTTCTGTTGCAATCGACTTTGATCTGGGCAGGGCTCCAGAGTGTCCTAATATTACGATGTATCAGTATTTTGTGTATTTTTTTATCGAGTTGACAGAACAACAATTGTTAATATATTGTGCAAAAATATCGAACAGATATCGTCCAAGAATAAATTGTAAAATTGACAATCCAGTTTTCCCTATGCTCATGCAATATATCAAATGCACATGCGTCGCACCCTTCGTGCCCGACTACGGCGTAAATTGAATTTTCTTATGCAATCCATTAGGAAAACATATCCATTCCTTTCCTACTTTCCTTTCCTACTTTCACATAATTTCTATTCCGCTGATATATCTTCCCTCGACTTATTTTGATTATAATTTCGGTATTTTATTTGATATATATATATATACGTTTAAATTGACTCAATTTCCAATTAATTGTGATTTAATTGCTATTTATTTTTACATTAAAAATTTAGGATGTTACTTCTTTTACGTTGCTCATTCTTGTTTTTGAATTTGGATTCTTTAAAATTTAACATATATAAGAAGGAACTGCAAAATAACTGTATGTGTAACAACTTTTATGTGCTGGGAATAGGGAAGAATAAATACACTTTTGACTGACTTCTCTGTTATTATGTAATTTTATGAAAAGACATGCCAATAGAGAAATTATTGGACGACGATAGGAAGAATAAATGCGGCAATTTCAAGGGGGTTGAAGTTGAAAACTAAATGGAATTTTTGGAAGTCATATTAATCGCTGTTTGATATACAATATACACGATTTTTAAAATAATTTTTATCAATCATTTTACACATTTATATAAAACGATCTTCAACAAGCATGGGCACGAGTAAGTTTTAATCAATATAATGGCTTAAAAGATTAAGACGGAGTCTCGTTACACAATATGCGTTAATAATAATAATTATTATAATAACTGATTTAATACAAATAACAGCAATAATTGGATATATTAATAATTAATAATATTGAATATATTAATAATTACCAGCACAACGATCCATGTCGAGAGCGTGGTCCGTACTCGGTAGAGCCGTTCGCTCCAGAACCTATATCAGCAGCCCGTCCCTTGTTGGAATTCCAAAGTCGAGCATACTCTTTCGCATAGAGAAAGGTGGCTTCAAGGTATTTCAAATAAAAAATTATCCAAAATTCGGCAAGATAAAAGAAATTTTGCACAGTAACTGAAAATATTTATAACCCCAAAAATGATTATTGAAATAAATAATGTAGGGAAGATATTGAACGCGAGATATACTCATAGTTTATTTAAAATGACTTTATTAATTACAGAGGTAGAATGGATTACATAATATATGTGATAACTTAAATCGAGACGTCAATGAAAATTATCTTCCAGATCCCGAGGTACCAAAATACTTACCGTCTGGAGGCTTACAAGCCCTTCAAGTGCGAGATTGTTGATATAATCTTGATCGACGTGATGCGGGAGTATTTAGCCGGCTTGAAATATCAACCTCAGGTTTGCATGCAAATCTGCCAGAGAATGTCGGAAGACGTGCGCGACAAAATTTTCAGGAAGTATTATGATCGGTAATAATATCGATAATTACACCAAATCATGTATAGTAATCATCTTGAACACTTACATAAATGTATTTTCCAATGTGTAAATTTAATTAAATAATTTATCTGATGCAACTTTGAATTAAATAGATTTAGAATAATTAGTAATTATATATTTTGACCATCTAATAACGTATTTTAATTTTATAAGTGTGTGAAGAGTAAAAAGTATAAAATGTTTATTTTTTTACGTCGCTAGTAAAGAATACACTTTTTATCCGAGCAACTTATCGCTGCTTTCAGATACAAAGTTGTGGTCGTCATGTCGATCGTCCAAAAGTTAGGACAAAGCGTACGGATGGATTTTGGCAAATTATGGGACGTTCAGAGAGACACGTACTCCACCCATGTGGTCGAGACTGCGGAATTTGTCGCGACGGGCCTCGTCGTGGGAACTTATTACGAATGAACGAGTATTTAAAAAAATTGATGAAGGAATTTTGTGACGATCCGATGAGCAACTATAAGCCCTGGCACACAATTTAATTTTGAATTAAACAGAAATAAAGAGCGTTTTTTTAGACAAAGTTTTAGAAAAGAAAGAGTATAGATAAAATTAATCAAAGACGGATTAATGGAAAAATGTACTGCACTCTCTCGTAATATTTAAACTCAATCGAATGTTCGTCAATGCTTGATGAAAGGATCATTGATCCACACATCACACACACACACACACACACACACACACACACACACACACACACACACACACACACACACACAAATCAGATCACGTGTGTTTCACGTTTTTCTTTATTGTTATTAAATTAATATATATATCATTCGTATATATATATTTATATATTTATATATATTTATATATTTATATATTTATATGTGTATGTATATAACAGCGACAAGTACAATGTAATGTTATGATTATTAATAATAATCGAAGGGCACCGATGATTATAGATGAGAACCGAGCAAGATAATTATTTGTAATGATATTAACAGTGGCAACCATAATAATGATGATAATGATGGTGATTTAATAATAATAAGTTGATCAATCTTTAATTAATACAGTCGTATATTCCCTTAAAGTCCGTTTCTTAATACTTATATCGCGCTTTTATAGATACAGGGATACAGAAAAATAATACCGCGCGGCCGTGGTGGAATGTTCTTTTTTTTTTTAAGTCGTATATAATATACATATATATATGTATAATATTTATATAAAAGAGGCGCAAGAGCCTTAATTAATTAATTACAAGCCAGCGCCGCCGCGCCGGCGCCCCGTATTATTTACACCGCAAAAATTAAGCGAATTTTGAGAGAAAGACCGACAAAAGTTCACTCTGCGCAATCGAATCGTCAATTTTCGAAATTACGGTTCGACACGAATGTACAACGCGAAGCTTCTTGTGCTTCACACGTGTGCCAAAACACGAGTTTCCTCACAATTTTGTAAACATTCTAAAATTATGAAGTTTGTTTCGTACTCTCAATACGTAATCTCGTAATTTGCATTGCTTTCGCCGTCTGTATTCATAGAAATATTCACGAAAATAGAAGGAATTCGAAGGCATTTTGCCATTTAACCGACTGCACTTAACTGAATGGCTGCATCGCTTTAATAACAAAAGCACCGCACGAAAAAACAGCCCCAATTGTCGAAATGGACAGTACCAGGCAAACCGTTGTCCCGTAAATCGAAACACAGAATACGAAACGGTAAAAAATTACTGCCACAAAAAAATGTTACGTTAGTCAACTTCAACGGAACGGCGAAAAATGTTTACGCAAAAGCGATCTCTCTGGTTTTTAGCCGGTTCTTGACTTCGAAAACCAAGATTCTCATTTCGCAGAAGAGAATCTCCGTGAATCTCCCCTCCGAATTCGCCTACCTTTCACGGTGGTTCCTCCGTAATAATTAGGATTAATTGTAACTTTACTTACAATCCTACCTGCCGATCAATTTTACACGCACGAGCTGCACTATGTAGATCCTTGGTCCATTTTTGACGCATACGTTTATTTACAAGGGCGGTGATTCGCCGCATCGCAAAAATTACAAGTCAACCGCGCGATCGGTGATCTGTGGATTTTACCAAGATAATTATCTTTTTACGAATTAAAAAAATATAAATTATAAATAAAATAAAAAAACATAATATATATATAGTATGTTATATAAATGTAGAAAACACATTTTCTCCGTAATAAAAAGTGATAATATTGAAAATAATATCAAAGTCTTAATAATTACGCAAATTATCGCAATACGTAAGACAAGCGTGAGATTTTTCTTAAATTAAAACGGAATGTCTGATCTAAATAGAAAGAATAGATACGTAAGACAAATCTATTTTCAAAAATATTTTAGCTCGTCAATTTTTTGATACCAAACATTTACAATTGCTTTCTCGGATAAATAAAATTTTATCTATATTATTATATACAAAGGCCAATCTTTCATCGGCATCACCATATATCTTTCGAATCTCCAACTTTCTTGGAACAAAGTCAAGATCTAATTAAAAAAAGGTTGAAAGCAACATGATTCTATTAGTCAAAATTCCCATTCTTACTTGCTTATAATTAAAAGATTATTAAGACTCTATTGAATTATTATTATTAAATTCTTTAAAGATGCCGTTTTTCTTAAAAAATTTGACTTCTATAATTTATAGAGATATCGTGCAACTCTTGAGACATCCCATATAATGAATTCCATCGAAACTTTCTCATCTTGTACAGCCATAAAATATCTAAAATTAATTATGTAAAAAGTTTGGTTCGATCGCGCAATTTGCTCGTGATTTTTGGCTCCTACAACAACCATAATCGGGGATAAAACTACCCTTTTTCTTCCCTCATTCTCTCTCTTTCCCTCCGTTTTCCTCTCTCGCCTCCGCGAGGGAAGGCGAGACATTCCACCTCGCCGTGATCGGTATGGAATTATCGAAAGTTCTCAATTTATTTATCTCCATCGTGTGGGTACGTGTACGTGTATATACGATTGTTCATATGTCCATGTACTATTGTGTATACCGTGTGTATGTGTGTATGTGTCTGTTGCATGCTATTATCTGTATATAACACATTTACAATAATAACAATACGTTGCTCGTCATCGACGATCCACCTTAACTCGCGTATGGGTATACGCTTATATATTTATAATATTTATATATATAATCCGAAAAAAAGTTTAATAGGGTGGTGGGCCACCCCGACACACGCACGCGCGCGCGCACACGTATAACACACATACACACGCACAGAACACACATACAACTTTCTCTCCGTCTCATTCTCTCCCCGTTCCTTCGTGCGATCATCGAGTCGTATATCACAAAGTTTCCAAATGCATAGTTTGGATTAAATGCGAGCAATAGCGATGACAATCATGATAACTGGTATGATGACACCTGCAAATGACGTCAAGTTACGTTTTGCATTCCGCATACGTGTTATGCTAATGTAATTGTCCGGCGAATGCGGATGTTGCACAGTCCTTTCAACTGCTTTGAAAAAAAAAAAAAAAGTACAAAGGCTTACGAGGCTGAAAGAACTTAAAAAGAATTAGCACATATTGTATAGAAATATTACGTAGAAGAAGGTAAACGTGTGTGAGAAATCTTTTTCTTTCCTAACAATCTCAGCAAATGTTCTTTCATCTTTTGTATTTTAGTATCTTTCCGTTCGATACACTATTTCCTCGAAATTCTTTTGTCATTTTAAACCAATACCGAGTGACGAAATGTAGAGTACTCGAACTGATCGCAATCGTAGCTGCAAGCGTGACTTCGCAGATATGTGCGAAATTAATATCGGGACAATTTCTACAATAAAATGGATGTACACGCGCGTATATGTACACATGGCGATGAACGGAATAAAATAGGGATTGAAACCGGAATGATTTTCCGCGCTACGCTACGCGTAGAAATAGAGAAACGGCACTTCCCATTGTTACGAAAATGCTTGTAACATCCGATCCCATCGCTCCCTCGCCCCGCTAAAGGGTTACACGGTTTCAATCCCCTGAACAAAATCGTCAAATTATCTCGCGCGAATGCCTCGCGTACCTATCTGTCTCTTCCACACCGCCTCTTCTATTCCCTCACACTCCCTCACGCGATCGCAAAATGTATATTTACAGACTTCGGAAATTGATCAAGAATTCTGATATTCGCGCCTTCCTCTCATTTACCTTTCTCTCTCTCTCTCTTTCTCTCTCTCTCTCTCTCTCTCTCTCTCTCTCTCTCTCTCTCACGTCGTTATAAAAAATTGATTCGTTTCGCCTTAAATCGTTAACACTTTCCTTCCGCCTCCTCTGCCTCGGACCTCCCCTTCCCTCCTATCCTCGATGAGGAGTCAATCATCTGGATACCAACCGGACGTCGCAATTATTCTTCGCTATATTGCGTGTACACTCCATGTTGTATATTCATTGTATATTAAAGTCTCTCGCATATTGCAATGAAACATTTCAAAACAATTGTGCTTTAACATAAATCTCGATGTTGAAACATTGCATAAGAGATTACATTTGGTTGTTATTATAAAATCTCATTATTATATTACAGTAAATTAATAGAATCATTTTATCCAGGAAATTAACAAATCAGATATATTTATGTCAAAGAGTGGAATCCTGTTAATAATAATTATATAAAAGCAATTATGTTATTAAAATTAAAACATAGTGATTAAAATTTGGCAAATTTTATGTCATGTTTTGATATTAATTCCGCATAATATCTTCTTTTTAAAATATTATATTTAAGCACAGCAAATTATGTATTTTATAATTTGTAAAATCTGTATATATTGTTTGGATTCAAAAGCACTTGATATAAAAACCCATCGAATTCGTTAAAATACCGATACATATCTATATGTGTAAAAACAAAACGATCCTTTTTTTTGATCTTTTGAAATTTTGTTTTATCGGTATATGGCTCATATTTTATGTCGAAAATTATAAAGCATTTATCTAAAAGGTCTGTCTGTATTTCCAATAACTTTAAAGATAACACGAAGTGATTTTGATAAGAAAAGTATGTGTACATACAAGTTCCATAAAACTGGCGGATGTTTCGCACGAGCGTGCGATCGACTGGTATCCAGATAGCGAACATCCACCGATCGTCCCTGCAGAAAGGCTCGCGGCCATCGTCATTACGGCCGTCGCGGTGCTACGAAAAATATCTCCAAGGTCAAGCCATCACAGACAATAGTTCCGGATGTCGGAGGTGCGGGGGACTATATCGTGCAGAGACGAAAGACGTGCGCACTTTCAAGGTTCTCCCTAAAGTTAGCTTACTAAGATCGCCCTTACAATGGTAACAAGACTCGATCCTATTTACATTTCTGGCTCTCCTCCGCCTCTCCGTTTATCCTATTAACACCTCGAGAAACGTGGATGCTAACCGCGCCGAACTCCGCGGAGACCCGGAGATGATCCATGGAGCATCCGTCCGTCATCGTCTCGCGATGCATTATTTACACTCCGTTCGGCGATTCAGAGTCCTTGGGCTCCCTCAAGGCCCGCTGGGCCCCGGCCAGCTCACGTCGGGAGCCACTCACTACGCTGAGACTTAATAATGTTAAGGCATCGTCGTGCGTCGACGAACAACGTGTTCCTTCTCTAACGTTCGTTGGCAGTAGCGAAAAAATGTCGGTCGGGATCCATCACATTCACCCGCTCGATCCAGGCACTATCAAACCCCCATGTCCCCCAAACGCACCGTGATATCACTCTTACGAATAACGCGAACACGATCGAAAAATGATCGTTGGATTTCTCAAAGTTCGAAAAACTCGGAAACTTTGATGGTGGAACTTTTGGAGTTTGCGAAATTTCAGAAGCTCGGTGATTCGAATAGTGTCGTCGTGGAAGCGCAATCGTTAAGTAATAGTATTATCTTCAAAGTTTGCGTTCTGCAAATCTTGCGACTGTAATAACGCAAATCTGATGGTTCTCGAAGCTCGATGAGATCGTTAAATGTCGATTGAAGGCCAAAGAAACGCTCATTTTCATTCTTCCTTCAGTTTTATCGGAAAGACAAGAAATTATCCTTCTATCTTTTTAGTTCCTTTTTAAAAATTGAAGATTTCTTTTCCGTAATGAGATCTCTTTCCTTTTCTCTGTGACTACAGTGAAGAAAAACATTTATTGGTCTTCTTTCACAGTTTTTTTTTTAACTTAAGAAACAATTTCCTTTTCAAGTTTTTCTTCCAGCTAGAATGAAGAAAAATATTTATTGATCTTTTCTTTCACTTCTTCCAAGGAATTCAAAAAAATTCATTACATTTAAACCTCTTCCAAAATTTTGCATTTAACTTTGTCAACAAATTAAGAAATCTTCCGTCTTTCTTCAATGATTCGAGAAATCTTCCTTCTGATTGTTTTTAGACAACTTTCTTCAGCTTCGTACAGTTAAGCCTTTCGAAGATTTCGAGCTATGGTTATCCTTCAAGCGAAAAAGTCTTTTTCCTTTATTCAGCTCCGACCGATCTTGCGGCTTCAGACACATCTTTGGGAGTCGACGAGGAGCGTCGTCAGAACGAGCGCGGCGAACGGTAATGGCGTATTGTAGTGATGCGCGCGATGATGAGGAGCGTGAGGTCGGGGGCCGAGCGGAACAATTTCGCGCTCGACTGTGAACCGCGGCCCCGTGTGTCATACCGCTTGCTCCTCTCGCTTGAAATTGATGTTCTGGGAGGCGCAAAAGTCGCGGGTGAACGGCACGCAGTTGAACAGTTTGCACACCTCACACTCGTACACCGGTACGTTGTAGAAGAGGGCGAGCAGCATGGCGAACAGGCCCACGATCAGGATCAGGCAAACCCAGATCAGCAGGATCTTCCGTCTACGGTCATAATGGCCAAACGAGATGAACGGCATCAGCGCGTAGGCCGCCAAGAAGCCGAAGATAAAGCCGAACAGATGCGCGTAGTTGTCTATCCATGGCAGGATACCTAGCGTCAGCAGCCCCAGCAGGATCAGAATCAGCTTGGACAGTGCGCGACGTGGGTGCTTCAGCATCGGCCAGCAATGCAGCACTTCGACCACCAGCGTGGCAAGCAAAGCGAAATGCGCGCCGGCTGGACCGACCTGTAATTAAGTGACGACAATTGTTGTTGATGTACATATCCAAAAGCTTCAACGAGCATGATAGATTAAAAGAATTTTTGTTTTATATACAATAAAAAAAAAGAAATGAGATTTTTTAAGCAATATCTCAATATTAGACAGACAATTGTCTATAAATATTGTTAATCTCGATTAATCTTAATAGCCAGTAAATACTGATAACATATTATTTAATCAATAAATTACTAAATATAGATAACAGTTTCCTTTTAATATAAACAAAGTTTTGTATTGTAATTTCATCATTTTACAAATCTTATTGTTTAGCATAATTTATGATGAGTTTGACACAATTATATCTAAAGTATTATTAACAAACAATGTATATGGTTTAAGTACTTACTTCTGCTCTATAAGGTACAAAGATTGCGCTGGCCAAATTCCCAGCAAGAGCCCCAATAAAGTAGATTAAAGCGATGCGCAACGAGCCTGCCAATTTTTCCAAATCTCTCATCAGAAAATATTGGATCAGCAACGTAATTATCAAGTGGATGATTCTGAAAAATCGATTTATTGGAATAAACATATAAATCACAAGTTTATTTCTTTTAAATTAATTTACTCAAACTAATCGATTGGCTTTATTTTATTAAGTTTCAATAAAAATAAATAAATGGTGCCTTGTTTTTTTTTTAAATTACATTTAACGGCAAATTGATTTTGTTTATTGGGATCCATTTATTGAAATAAATAAACTGTTTTCAAAAAAAATTTTTTTTAAATTAACTTACAATTAGTGAGATAAATAAATGCATTTTGCTTCTTCGAGACTTAATAAGATAAAAAAATCGATCTTTTGTTTGTCGTGAGCTATTACCCGGCATGAAGAAAGATGGTGGTGAAAAGTCTATAGAACTGGTCCGGCCATTCCGGATGCAGGAACGGTATCATCCCGCAGACGTCGTGCAAACACTCCACCTGGGAGCACAGGGATGCCTCCTCGTGAAAATAACCATGGACGAAATCGCAGTACTCCTTCGTGGTGATCCGACACATCCCGTGAATCCCGATGCAACACGGATGGCCGATCACCTCGCACACCATGTGCTCCGCCATCTTATCCTTGTAGCGGCCGATGGGAAAGTTGGCGTTGCCCCGTTGACCCCCGTTTTTACTGTCAAGAATCAATATTTCGATGTATTTCTTTTTTATAACCATTTTAATCTTCGTGAATTGCAATTTTATTTTCACAAGCTCATTTCCGCAAATAGCTCTGCTTTTTCGCGTAGGGGTATTCTGTTATTTGCCCTTTAGAGAAATCGTGAATAAAATTACGGGGTAGTACTCACCTGAAACGTTGGCTAAAGGGATTGGTTTTCCGACAGATCGGCCACTTGGTGATGTCGTCTGGCCATTCGTAAGGTGCGATACTTGCCGGGGCGTCGCAGAACTTTGGGTCCAGTCCGCAAACTGACCCACTGATGCGACCGCCGGGCCCGCTGTCTCCGGGTCCCCATTTCTTCCAGGTCGATATTGTATTCTGCGAGATTCAACACAATCGTAATTGATTTCGTTGTCAGCGAGGATTGATTTTTGAGACTTTAAAATATCATTAGATATTTCCCAATCTCCTGGATCGAAACATGCATAAATTAACAATTAATTAAATTAATAACAGAAGTCGTGGTGCGTAATTTATTAGCAAAATAAATTATGTAGCAAAAATTAACACCTTAAAACTTTTCTGTTTCATTAAATGGGGACAAATTAAATTCGTACGTTAACTAATAAAAAGAGAAAGCATTTGTGTTTATGTCAGAAAAGTTTCAAATCAAATAATGAAAAATTGTGACGAGCGCTGACAATATGCAATAAATTGAAAACATATATTCTCTTTCCTTCTTTTCGCTAGGTGCTTTTTCGGGGGCTAAAGAATCGAAGTAAAAATTAACGATAATTTACCATAGCAGTGGATCTCAATCCCCGGACCTGTTGGGCGCGCATGGAAGAAAATTTTATTATCATAAACATACATGGCCGTGAAGAGCCAACGGTATGTTACAAAGTGTTATCTCGAAATAATCGGGGAAACTTACGGAACAGTCTGCTTTGCTGGACTGAACGCAGCCGGAGTCGTCATTCCTGATGCAACAGGCAGTATCCCGTTCTCTTTCCCGCCACACGTCGATCTCCTTCAGGATCTTGATGTCCCGACGCATACACGGCGCGAACTTGGCGCCGAGGTGGATCAAATCTGCAGCCCTAGGGCCCAGCCAAAAGTTCGCCGGTTCCTGGTAGTCGACTTGTTGCAACGACAGACTCGTTACGAGAACCTGGGCACAATTCAATCCACATTTTTCCAATCGTCCTTACATTTTTCATTAAAAAAAAAAAAAAAACAGCGACTAGCATTTAAACAGAGCTCGAAATATTTTAAACAAGCGTAAATTTCAGTACATATTTAAAAAGAAACAAAGACTAAAAGTATCGTTGTAGCTTAAAGTGATCATTCACTTCTTATTGCTCCAAACAAGGATTGAGTGGACTCAACAGAATTTGCTTTAATTCAGCATAGCTAAAATAAGGAAAGTTTTATCTTCTGCGCATAAAGCGTTTGAATTTATTCTCAACGAGATTAGTTTTCCAATAAGATTGACGAAATGCCAAGCGAAGTTTCTAAGAAGTGACCGACCGTCGTAAATAACTGTAGCCGACAGATAGCGAATTTCTATTTGCTCACCAATCCCGATCGATGGTTGAGATCCATCCCGACAGGACCGAATCCGTAACAGGCCAGCGATATTATCAGAATCAATACTTGCACAGTAGTGATCCAGTACGTGAAATACGGCCGGTGATCCTCGAAATTGTCCAACTGCTTCTTTATGTCCGGTTCGTGCGCGACGCTTTTCCGAAAAGATCGCCTGGAATAACGAGGGAAAAAAACTTTAATACCTCACCGAGCTCTCGTTCCCTTTACTACGTTTCGTTTGCTCTAATCTCGATTTTGTCAATGGACAAAATGCTTTCTATACAATAATGGCACAATACGCGACATATATGTTCTGATAATACTGCAAATATATCCTAGCCAGTAATGATTAGTCGACGTCGATTCAATTAATTATTTCTGACTGGAATAGTATTAATATAATATTGTGTAAAATAATTATAAAAAATTATACACGTAGATATATAATAAAAATATACGAATTAGGGCCGGTTGTTCGAACCTTTTGGTAAACTAACAGGCATTATGTGAAAAGTATAATAATGACATTTAATTTAATTCAAAGGACAAAGTGTGTAATTAATAAAATTCACTTTAAATATTCCCTTTTGTTTGCTGTTATCTCGATTTTGTCAATAGACAAACCGTTTTCTCTATAATAATGATACCCGCAATACGCGATATGTTCCGATAATAAATTTTACCTCGAATATTCCAGCCAGAAATAATTAGTCGACGTCGATTCAACTAATCATTTCTGGCTGGGACAATATTAATATAATATTGTACGAAATAATATATGTATATATTTAAAAATATATTAACTATATGTATAATATATGTAAAAATTATCATAACGACATTAAATTTATTTTAGAGGAAAACTGTATGGTAGGTTGATAAGTTCATTTTTAATATTCCGTCTAAAATATACCTTATGAAAATTACACGAACTTCAACTGTCTTTCGCTGAAGGCGGATCATCTTGTACAGTGTCAGTTAATTGATTTCCAATTAAGACAGTCTAGCTCTCGCAGGAATGTAATTTATTTCAGGCCTCGCAACAAAGAATAAAATATGAATAATGTACCCGAAGAAACGACCGACAATGCCCATCCCGTATCGCCGCCGATTGCTGTTGTCGAAAACACGATCGATCGTGTTACGGGAGATCCTCGTGGCCCCGGCTATCTCCCGGCTGCGGAGAGTCACCCCTTCCTCTTGCGGCACCCTCGTACCCTCCGCCGGAGGCGCGTCGTACTTCGACCTGCTCCAACTTGTTTTTCTGTAATTTCTTTCTCGTTGTACATGTTTGCGCGTTTGTCGATCAACGATAAGTCCACTTTGCTTTTATCCGAGTACAAAACAGGTCCTTACGATCATCTAAGTCGTATGTGGTCCTTGCAATGTACAAATGGCAATGGCTCTTGGATTGCGAGAATTCAAAAGCAAAGGAGCTTTTATAAATTAAGTTCGAAGCTTGATAATACGCAAGGATCTTGTTTTTCATTTAATTCACATGCAATTGATCCTTGATTCATCTCCGCGAGATGAGTCAAGACATTTATGGGAGACCATTATTTCCGATTTATTAAATTAATCATTAGAAAATATGGTATTTGAATTATTTTTTAAATCATTAACATAAAATGCTATTTATTAGCTTTTGAAGCTATAGTTACTTAATTTTAACGATAATAATTGAGATTTGACACAGTTTGATGGCTCAATACTTTAAATTAGGACTGTGATATTTGACCTTCTATTAGGAAGAGCTTAATTAGGAATTAGAATTCTCACCTGGAAATATAATGGTCCCTCGGGATCGAACGGGGTCGTCTGACTTGTCCGTCGATCGTCGTCCTGTCATCCTTTTGCTGTGCGAACCTGCAGGGAAAGAGCACCCAATGTCTCGCTGTCAGAAGATTAAAGAAAAACATATGTACATCTAAACAACTCTGATTTTTCACCCAAAAAACTTCAAAAGGGTAGAAGAATTTTAAAATTATTGCGACGTTTTTTTGTAATTATTTTAATATATCCCCGGAATCCCTAATTCTACAAAACCTACCCAACTAACCCCTCGGTACTGATCCCCTCGCGATCCTGCGTAGAGTCGAGAATATCTGTTATCTTAGCGCCGACCTCTTCGTCCTTGACCAGTCCGCTGGAGGCCTGATCGATTTGCGTCTGCGACTGCTGAGATGACGGCGGGAGCGGAAGGGGCGGCGGTGGCGGCGGGGGCCTCTCAAAGAAGGCCTCGTCCTCGTCCTGGCCGCTGTCGGGGTCTGTCCTCGACAGGTACGCGATCATGCTCGGCGGGAAGCTGCGCGACTCCGGACGTGATTGCGAGCGCTCGCGAGGACGCTGCCTTGTCAACGACTGTCAACACACAATGGTGCTTCCATTAAATAGGATTACGATATTTGTATTCTTGAAAATTGAATACCTTCGCCAAAATTACATATATACCAATTTTCTTATGCTTTTATTTATAAAAAAAGTTTTTCGCGAATAAAGACTAAATAGTTTCTAAAGATGAGATATAAGCAATAGCAAGAAAATAGAAAAAGATAAATTCGATCGACAAAACTCGGGCGCCTCTACACTGTTAAATATTAAAGGATGAAATTTAAACCGATATACCCTAAATAACATTTTATTATTTTTAACCACCATGTGTGTCAAAATTTATTATTTTAACACAAAACAGTATTGTTTTAACTTCATTGATTTGATTTAGTTAAATTAACATTGTTTTAGTTAAATTAACGACGTATCGAGAGTAAGAATAGTGGCGACCTACAAGAATGGTTAAAAATGATTCAAATTGCGTACACGGAGAGAATTTTTTGTTATATTTTACCCTTAAATTCACTACAAACTTGGGACAACTTGGCAACCAAGGAATTTTTAAAATATACAAAAGACATTTTACAAACAACGTGATAAAAATTACCAAGCAGATTGGTAAATTTTGAAAAATTATTGAAATTTCCTAGATATATTTTAGTAAAATTAATCAAACATATTTTATATTTTAATGTAATAGATATTAATATTTTTTATTATGGTAGATATTAATCAGAATAGCTCGCATAAAATTCTTGGTGGTACATGTTGTCCTACAACTACCATGATTTTAGGGTAAAGAAGGAGGGTCCCTAAGGCCTGTTTTCGGCACCCTTCAAAATTGGACCAAAATGGCTGGAATCACTTCCTTATACCCTTGGAAGTAATATTTAGTCAATTCCAGCCTAAACGGAAGTATTTAGAGTGTATACTTCAAGTATACATGGTGAATCAGCGCGCCCGTATCAAGCATTTTTTTTGTGAGATAGGGTCCGATATAAGGCCATGGACATAAGCAGAACCTGGTCTATTGAATTAAAAGCTTAAGGGATCGTAGTTGCTCAAAAAGGTGCATACAGTTCTTAAAACAGTTCTTTTCAAAACTTCGTATTTAGCCTTGCGGCAGAAAATACGTCAGTCATTTCTTTCAGAAGTATTTGTAATAAGTGTTTCTACGTGATCTACGATAGTGTTTTGGAAAGCTCTCGAGATAAGCTACAAGATATGTAAAAATAGGGGGTTCTATATAAAATATTGAAATCGACATTCACGTGACCTTCAAATGACTATCCAAGGTCAAACCAATGACACCATCTTATGTCCCCCTTGAAACCATACAACTTTTATCTGAAACATTTTTCTCAAAAACGCTTAGTTTTCCAAAGAAATGCTTGATACGGGCGCGCTGATGCAGCATGTATACTTGAAGTATACACTCTAAATACTTCCGTTTAGGCTGGAATTGACTAAATATTACTTCCAAGGGTATAAGGAAGTGATTCCAGCCATTTTGGTCCAATTTTGAAGGGTGCCGAAATCAGGCCTTATGGACCCTCCCCTTCTTTTAAGAGAAAATTCTCTCCGTGTATAATTCGACATTAAAAATTTAACAGTGTATCCGACACTAAAGAAACGATCTCCGCTATCCCAATTTCATAATTAACAAGTCTGTTTTCTCGAACGTTGAAAGATTTAACAAGGAGATTGGGGCACGCGAGCTGTCTTACGGGAACGTTTGGAAAAGCAAAAGCGTTAGAAATCGATGTCCAAAGTTTCGCGGCAATCGCTAACTGCGCTACATCCCCAGTTACAGTCCCGATACCGCTAATAAACTGTCAGAGCTGTCGAAAGCACACTCTCTCACGCGCGGCCGCCGCGCCGCGCCGTCCGATCGGTCGTCCACTCGCTGGCACCTACTACTGCCTGTTATACCGGTCAGTAGTAAGTGCAAACCAGTCGGCAGCCGCCGCGTGTCTGACCATGCATTTGCCGTCATCCCTTCGAAACTTCGTAAAACTAGCAGCATTAAACGGCAGTTTAAGTTCGCAACTTCCGCCGATATTGTTTCGGCCATGTCCTTCGACTAACGAGACGATGTCTTTGTCAAGCGAATCTGCGCGTATACACGGTGTCGCAGAGTAAACTGATAAAATTTCATCAACAAAACCGACCCCCCCCCCCCTTGAAATCTCCCCGAAAATGTAACGATTTGTCGTAATTTTTTACGTTTTAATAAATTATATAATTGTATTATATATAACATATTCTGTAAATAGAAATTTTAAGAATATTCCGAAATGTTCAAAGAAACTGGACAACGAGACGGAATATTTCAGATTACTGCGGAACCTTTTTAAATCTTTTTAATCGATCTTATCTCAAAGCGATAATGAAAGATCGAGGACTTTCAATTTTCCAGAACGGCCTGGCGCATTTTTCAAAATACGCCGTTCAATTGCGTATGGACGACGATTAACAGCCGAGAACCGAGTGTCGCGACAGTACAAAATCCGATCGGCGGGGCTCGATACGAAGCAATAACAGAGTGAATGTTAATTCCCGCAAGCCGTGCACGAAATTAAATTCCGTCGGATTTCACAGAGGCGTAGTCCCGCTTCCGGGAATTTTTCCGCTTTAACGGGCTCGCCATTATATCAAGAGAAAACATATATCTCGCGTTCGCATTCCTAGCTCATGTTAACCCTTTGTAACTCATGTTATCAAAAATAAAAAATATGACAACTATTTTAAATTGATTTACAACAGATAAATTCATGATTTAGAATGTTGATGGACACTTTGCCGGGTTTGTAACAGTATTGTTACCAGGAGTTACAAAGGGTTAAATATCTCAATTTGCGATGTACATTCTTTGACAAATAAAAATATATGATATTTATGTTGACATTCCATTAGATTAAAGACAAATTTAACGCATATCTTAATTTTATAGCATTCTTCCTTTGCTCATTCTTCATAAAAAGGATGAAATGCATCATATTTTAATTAAAACTAGACTTTATTCCTGTTTTTAGTTGCAATCCTCCTCCCCCCCCCTCCCTAAAGTGTCAATACGATACTATAGTAGATCCAATTACATGAAATTGAAAAAATAAACTTTTTATTGAATACAGTTAAATTAAATCTCGAATGAAATGACACGACTGCGAAGTTGTCATTGAAAGTCGTTGAAAAAAAAAACGAAGAAATTACCATTTAAAGGATCCGATTCGACGATAACGATCGGCAATAATTCGAGACCTAATTAATTCGTATCCATCGTCATGATTAGATTACATTATTGGCTCGCCATTAATATCGATCAACGATGATGGCACACGCATAATGAGCATTCACTGGAAAATCCATCATTTTGCGAGCATATAATTAAACGCAGATCTGCATAATCCGGCATTAACGACTTGTTGGCGCGTTGGCGGATGCGACCGCGCAGTTGCAATTTCGAAATGGTTTCAGTTGGTATATCGACACCCCGCGTTTCGTTTCCGCCAGGCCTAATGCTGAAATTTACTGAAAGGACATCGATACTTGTATATCTCTCAATGTTTTCTTTAAAAGTATATCCACTGCGACAAGGAAAGTTCCAGCAATTCGAAAATTCCTAAAAATCTGAAACTTTGAAGAAATAAAATTTATATAAATCTAATTACACAGCAATTTTCTATTTGTGATAAACGATTCTAAGGGTAAAAACCCTCTTTGAAAGAAAATCTGACTTTCCATATTTCTGTTAATATCGTAGAAACTATAAGAGATATTGAAAGATATAAAAGTTCATTTTTCATGCCTGCAATATGATAAGACATTAAAAAAATTAAATTTTAAAATACTTTCTTCGTTATTTTCTTAATCGGTTTTATTATAGTTGGATAACGGACGCGCTCGGAAGGATAAATATTTACGCTCTATGAAAATTATCTCATGTGCTAATTTTGCAGAACGCTATTTTATATTACATTATTTATATTGTACAATGGTATTAAATCAAATAAATTTTGACAATATTTTTTATTTACGACGAATATTTATTGTTATATTTTTGGAACATACGTTAATATGTTTTTGGACACTAAAGATTAATTTTAGGTACGTTTAAAATCTCCAATTCGCAGAATATTATAAAAGACTTTACATTTGATTATTATCGAATAATAAAAATTTCACAGATTAAGAGAATGGTGGGAGAAGGATTTATAAACATATTTTTTTAAATCTCTTATTATATTATTGTAAACCATGAAAATTGTGAACTTTTGTATCTAATATTCTTTTTATGTCTCTTATAGTTTCTGCAATATTAATTATAGATATATGAAAACATTTCAGATTTTCTTTGAAGGGCTGCTTTCGCTCTTAGAAGAAGAGTTTATTTAGCCGAAACAGGAAATTACTGTGTAATTAGATTCACACATACTTTGTTTCTACAAAATTTCAATTTTTTAAAGGAATTTTTCGCGTTGCCAAACGTTCCTTTAATAATTAAAAGGAAAATTTGCAGAAATTGCATGACTTAAACCTTCAAAATCAAGGATAAATCACTTTAGAAACTCTCGTCCCTTTGCGGGGGAAAGGCAGGATTTCCTTATTTACTTCTCGCATGAATGCGGCAATGCGCGCAATTCGCCATTTCTGCGAAATTAAAAGGAAGATGGAATACAAGAGCGAGACAGAGAGATGAGCGAGAGAAGCGTGCGTCGCGCCCGTCGCGCGTAACGAAGTGTTTTAAATCTTAGGGCGGCGTAACGAAGGGAGTAGATTACCCTCGTAACTCGCTTTACTCGCCCTTTATGCGTACCGCTGCAGGGACGTAATTAATTGCGGCGCGGCGCGGCGCGGCGCACGCGTTACACGCGAGTTTTTATTAAAATTTACATCGTCCGAGCGCGCGCGAGCGCAGCGCGACGTAATAAGGAGACAGCGGCTCCATTTATTAGCAGATATCTAATAAACTCCATTATTAAGTAAGATCGGCGTTACTTTCATCAGAGCGTCCAGCTGTGTTTTTCCGGACCAGCTTTACCGACCGCTATTTCGCTCGACTGCAACTCATATAAATAAAATAAAATGGTACTTTTTACATTACAAATTTTTCTACCGACGATTATAATCAAACATTTTAAGACGGAGTAAAGGAACTCGATAAAAATATTGTGACGCTAAATAATTTCATCCTAAAAATTACTATTAAGGAGGAAAAATAGAATAATAGAATAATTAATAAAAAAAAATATATTATATGCCGACGTAAAAAATCAGGCGATCCGTGTCGAAATCTCGTGTGTGTACTATTATGACCGAGTTTATGTTCCAGATTCAACACTATACGTTATAGTTGTTATTAAAAAGGGGTTCGCGAAATATGGTTTAAGCAGCGCAGGCCGCATTTCCGCTTAATAAATTTTGTTATTGCCAGTGCACAATCGCGAGAATCGCGGAATTGTGATTTGATCGCGCGGAACGGATCGCGGCGAAATTAATTCGTATCGTTTTTCGGACCTCATTTTCGCCGCTTTGTGCTCGGCTTTCTCGATCGTCGATAATAATTCCATGGTGCCACGTCGAGAAAAATCGGACGCGGTACAATGCGGAATTATCGGCGGAAATCGCGCGATTCGTTCCGTTCGTTCAAAACGCCCGATACGTATAATATAATCCAAGTAACAACGAAAAATATATTAACATCGCAATGACATTTCGTATTAATCACGGAAAAAACCAGTTCAAAAACAAGATGTAATAATGTGTGTCCGAAATTAAAAATTTTTTAACTAATTCGTTTCAATTGAGCAAACTGTATTGTTATCTCGGATCCTGGAAATGGAATTAAGGATGTATGGGTGACATCTCAAAGCATTACCAAAAATCTAAAAATTTCATAGATTGTTCTATTATTACGTCTAAGTATCTGTGTAAAATTTCAGCACAATTCTCTTACTGGTTTAAAAGTTATTGTAATTAAGGATGTATTGGAGGTATTTCAAATATATTCAGAAAGTGCTGTAAATTGTTTCTAAATTAAATTAAAAATATTCTGTAAAATTTTGAAGTTATTTAAGAGTTATTTAAGTTTAAAGTTGATAAAATTAACATTATCCCTTATAGAGAATCGACATTTTTGCTGTGTGTAAATATAAATAAAATATAAATAAACCATTAAGATATTTCTTAAACTTTTTTTATGTGTAAAACATACATCATTGATATTGTATTTTAAGTTTCAAAATTTTTTGCAACAAAACAACTTTTTAAATTGTTTAAACAATACTAATTATTTAAATAACAAAAAATCATACTCAAATTGTTAACGGTAATCCCTTCTAACATATAAAAAATTTTGAGTTGTTTGACATACATGCAAAGTCTTCTTTTATTGAAAGTTTAACTTTTAGCAAGGACTGTACGACCTATACATCCTTAAAAGAAAGTCGGCGCACAAAGTAATTTTGAAAAAATTGTAACGCGAATCATATTATTTCGTGTCACGAAATATTCGATGTCTGTATTTAATTTATAATAATGTAGTTCAAATTATCTATTACTTTCTAAATAATTATGTTACAATAATGACAGCGTGACCTTTTCCGACAAGTATTTAAGCCTATCAATTATTGTTATTGGTTATTAGTCGTTAATTACAATGCAATTACACAATATCAACAATTGCGCGCGAATCGCTCGTCAAATTATGACTTCAAAGTCAGGCGGAAAAGTCCAAATAAGTTCGCGATGAAAGTTTAAAATACTCGGGACGGCGTGTCTTAATGCAAGAATGATCGCAGGCGACCATGAATTTTCCGTTCGACTTGGAATCGACTTGGACTCTCGCGGGTTGAACCGCTGAAATATTTTAATGGGCCATCGTGGTATATACGAAAGGGACACACACTTTCCCGCGGCGATGCATGCTCCAGTCGTTGTCCGGCCGGTACCAGTTAAGTGGTAAGTTTTGAAATATGGCCGACCGCGACCATCCGCGTACGGCACGGCGCGAGGAGAATACATCGCGCAATGCGCGCCCGTGCAATGTGGCCGCTGCTCGATGAATTCAAATGGCCGCGATCGAGAACGGCCGAAAATGTATAAATTCGAACATATATTTCGTGATAATCGACAAAAGGCATTGTTGGCCGAATTTCGGCGCGAGAATAAAAGAGTTTACTGTTTTCGTTTTGTATCGCAGAGTGAATTGTTTATCTATTTCGCTCATCAATTACAAAAGATTTTTATTTAACAGTAAATTTTAAGAACGTCCGAATCTATTTTGCGATTCCGATTATTCAAATATCGAAATAAACAACATGCTTCTTATAATTGTAAAGAAATTATATGTTATACCATATTGAGGAGAAGGGTGCATTTGAAAATGATCGAAATATCAATTTTCTATTTTTTTTTTCAAAATAGATTTTCTTCTGCGTGCTTTGAGTTATATAAAATGGTTTCTGTCTAAATGTCTAAAAAAAGACTGAACGTACTTCCTCTCCGAATAATTGGAAGCGGATGATAAAAAAAATAACAGAAAGAACTTTTTATAAATTTTTATTTGATTTATCACATGATTGTGCGTCTTCTATTTAATTTGTAGCCTTGATTTAAAATAGACAATGAAAAAGGGGATAAAAATTATTGCAAAAAATGTGTGGTTGTAACACGCTATTAAAACCTTTGAAGCACTCTCGTGTAAAATCACTTTTTTTTACCTCTATATGTACTTTTATCTTGACAGGTACTAAATCGATTTTTATGAACTTTTTTTAAATTTCTCTAATGGATGGGCTACGATTTGATAGTTCGCTTTTAAAGAATTATCAATGTATCAAAAGCTACGATCAATTAAAGCAAAAAAAAAAGAATTTCTTTCAAATTACAATTAAAATTCGGGAAAAGCTTGTTTAGGAAAAAGCATCGATCAAAATGCGACTAATTACGTGAGAAATAAAAGAAAGAAAAGATGAAGTATGTTCAATTTTGCAATTGTGCAGCCTTCCCTTTAAACTTTCGCGAACTAAGTTGCATATTATAAAAATTATTGTACTACAGCTCTCTTACGTAACGATTCAAAAAAAGCATTCAAACATATTTAAATGTACATATTAACTTTATATACAGATATATTTGACTACTTTGTTGCACGAGTAACCATATGTAGCATAATATTTGTGAAATAATCGCGAGCGCGGTGAAACACCTGAATAATTCGAAGGTGAAATTTCGTCTTAGCGTTGGCGGGAGCGCAAAGTTGGCGCGCGAGCGGAAATAAGCCCTTCTGGCGTAAACTAAAACCGAAGTTACGTAATGGGGCGACGGGCGTGCGGGTCGCTCCACTTTTATGACTGGAATATTACTCTACTTGGCTAATCTAAACTTTAGGGTTAATGTAATGTAATTCAACGAAGGCGGTTTACACCCGGCCGGCTAATTACGTCGCGCGATTTGGGGCCCGCGTGATCCTAATAAATTCATTTGCGGATTTATGTATACATATGTACGTTTATTTCGTATATAATGTTTATCGAGATCGGCAATATCTCGATAAAGATAAAATTGCACAAAGAGAAGCCAGCTGATCAGGCTGACCGAGAACTAATGGGATTAACATTTCGAGCTCTAAATATTATACTCGACTACGCATTAAATTTTCCAATTAATCGTATCCAAGAATTAACTAGATAAATCCACAATGTTTAACAAATCTGAGAAGTACCTACGTTTCTCAATTAGCAGAATAATTAATTGGACAAATGTATTTCACGAAAGCGTTGTAATAAATAATTTGTGAAATAATAGAACTTTATATAATATTTCGTGAAAGCAAGAAATTGTCAAAGCAGATTTCACCACAATTAAGACTGAAAAGTTGAAAATTGGGACAATGACTCACCTCGACGATGTAATGAAGACCCGACAGCGTCATTCTCGCTACAGAATCTTTCCTCCGTACTGGTTGCTGCCATCGTCTGAGAGTGACACCCTATGAATATAGAAATGTGTTGTTTTTTTTATCGCAATTTCCTGAAATCCCTAATTGCTAAATCATTAAAGCGAATTTAGAGAAAGAATTATTTAGACTTAATATCGTTTTTTCTAATCTAATACAACTGTTTAATATAACAACTCATTAAGTTATACATATATAATAACAGCCTGAAGCGACAAATTATTATCAATCATTGATTATTTTCAATTATTAATTATTTTCAATTATTAATTATTTTCAATTGTTAATTATTTATTAAGCTACGTTCCGCAAATTATGTTTAGATACACGAGCTGTTTTTTGAGAAAATAATCCAGGAGTTGTACCAAAATTATCTGTCAATGGTCATGTCATAACTATCTAGAACCAATTTAATTTTCCATAATATCGTCAAACACGGAAATTTTAAAAACACGCGTATTTTTTAAGTGTCCATTTTAAAGTTCAAAGGATAAAACAATCTCTCAAAGCAAACTCTTATATATAATTCTAAGCAATCATCACTGAAACGGTAAAATATACAAGAAAATGTTTTAGACAAAACTTCAATGGTTTTTCACGTACTTTATAACTGTGTTTTTAGATTTTCTAAAAATCTAATAGTTTTAAAATTTTTTATTTCTAGAAAAAGTATAACTTATTCGCGAAAATCATAACGAGAATGGATACCTTAAAAAATATTAGATTCTTGGGAAATCTAAACACACAGTTATAAAGTACATAAAAAACAGAAAATTGTCTAAAACATTTACCAGTTCGGTGATAATTGATTCGAACCAAATATAAACGTTAACTTTGAAATATTACTTAAAAAAATAAGTACACGTCTCTTATGTTTAATAATATATTCAAGCAGAATTAAATCCGTTTCGGACAGTTGTACACTTGTAAGACGTGTATTATACATAATCATTCTATAATCATAACGACAATACATTCCTAACTCAGACATTTTCGTCAAACTGCTCTACTTGAAAAACTTTTAATTCGCACTGCCGACATATGGTTTATCCTGCTGACGTAGTCCAAACTCCTGGATTATCATCGATTACGATCGCTCATACGATTGTAATCGCGCCTAGAACGTATATTCTCGTGGTACAATGCACTCACTTCCGGTGTCTCGGTCGTGTCCGGTACGTCCCGGGTGATGTCCGGATCCGGCGGCCTGTGTTCCGGTACCAGAGCGCCGTATTTCCTCGATGCCATGCGTCGCCGTCGGTCCAGCCATCTCTGTTTCTCCGAGGTCTCCGATTCCTCGTCGACCCCGAAGAACTGCGCTGTCTCGCGTCTGATATAGCTGCAAGATTTGGGAAGATATTATACATCGCTCAGACTCACATATATGTATTATCTCAAATACAATTCAAGTCGATTTACCTTACCGATTAACACATTGATTGCCACGTCATTTGTGAATGACACACTCAATTTCACAAAAAACGTACAAGATGCCAAATACGTTTTCTTTCACGATTTACCCTTTTGCCATGAAACATTATTTCAGGTTAAAATATTACTGTTATATAAAATTGGGTGCCATTCGTGTTTGAATGACGGGGCACTCTCGGAAACAAGGAGTGTCATTCATATATGAATGACGCACATTGCATGTGACACGGCAATCAATATGTTAAAGCAGCGTGTTTCTTTATTTATTTATTAATTCTAAAAACAAATTAACAATATATTATTTGTAGAATAAATCAGATTCAAAATAATTTGGTATAAACAATAATCTTTATGTAACAATACCCACAATTTTTACTTTTATCGTTTAAAATAAAGTGATGCATTATATATACTGTTTCTATTCTATAAGATCTTCTATCAGAATTGTCGAATAAATCATCTCTTTTTAACTTAAGTGAAAGTTTGTGCTTTAAAAATAACGAGTACAGAAATAATACAAAATAATACAAAAGAAAGTTTTTAAAAAGAGAGACAGCTATTAGTTCCCGCACATTTTATATTTATACTCTACATATGTTACCGGAATTGTAGAATCCTAAATTAAGATCTATTTTTTCGTGCGATTGGTAAACGCAGTGCGGCAGTAAACTAATTCTTCTCACTGCGGCATCGACGAAAAAAAAATTTCCAAAAACAATATTCAATATTTTAAACAGCTGCACACACTTGACACCGTGCGAATCGCTCTCGTGCCAGCAATTTTTTATCCATCATATTTCGACGTACAACACAACAATCCTTTTCAGAGAGTGACTAGATTAATAGAGAAATTTTGGAAAATGGAACGTTTCGTCGGCATCGGCGCTGTCGGCTCGTACTCACTTCCGGATGGCCTCGGTGCGGCTCTGGTTCCTCCTCAGTCTCGGCCGTTGCGCTGCCGAGGCGCTCGCCGAGGAGCTGCTGACCTGGACGACCGGCCGCGGTGCGCTCGGCGCGGAAACGCTCCGGGCGACGCCGGCGCTTCCGGCGGCGACGCCGGACGTGGCCAGCGGCACGGTCGCCGACGCCGTCGTCACCGGCGTCGCCGTCGTCACGGCCGACGACGTCGCGACGCCCATCGGGTACATGCCGATGCTCTGCGCCGTGTCCCCCTCGCCGGTCGTCGACGATACCGTCGAGGTGCCGGTCGTGCCGGAACTCGGCGATGGTTGCCTAAAAACGAAAGAGGAATGTTATTTTCCTGCGTAATTTATGGAAGAAGTTGCTGCAAAAGAAGAGCTTTATGCACCTCCATTACTATCGGATAGGAGTAAACATTGAGTAGAAGATTTTTGAGAAAAGAGAAGATTACTCGATATAAGCGCGGCGTTTATTGTTTCGCCGTCCAGAGAATATGTCCAGTTCGATCAATTGCTGAGTCCGATTGATTTTGAAACCGGAACGAGGGTGCGACATAAGAAACGAGAGCGCATATTTAGACACGTCGTTGTAAGTCATTTTATAAATTGCTACCAGACGTAGAAATAACTTGAAATAACACGAGATATGATTTTGCAACTTCAGGTGATGTAGTGTTTCTTAGTTTATATCTTTCCCTTTTCTCTCTCGACGTTTCAGTAATTTAATCAGGAAGTTTGCTCGAGTAATATCCTTTTTCGGAGGGAAAAAATAAGAAATTTACTTTAACATAATAGTGAAAGAGAGGAAAGACCCTGCGGCACTCGGGCTAAGAGAGATATCTATCGCGCTTCTATACTGCAATTTAAAGTTAAGAAGTTTACATTAAAAGTTATAAGAATAAAAATATTAAAAGTTATAATTCTAATATAATTGCTTAAGGAGGTGTTGGCGTTTGATCAAATATAAGATAAATCTATAATACATGTATGATACGAAAATTAATTATCAATAGTATGCAGAAAAAATTTTATTGCCTTTTATCGTATCGTTTTGAAATTTTTGACGTATTATTGGCGTAATATTAGAAAATACGAGTATTTGTACAATAGTTCTACATTTCAGACACATTCAGATATTTTAAATTAAAAAAAAAGCATTCTTTAAACTTTACTATATTTTAATTTATACTTTAATACTTAATTATCAATACTTTAGAATTATATGTCTCTTTTAATTTTGCGTTTATAAAATATATATAAGACAGAGATTACAGATTAAACGTACATGATTTGTATACCTCTATATATTTTAAATCGCTTCCATTCAGTAAAAGTATAACAATAGCGTTAAATAAAGGTTATAATTTTTATAATAATAATACATTTTAGTTTGTGAATATAGCGGAGCATTCGGGGCACGAAATATTTCGTGATTTTCTCGTTGATTTTAGTTGAGTACACAGAATTTCTATTTTTGCGCGCTTGTATCTTTATTAATTTTTTTCGCATTCGCGGTTTCCATTGTCAAGCGGTGACGCGTTTTCATATCCTCTTCATTGGAATTGAAAGAATTTTCATTCTTGCGAATTTCAATTTTGACATAAATTCAACTTTGCTGGAAATTGCAGCGGACTCTCGAGAAATATGCTGTTTAAATAACAGGAATAGTTACTTTTACTAGAGTTACTTTTCTGCATGTTAAATCTGAATTTTTTTCAAATGTGACCTATTATCTCACATTCTTGAGAAAAAGTATGATGGAATAAAAATTAATAATTTTTAAAGTTCTAGAGTTTCTAATAATTTAAACCAATAATTCCGGCAATTATATTAAAGACAATAACACTTTACGAGAAGAGTACAATTCTCTTATGGTAAAAATAATATTTCTTTTCACATTTTGTCTGTTTCACATTTACGAGAATTTTCTTTCACCTCTAAAATTATTTTAATGAAAATTCAGAAATTTATTTGGCATGCAGAAATGTATCAAAAGTATCATTCTACTTATTATTTAAATAACTCATATAAATCGGTATTATTTACGAAGATACATATATTTTTCAAGATTTATTACTGATTTTCGAATACTTAATAAAGTCTTGCAAATATTTTGCTAATCTCCTCCCGTCTTTAAACAAGTTACTTAATTATATTTATTTAGTTACAAAATACAACAAATTAAATAATTTATTACCGTAAACCGTGCTTTATTAAAAGGACGAATAACGGTCTCTTTCTAACATTACGCGGAGAGAATTTTTTGTTATATTTTACCCTTAAATTCACTACAAACTTGGGACAACTTGGCAACCAAGGAATTTTTTAAATATACAAGAGACATTTTACAAACAACGTGGTAAAAATTACCAAGCAGATTGGTAAATTTTGAAAAATTATTGAAATTTCCTAGATATATTTTAGTAAAATTAATCAAACATATTTTATATTTTAATATTAATAGATATTAATATTTTTTATTATGGTGGATATTAATCAGAATAGCTCGCATAAAATTCTTGGTGGTACATGTTGTCCCACAACTACCATGATTTCAGAGTAAATAAAAGAAAATTCTCTCCGTGTATTTGTATAAAAAAATGCTAATTTATTCATCGGTGTTTATTAATTACACTAGCTGGTTACCCGGGCTTCGCCCGGGCGTCGTTTTTCTTCAAACGACTTCATTTGTGTTTCAATATCCTTACTGTGGACAAACATAAAGAGTGTGTCGGGTGGTTGATTTAAAGGTGGTAGTTTAACTTTTCCGCTTGAACAACACATTCCAGGTGCTTAAGTTTTAAACTTTTTTGCTTGACAATGATCACATATTGCATCCATTTTCCCAATTATTACTCTCGGATGAAATTGATATTCGTAATTTGAATCATAACTAAATGCCTCTAATTTCAAATCGGACCGCATAAATGTTTTCCTTGATTGAACATTATGTCGTAACCGGTCTTTTTCAACTCGAGTTTCACACTATTGAGTCATTTCCGCTTTTCCGATATTTCACTTACCGATCAGCGACATCATCCCTTGGTTTTCCCGGGCGTTTTTTCGGGAATTTCGAGATTGTTCGCTCGCGATGTACACAGAACCTCGATCGCAATCATCGTCGCAATCCCCCAAAAATTAGAAAAATTTTGTCAAGGAAATCGGTAAAACAAAAATCGAACCCCATCGCCGCCATCCCGGAGAAATTAGAAAAATTTTGACACTTTTTGCAAGAGAATCGGCCCATTAATGAATGAGTAGTTCGCAGTCAGACAGACAGACAGACATTCGACACTTATACATATATACAGAGTGGTATTTAATTTGGAAACAATCAGTTTTAAAAATAAAAAAAAGGACCAACCAAAATAAATTGCAAGTGCATTTAGCTTACATTAAGAAATTTAAAAAACACTATAATTAAGTACTCTTTCCTTTAAAATTTTTCGAGATATAAAAGCAAACATACATACACACCAATCCACAAAAATGCTATAAATTGAAAAATATCACTTTTTGAAAAAAGAACCGCCAAATTAAATTGCCCTATAGCACTCCTGAGATTTCAAGGAACATGTTGGTATAAGTTTTTTCAAAATCGGTCCAATAGTTTTTAAGTTAATAACGTTCAAACACACACCACGCATAAGAATTTTATATATTAGTATAGATTAGTATAGATTACGAGAAGTAAATTACGCGTTACTGTAGCAATAATAAATTAGCAGATTTCTATTTACGGTAAGCGAAGAAATCTCTCAAAAATATATATATGTATATACGCGGTATAAGACGCGATTTGAGCCAAGGACGATTTATGCTTGCGCAAATAAAAAGGAAAACTGCGCCGGGCATTTCCGCGACGCCACATTTTTCTCACAGCGGCAGCTGCATCTCTCGTGCAACCCTGCATTCATTTAGGCGAGGTACAGCGTGCCTCTCTGGTGGAGAAAGGGAGGGTGAGTCAATATCGCGCGCATCAGGGCTAATTAATGGCGAAGTCGCCCCCTTCTTAGACGCGCTGTCACCCTCTTTTGCAGCGGACCATGCAACGCGTCATGTTAGTAATTTTCCCCGGGGAAATTCGTGAATTTTTTACCCGACCACACCAACCCGAAATAGATGTTATGGAAACTGCGATTAAGGTATTAATTAGCTGCAGAGAGGGTCAAATATTTAGAAGTAATAAATGGAGGTTTAATTTCCTTAACAGAGCGATAAGACGACGATTAAAACAGAGCCTGAATCGAGCGAAAATACTGGAGGATGCAAAAAGAAAGAGGATGCGCCTAAGCAAAATTCACGGAAAGAACGTCACGCCGCGAGACCATCCCATATGAATAGATGAGAAGAGATAGAATTGAGAAGTTAGCTGAGCTTGCAAGCCTCCGTGCAACTTGAATGCACATAAGAGCGCGTGAAAGAAGCGATATTTCTCGGAGCCACGTTTAGAATATGCTCGGGAAAACTTACAGGTTTAACCGGAAGTTCATCATCGATATTATTTGCTCTTTTGATCTTACGTAATATCGAAATTCCGAATTCATCGTTGTTAAAATCTTTTTTGAAATCTAATCTTGATCAGAGAGAGAGAGAGAGAGAGAGAGAGAGAGAGAGAGAGAGAGAGAGAGAGAGAGAGAGAGAGGGAGAAAGCCGTTATGGAAAAAGCTACCGTGCTTGCGAAAAAAGCACACAAAACTATAGCCATTACTGTATAATGACTATAGTTTCGTGTACTCTTTTCGCAACTACAGTAGTCTTTCTGTCGTATTTTTCCATAAGAGAGAAATACGTAGTTACGAGATAAACAGGAAATTAAAGAGTTTATAAGTTTTGATATTGTTGTGGAAAATACTATTTTTTGTCGTCCTCTGATTTATCTAACGTGTGGATAAATTAGCCAATAATCTGATAAATACGAGAAAATAAATATCGGAGAGAATCAGACAGACTCTATTTTAGCGTTTCGCATTCGCCATTTGCTACGTCTGCTAATAATTTCTACGTTCTATTTCGGTCATTTCGGAAATTTCCCGGCATGGCGCGAAGGAAGTTACAATCGCAGAAATATTCCGATCGGAAGAGCCGTAAGGCGACGCGACGCTCTGGCCTGTATTCGACTGGTATTTAAGACGAGCGTTTAAGTTTTAACATAAATACAACGTCTCGTTTCCGCTGGTTTCGCCACCGTGCACCCGCCGCCCCGGCCGGAAATTAAGGGTGTCGCGACGCCCGTCTCCCGCCCAATTTCATTAGCCCATTTCGATTTGATAAGACGCGACCGCGGATAAATGCATAGGTCGATGATAAATTGTATGCCAGATAAATAAGCGTACAATAAATGAAAGCGTAGCAGGATGTCCTAGAATAATTATAACACGCTAAAAAACCATTTATATTTCCGTTGCCAGATGCGGCCAATATTTTATTATCAAAAATTAAATTAAGTTTTAATCGGATTTTAACTGCTCCTTAAAACAAAAATTTCATTTAATAAATTTTATTTTAATAGAACAGAATGAATGTATTGTGACAAAATTTAGAACCAAAAAGTAGTTAAGAAATACACATAAAAAATTATAAAAAAGGGTTAAAGAGAAGGGGGAGAGAGAATAAATTTGCAAATCTTCCTATATGTACAGTAGATAAAGCTCTCTGGCTTGCTTTTAAAATAAGAAATTTCTGCGAACAGGTTTCCTCAGCACAATCTTATCTCAATCAGGAAGGAGGAGTTAATTAATTTGATTTAAGGGGAGCACGACGTATTGCTGCGAGTGCTTTCACCCCTCTTGGCGCGTTTCAGTAACATCTCTTTCCGTTGTCGGCCCCGAGAAATTCTAAGGACACTTATTCCGCGCGCTGCGACCGTCCCCCCTGTGTAAAAAATGGCTGCTGCACTCTCTGAAAGTCGGCCCGACGACTGGACACTGTATTTACCGCCCTCTTTCTCCGTCTTCTTCCTGCCTGCCCCACTTTTGAAGAGCATAGGTTTATAGCCGAAAATTATTTTAAACCAGACAAGATGTTTCTTAATAGACTTACATGAGTGCTGGAAACGATATTGCAAGCTAAATTTTACCAGCACGTCGGGTTTCCAAGATAATTGATTTAATGCATTAAAAATAGCTTCTTTTTGCGGTTATTTTATAAGAAATTTTAACGTTATCTTGAAATTCTGATCAGAAATCATGTAAAATGCATTTTTTAAATTTTCATATCTTAATTATAATATTTTTAAATCATATTATGAAGAATTAAAGAATATAATTCTGCTGTGGAAAATGATGTCGTTTTCAACATCCAAAAATCTATAAAAATCTAACATCTTTGTCTAGTTCAAAATAATAACAAAAAATTCTTTTTGTAAATTTGTGTAATCTTTAATGTCGCTTAGTCACGCTTCCTCATAATAGCCGTGTCAGAAGCTTCGATTTGGTCGCTATCTTTATACCGCGATGGGATTTATCAGCTATTAATGCCTATGATCGGACAACGAAAGGGATTGGGATAATGGAAAAATCGAGGAGAAATTAAAAAAAAGAGAGAAATTTTAAAATAGCGTGCGGATTGAAATCATGGCGTAATAAAAGCCGGTATTGATTTGATGAAAATAGTAAAAATAAAAAATGTACGGTAAATTAAATGTCCAAGATGAAGTCTAGAATAAATAACAGAAGCAGCAAAGGTAGAAACTAACAAGATAAGCTGAGAAAAAATAGACGCGAGAGAGAAAGTTGGAACAATTGAACTGTGAAGAGCTGGGAGGAGAGATTAAAAGAGTCTAGATGAAGCCCGGAAAGGGATCTGGAAGTAACTCGAGAGAAACTGGAATAGATTTGAAGGACTGCACGTCGGGCGACTGTAACGAAGAGAAAGACAACGTCGGACTGCAGAAAGACAGATTCAAACGGCCCGATAGAGACTGTTAGATGTTAGCGGAGACCGTGACGCGTCTAGAAATGAGTTGGAAGAAACTGCTACGAGCTGAGAAGGGGACTGGGACAGACAGAGAAAAATCGAGTGAAAAGGGGACCAGGAGAGAGAACGGACGGGGAAGAACGAGATGTCGGAACAGGGGGGAGGGGGGCAGAGGGCAAGGAAACGAGGGGCAGGCCGCCTATGTCATCCGCGGAGAAAAGACAGAGCTTAAAACACGCTACCACCTATCAAGCGGTAAATGGTATAGCGATGTGCCCCGCGGTTGTTTTTCACGTGAGTGGATTTTACAACGCGAGATATTACTCTCCCCTTTCCGCCGCCCCCCGTGCCTTTCTCGCCGCCACGCCGCCGCCGCCGCCGCCGCCGCCAACCATCCCGCCGACCTTAGCAGGGTGTGGCCTCTATCCTGCAGCTTTTACATCGCTTTTTCCGTCCACGTACGCCAGCGGGACTGACATTCTTCAAACCTCCCTTCTCTCCCCCCGTCCCCGTTCCCCTCCACTCCCGCGCGCGCGCCACCGCGCGCGTTAAACGCGTTGCCTTTAATTATCGTTTCCGAGCCTCTTCCACTCATTACAAATCGATAGCTCGCGCACTGTGGTTGTAAAACAACCGTCGGTGATTTGCTTTATTCGTCTCGCGTAATCCTTACTTCGCCTACCGCGCGCGCGCGCGCGCGCGTCACTCTCGACACATCACACGCTCGCTAATTAATCGTTTAATGAGAGAGAGGCCGATTTTTTCCGCGCGACCACCCGCTTTGGGTGCCCCGTCACTTTCACACGCAGCGTGTGTGTGTGCGTTGACGCGTGCACTCGCCGTTTAACCCTAACCAGCCATCCGAGGTACGATTCATCGTTACACCGGTTACACGCCTGTGTGAACGAGGAAAGAGAATTTTTTACAATTTTATATATACATATTTTTTTTCCTTTTATCTATTTATCTCCGTGTAATGACAATAATCGAGAAGCTTGGCACAATAACATATCCCGAAGGTGAGGGTTTGTCCCGAAATAAGTTCCACGTGCAAGATTGATGTGACAGTGTATAGGTATTGTGATTTTGCACTTATCATAAAATATATACTCTGCGTTTAAACAAGCGCACACACACACACACACACACACACACTTTTATTAATAAGATCGTTTATAAATAAATACATGGATAAATTTTTTGTTAATTAGACATTTAGACATTTTTATGTACTTGTATTATAAGAATATTTTCCGATATTATTTAGATGCACTTTTGCTTGTATTTTTTATTTTTTATAATTGTACCGATACCATTATTAGTGTTAACATTTAAAAAAAAGATTTAAAAAATAAAAGATTAAAAAGGTGAAACGTTATACGCATCTTTGATCACCCCATCCGTTTCCTCTCTTAACGCGCTTCTCTATAATAAAATAAACCCCAAACAAAGTTTTTTTCCGAGAGATAAAGTTTCCATCCCTTTTTTCTCATCAGCCCACGTCTCACCGTCACTTTCTGATGATCACTCTTAATCGCGCGAGCCAGCGCGCGAATTAAAATTATCCCGTATATAGCTGCAGTAATAACCGCACTGCGTAAAACGATACTGCAATCGTATGATGCATAAAGGCAAGGCAAAAACGTAAGTGAATCCGCCTCCATAATTACGCGTGCGGGAATTTCATTTCGGATTAGATTATAATATTTATGTCTTCGCGATTACGCACGACCCTTGTTCCCTTCATTAAGAAGCACTTTCTCTCTCTCTTTCCCTCTCTTGACAAAATTTTAAAATTTACTGTGGTTTCATTAAGGCCACCTTAAAGGGATACAGACGCTTGTTTTATCCATGTTTTAGAGTACCTATATTAGAGCGCGTCTACTCTTTGTGCATATAATTAATATTATACTCGCTGTGTGAGGCAAAAGAGAGTTTATAGGCAAAAGAGAGTATAAGTAAAAGTAAAATAATTATACAGTAAAAAATAATACGTAATTTTTAACATTTTTTATTTTAACTAAACGATATCTCTCTCTTTCTCTCTCTATTTCTATTTACCTTTTTTCTATCTTTTTTAATAACGTAAAATTAATTTGACCAGTGAACAGAAATAGTACGGACAAATTTTTTCATCGAACTTTCCGTTTGGCGGAACATATTACACACATACACACGCGCGAGATACACGTTCTTGACTTTCAAACAGTGGTATTGGTTGCTCCAATTCCGGAATAGCGATGCGCTACCATTTCGATTGATAAGCCGATCCCCGCGTTGAAAGTGAACCGATATAAGCCGCAAATAATAATTACGATCGCGTGCGAACCGGTTATTAGAGGGAGTGCCGGAAACTGCTTCGGTTACTAATGATTATGTTCGTTTTTCGAGTACCACCCTCTAATGGCGCCACTTAATCAGACGCCACTTCACGAGTTCGCCAGACTCGCCTCGCCGAACAAAATCGATCGGATTCGCGATGCCTGGAAAGCCTGAACAATGCAAAAAACTTACAATTGCGGTTTCACGCGTGCGTTCAATCTTCGAATCAAAGCTCTCGATGACTGCGGGATATTAAAAGAGTCGTATTTGCGATTTCGTATCTATCGATACTAGTTTTATACGTTAAATCCAAAAAATTCTTTTTACAAAATTAACGAAGAAGATTAAACCCAATTATTTCGCGCAATAAGAATTGTTAAGGCGAAATTCCATGGAATATTTTCTCTGGATTTTCCACAGAAAGTGTATTTCTTACAATTTTTCATGAAAATATTCTGTAAAAAGACAGAAATATTTAACAGAAAAGGTTTCTTTATTAATTAAATTTTATAAATTCATGTTCATAAAATTTTCAATAAAAATTGAAAGTTCCTTAAAACAAATTAAAAAGACTTCCGACGCCGAGTAGATAAGAATGTATTTACGAGTTTCAATTTTTTATAAAGAGATTTTTTTCAACTCAATTTTTGAAGATCATAAAAGTGGCTTTGAAAAATACATTTAATATTTTATTATGAATTGTAAATAATGAAAGGAACGCAATACTAGCTAGATTTGCGCCACTGCTGATCCTAGCAGTCGCGTAAAAATGCTGAGAATTAGCGGTCGGCCGCGAAAGAAATGTAATTCTGCTTGAGTTACGATCGCCATTTTGTCATCAGCACACGCGGGAGGGCAAAAAGGCGATATAATTCAGTCTCGAAAATTGAAACTGGATATTAACGGCGAAAGAGCGGTGCGGAAAAGTTTCGCAGTCGCGGAAATAAAAGTCGCGCGCCATAACGTTCGCGCCATCTTGTTTCACGATAATGATATTTCTCGAAAACTGGCTGTACACTGATAACGTTATAGTGTAAAGGTTATAGCGATTATAGATTCTGTTCGCGATACGTCAATTGTTTTTATCTCGTATCATAAAATACGATAAGAAGTTTGGTAGAAATAAACCGCGGATCTCGAGATATGAAACCGGGATGATGTCGTCAACTTTTAAAATATTACCGCCTAATTCCCCTTTAAAATAATATCAGAGGATTATAATCATAAAAGACGTCTATATATATCCTATCGTGTTGCAAATATTTTTTTAATAATCTATTATTATTACTGTTAAAATTCAATCTTAAAAATCTATATATTTAGGGAAATTATATGTACGAAAGTTATCTGCACAAATGAGAATCAAAGAGAAGATCTTTCCTTTTTGTCCCAGGAACGTATCTTATACAATTTCATTTGCTAGTCGCGGCGCACTGCTTCGGTTTTGGCTCATTACGTTTTTATATTTCTCTTTATCGCTGCCGCGTCGCAACATATTGCTTATTTATATCGTAAAAATCCGCGCCGTATAACAGCGCGCGGCGGTGCCAAAAGTTAGAGCCGCAAGAAAGTGGAGTGCAGACGCGGAGGTCGGGCAGACGGAGTGCGCGCGGACTCGTTAGCAAACCCCCCCTCGGTTTTACTTATGGAAACCTCGAAACCGTCGAGTGCGGATTCCTCAAGGCCCGAAAACCGCCGTTTCCCTTCGTCGCGGTGCGCGCCTTCGGGCAACGAGACAGCTGCGCGCGTGCCCGACACACGTGCGAGAGCGAGCGCGCACCTGCGCACCTTCGTGTAAGGCCGGTCGGTCTCTCGGCGGTGTTAACGACCCCGGCGATTGACCCGCGTGACCTGACCTAGAGTCCGTTCCGCATGCGCTCGCGCCGGCTTCGTCCCCGATCCCCCCTCCCCCCCCCCCGACGTCGCGCTGCCAGAACCGCTCGATATTCGGACGCTCGACTCGGATACACCAGTCACCAGTCAGTATTCGCTCGACCAGCGAGCTGCGAGGAGACGGCGAAAGGATTAGTTATCCAGAAATACTACCGACGCCAATTTTGAAAGAGAATTTCTTTCTTCTTTTTTTTTTTCTCTGGACGACACCAACGGGGACTTTGAATTGTTTGAGTTTAATTGGTGATCGGTTTCGCAGGTCGAGCTTCAAACAGTGTTGGTCTTACACGTTGAAAAGAAAGTTGTAAAGAAAAGAAATTTGTGAGACTTTTTTTGGAGGGAATTTTTATCAAAGATGTTAATGAGAATTTTGTGACGTGAAGTATAATAAAAGCCGGTGATGTTTCTTAATAACCTCGGAAGAGCTAATTCTCTTTGGACGTCATATTGTATAATGATTTAATTATGTAGCTTAAATAATTTCCCGCAAGACTTTTTCAAGCTGTTCTTCCTTCAATGTTTCATAATTAAAAAACTCATGAGTAAAGAGTTTAATTATGAAACATTGCAGTCTTCAATATAATATGGAAGATAAGTAATCTTTTTTAAATTCAATAATAAAAAATATATGATCAGCAACAAGAATTGTAGAAATTGATGATTCTGTTCTTTGTAGAATTGTAGAATTGATGGTAGTTTTGAAAATGGAGGCGGGGAATCAGTTTGCGGCAGGGAATCAGTTTTATGAAGGATCAATAAACGTTACAACACACGGGGAATAATTCGAAATTACGGAAAAATGGAGGACGTTTGCGGCAGGGAATCAGTTTTATGAAGGATCAATAAACGTTACAACACGGGGAATAATTCGAAATTACGGAAAAATGGAGGACGCTCGCGGCAGGGAATCAGTTTTATGAAGGATCAATAAACGTTACAACACGGGGAATAATTAGTGATTACTCAAAGCCAAATCTGCCCATTCAATTATCCCGTTGCATTAACGGTCGCACATAGCGTTAGTTTCTCATACGCAAGATCCATTGTAAATGTCAGGCATTCGTAATAAATGCGTCGCCATTAATTAATATAATGCCAGCAGCAATCGCCATTATACCGCTCGGCCCTCTGTATCAATCCTAATTTCCAAAACGCATTCAATCCCAAACCCTGTTTAGTTTAACGCAGTTTATGCGCCGGGCGTAATTTGCGATAAAATTTAAATTCACGATTATTACGTAACTGATGTGATGCAACAACACGACAGTTGTTTGCAATCCCTTTATAAAATAACGACATCAGATACTTCCATTCGCAGTCACGTTAAGGGAGCAAATGCCGTTGTTTCGCGTTTCTATGCCGAGCGCTGAAAAATTAGATGTGCAAACTTCGGCATTGCATTAGAGATTCAAAAAAGTTGAGTTTGAAAGAGCTTTCTTTTGTATTTAAAATGGCAAATAAAAATAAATGGTCTTTTACAAATTAATTTATACATAGATACACTTTTAATTAAAAAAAAAAAAAAAACAAATCTTTTTTTGTTTTGTTTAATTTCAAGTCTTCGTTTGTATTTAAATAATGTGCATGTGTGTGTGTGTGTGTGGGGGGGGGGGCTTTAAATTTAGTCAAGATTTTAGTCACTAATATTTTAATATTAAAATTACGAGAATATGAAACCGGCATTTAATCAAGTTTTCTTTACGAAAAAAATTAGCTTTAAGTTACTCAATTTAAAATATGTACATAAAATTTTACACACAGTTTTTTATCTCTTTGTAATTACGGAAAATTACAGTATGAACATTCTTGTGATGAATATTCCTAAAATTAAATTTCTCTCTTTATCACTATTTATTATACAATCCCAAAATTGCAGCATCCAATAATACTCGATGCTAAAATTCGGAGTATCATAGCCTTATATAAAATATATGAAATTCTCGAACTTTATATATTATAAACATAAAGTTGAATTTTAAAATGTCAAAAAAATTTTTTTAATCCACGAAATATGTTAAAATAATAAAGCAAGCGATATTATCTTGTAAAAGTCCAACGAGATATGAAAGCGTAAGAAATTACGTCAGTAAATTATTAATATTGAAATTGTAGAATTCTAAAGTATATAGTGTCTGTGAAGTTCAAGAAAAGGTCATTAAATGCCTAAGATACTAACGCCTTTTTAAATATTTTAGCTTGCTGGAATAGTAGTAAAGTAATTGTTTAAAATCGTTTAATTCCAAAAATTACTGAGTATGTACTTAAGAAAATGGAAAAGCGCATTCTCATAATAAGCAATATTTACTTAGAAATATTGAAATTGTTACATTCTTTTCAATATTCTAAATTTCGAAATATCAAGATTGTAAATGCATTCCTGAAAACGTTAATGCATTAGAGTCTTAAAACGCCTGTGACGTCGACAATCATAGAAATTTCGAAAATTTTAACGTCGCCTGGATCTTGCAGGGGAAAGTGATCTGATCGATTAATTCCGAGGCTAACTCGTGGATTAAATTAGCTCGCTTAATTGCTGTTGGAGAGGATCGTGGGTATTAATCGACGGTCAATTGTAAGACAATTTGCGCGAGCGTTTGCTGAGCATTTGCATGACGCCGAGATATTTGGCAGCTAGGTGAAAAGGGCATTACATGATGGTTTACACATGGTAGTAACACATATGTCTGCGCAAGAAAAACTTCTCCCTCCTCCACCTTCTTCCTTCCATGCAAGGATATAGGTATATGCACAGATCAAAAGTACTTGTACACACGTAATAACGTGTATAGCATGGTTCTGTATAGTTTCAAATAAAACAATAATTTTATCGATACGCTCGAAGGCTTCCAAACGTAAAAAGCGCTGGAATAATATATTTAAAAGCATATTCCCTCTTTGAGAATAAAATATGTACTCAATGCATCCCTGTTCGCTTTACGCGGCTATGACGTTAAGCTCGAAAACCATAAAGATCGATACACCGATTCGGGTAAATGCAACGACGCCGCACACGACCGATCTGGTTATTCCGTTGCTTTGGATATTGACTATATTAAATGCATCACGGTATCATACAGGACGGCTCATATATGCATTCGCGCAGGTGCATCGCGATGCAATGAAGACCGCCTTGCGCAAAACCCAGGGTTAATGTTTAACCCGCATGAATTTCAACGGGAGATTAAAGCCGCCGCGAGTATGGAATCGTTCCAGTCCGTTATAATGATGCCGGTAGTAACACGATATTGGCAACGATATAGTTATGTCCGCACTATATCTCAGCTATAACGGTATTACGTTGCGGCGCGTTACCGCGTTTCGCACGTTTTCGTTACGTTTCTGTTTTATTTAAGTAAAATAAAGAATAAAGTATCAATATCTTTGTTTTACAATTTCCGTTTAAGCTTTTAATTTCTTAATTTTATATAATCGGAAATGTTTAAACATTTATTATTATTTAACCGACTTTACATCTGATTTTTTAAAAATAGCATATCTAGCTTAATTATTTTTAAACATTTTTGAATTCGATGAATATGAAAGCGAGATCAAACATACTGCAAATTCGAAATGGTGAATGCAAAGAATGAATTATTTCCAAACTCTAATGAAACCTTGAAAGTAAATATTACGGAGTTTCGCCCACACGAAAATAATGTCAAAATGTAAAATTATGGTCCAACACAGCGGACCCGATATGATGAATTAATAAAATAAAATATCTTTAAATTTTAATGAAAGTTTGCAATTGAGACATTGTTAGGATCGCAAAATATTTATTTAATTTATAGAACAAAATTACAAAATGTATATTAAAAAGAACTACATCGCAGATCCAAAAGTTCTCAGTTTAATCTATCACGTATCCGTAACCAATATCACTACTATATTTCTTGAGGTACAAGAGACTCGACACTCGAGAGTTTCATTTATAGTTCATATACAGTATAAATATTATCAGAAATTTATATTATCAAAGTAAACGCATTTGAATAATCGCCACGCGAAGGTAACGCTGTATACACCATGTCAAACCTTTCACGATTAGTAAAATTTGAAAGAAATTTCTTAACTAAATCTATATAGTAAATTTATAATAAAGAAATTTCGAATTTTATTAAACAAATAATTTTTCATATTTTAGAATAATATTTATAACACTATTTGTTAAAGTTTAGGCAATTCCCTTTAAAGTGAGACCTATTTTAATGACTCAATATTTACTAGAGACATGATTTATTACACGTCCTAGGACATGTATATCCTGCTAAACGCGTGGAAGAGTTAAAGAACTTTGATGTGGAAGATATTGCAATCTTCATTAAGTTAAAATTTTCGAAAATTAATAAGCTTAAAATAATTTGTAATCATATTGTATTATTTTTACTTTTATAAGTCTTAAAATCTTCTTTCTCAATTATATATTAACAATTAATCATAATTTGATATGCTTAAGATACATTTTAAACTTTTTTAAATAAATTAGGAACACATTGCGTATGCCTAAAGTGTTTTGTCAGAAATTTTACAATTTCAAAATCTTGAAAAATGTTCATGTGACAAATAAATAAAAGTGATTTAAAAAGTGTTTGCTCACAAAACAAATTTATTTATCATATTAAATTATATTGTATATAAAAATATAGATATATAATAAAAATGTCTTCCATATAAAACATCATTTACGAAAAGATATCAATTCTTTATATTTGTATTAATAACAATTGTTGAAACGTGAGAAGTGTATTAGACTTTTCATAAAAATCTCTTTGGAGGCATACACTGCAGTTCAATATTATTCGATATTAACGGGAAAAGAGGTGAGCTTGATGGGAAAACGTTCGTCGCACGAATTTTCACTGGCTTTCGCGAGCGCGAGCTTGTAAATCTGAGGGGGGTTTCGTTCCAGAATGCCGGGTATTCCAAGCAATACCGCGTGCGAACTCGGGTTCATGAAGTCGCGGAATTCCGTAATAAAAGCTGCCGCCATTTCCGAGACGGGCCCAACGTTGCCTAACTTAATGAAGTATTCTTTGTTGCGGACACCCCTATACTGCTTTTCGCAAAGAGAAGAACAAAGAAAAAGGCGCAATGCAAAAGAACGCACGTAAAAGGAAGAATGTAAAAAAATAAACTTGTCTTTTCACGCTTAATTTAAGAAACAATATACAAGATGCTCGCAAAGACAGAAGACGTGAATGCTTGGAATTGTGTTAGTTTGGACGAGTTGAAACGTACGATATATCCGATGACATGAGACGTGTTAAATCAAAGAGAGGACGTACGTTCTTCCCTCTCTAGTGAAACATTTTTGTGCGTTCAAGTTTATATAAAGATAAAAAGAAATATACTTTTATTAAAATTTAAAATTTTTACTCAATATTCTATCATAACTTTTCTAGCTCTGATATTTTGTCAACTGTACCACAAAATAGGTTTCTATTAAAACAAACTCGATTAACTGAAGAAAACAGAATGACTTTACTTTAATTGACATTAGAATAATATGATTCTATTATTCAAACTTGCTTTCTGGAATGTTGTAGTTCATGAAAAATTTTTTATATTTGCTATTTAATTATTTTAAAAAATACTCTTGTCTTTTATTGGCAAAAATTCGTTTCTAGATTTCAAAAAGGTATTGACGGAAAGAATAGGTAAATTTTGAAAATGTTTATACACTAAAATTTTAACCGAAACAAAGGATTTTCTTGATGAATAGCAATATTAATTAATTACCTGCGCGAATGCTCAACCATATTGTTCAAAGCCTGTGAATTTTTCAAGTTAACATTTAATTAATGTAAATGGAATCATGGAAAATTAATGTTAATTCCGCGTGAGAAAGTTCCACTCAATTTTGAACTTTGTGGTTCGAAGTTCCGACGGTCTAATTCATTAGCGCGTTTAATTAACTCACCAGTGGGACGATCAGAATTGGGCGGGCCCGTATAGATTTCTTACGAATCCCAATGAATCTTCACGCGGGTTTTGTCTTCGATATATCGGGTGTCTAAGGGATCACATATCTTATATCTATGCTATAAAAATATTTATAGATATTCCAGATCCCCATCTTTCAGGAAGCGTTCATTCAAGGGGAACACGTTCCTCCCTTCCTACGGTAAAATTTATTTGTATTTCACGATACAAGATGAACGTGTATGTGCACAGTGCAACCCATAAGTTTTGAGACAAAATCATGGTTTCGCAACTGCAATTTCAATTTCGAAAACAAAAAATAGTCAGCGGGAGATAGGATGAGTGTATAAAGTTACATTTTTTTGCAGTTGAAAGACCAAAGGTTCGATATTCCAAAAATTCAAACTACCGTGACTGACTAATTATGAAAAAGGATACTCAACGATTGAAAACGAGAACAAAGCGGTGTATTGGTTGTAAAGGATCCTAAATTGAAATAAAAAATATTCAAAATATGTATTTTCCTAACGTGTTCTTCACTTTATATGATTTTTGTGTGATTGTAGATATATTATTGAATTTTCCCAGGAAATAATCCCAGAAAATAAAGCTATTTTTCCCTTCAAAAATATAAATGTTTTAATATAAATAGAATCTTACGTTACAAAGTAAAATATTCTCTCCCTCTCGCCCTCTCTCTGAAGTCAAAAGAGATCAAGTAAAACATAAAGTTTTACCTTTTTCCATCAGATAGCAAAATCATTGTTTAATCATCTTTAAAACAAACTTTCAGCTGCTAACAGAAAACTGTTATAAAATGTTTGTCGAATTTTTCTAATTAATATTTCTGTGTGTTATTGCTTATTGTAAAGGTTAAAATAATTTTATGATATAAAAATTCTATTTAATTCTCTTCCTTTCTGAAATAGAAATTGTTTAAAATCGCCTTATAAAATTTTATAAAAATCATTTCAAAATGAAAAAGTCAACTCTTTCATTTCCCTCTCATAAATACACCTAAGCTCTTTGTAAATGACCTACTTTTCCGGCTATTATTCCCCAGTCACGTAAAAAAGAAATATTCAATTCATATCAATGCGACGTTTTTCTCTGGAAATTAACTAATTTGGCGTAAAGCACGCGTATTTTCTTTCAAAACCCTTTGTATGGCACGATATATATTCACTTTAGCAAGAGGGAGGTGAATTATAAAGTTATGCATCGTGTGCAGGGTGCTGGATAAAGAGAGAGAGGACTTCGTAGTCCCCCTGCGGGATTCCCCGAAGGTGGTACACCGGAGTCTACCCGGAGTTTCCCGTGCTCTCGCGCGTTTAAGTATGGCAGTCGCGATGAATGTTTAAGGAATAGCTTCCTGTCCGCGTCGCGTGTAGAATCCCCTTTCGAATCCCGCTTCTACAGCAAACTTTCCTTACGGTGGTTCGTTCTATGAGAATCTGCATCCTCTTTACATTTCTAGTCCTTTTCAGAACCCCTGGCTTTGGTTCGTTCACAAAGATGTCAATTTACATAAGAGGCGTTATAATTATTTAGATAATTAGAAACGTCAAGTTAATTTAATATATAATTATTTAATTAACTTTTGACAGATAATATGACGATTAATTAAAATAAAAGCAAGTTTCGGATATTCGTCCATGCTCTTTTTAATATTAAAATTTATTAAACTTTTATAAGTCCGAGTTTTCTTAACAAGTTCTTAGTAAATACCCTTTAGAAGAAGTTATAATCCTTTACAAGCTATTACTCCTTGTAATAAACGAAATAATTTTATTTAAATATTGTTAAATAAAGCGAATATTTTTGAAATTTCTCGACGATCGAAACAGCTCATAAAACTCTCGAATTTGTGGCTATCGTCGAAGAGCGCGGAAAACCGCCGTAAACAAGAGCGGTGGAGGGCGTATTCTCGAAAAATAGCTCTCGGCCGTGACGTAAAACTACCCGCGATCCATTAAGGTTCCGGAAAGGGCAGGATACAAAGGATATTTCGAGAGGGGATTAAGTCTCTCCTCCCCTACTCCTTCGACCACTTTGCCTTTCCTTATTTTTCTCGCCGCGAGAAGCAACATAAAGGAGAAAAAAATTACCGTGGCAATTGCGGTACGAAGTTTCTCGCGAAATTATTTAAAAACTTTTTCTACGTATACATCTGAAACGCGATTCTTAGAAAATTTAATGTTGACTTGCGTATTTTTGTGTTTCGACGGAATTTGTTTCAGAACTTTGGTTCTCAATAGAAATGTGATCGTTTAACGAAACTCTAATATAAATGCAAATGTAAAAATTCAGTATAAACATAATTGTATATAAATGCTTCATTGAACGCCAATTGCCTTAAACAATATGCTTAATACAAAACTTGATAAACGTATAAGAGTATAAACGATCTAATAAAGATAAAATTAGAGCAATTTTATTTGATCTTAGATTTATATTAGTTAAATTTAAATAGAAGGAGAAAGAAGGAGAGCGAGAGATAAAACTAGGGGGAGGGGGGAGAAAGAGAGGGGGAAGGGAAAGGGAGGAGAGGAAGAGAATAAAGTTAATGAATAAAAATGGATTTCTCTCGTATGTATTGACAGAAGACTCGAATCGATCGATCGCAATCTCCGATCCGGACCGCAATCACGCGAGAACGCGATTTCCGCGGCGAGACTTGCGGTCGTATTCCGTAGAATACCGTACGTCGCTCGCATAGTTTTGCACGGATGGTATTCGATAATTAGCCACCGGACACTCTTCGAGTTTCTCACGGGAATCACCTATTCCGCTTCGACTTCTATAATCCTTCTCATCGTAACCCCCTCGGCTCGCAATTTACGCCAATTTTCCGCCGATTTTCCGAAATCTTCGCATTATTCTACTCTCCCATCAATTCTTCTGCAAATTAGAAAAGATCTACGGAAATATCTATCGTAAATTCGTTCGTGGATGCCTTCTTTCTTTGCCATTTGTACAGTTTTGCCTCAAACATTTCGTTGTAAACTTACACGTATACGAGTTCTTGCAAATTATATTTCGATTCCATGCAAATTCCTCGCGGCTCAATCGTCAATCGTATGCAAATCTTTCCTTCAAATTACCTATCAAGCTTGTACAATTTTTTTGCTAATTAACGCTAGATTTTAAGAGGACTTTTTGCGAATTCCACGCGCCAGTTTTATGATAATTTTCTACCGGATTTTACTGAACGCTTTATGTGGGTCTTCCGCAATTTATTCGTTGATTTCCCGTGCCATTAATTTTTTTATCCGATAACTTTCGATGTTACGTGAGAATTGTTTGAATTATTCATCGAACGTATTCGAGAGGATTATTCGCTCCAATTAGGTCATTTTACGAGAACAATGTTAATCATTTTATTTAATTCTAGTAAATATAATCGCATTTAATTCCTGACACATGTTATTTATCGTCCGTTTATTTCGTGCGGAAGGACTTCACTTGGAAAATTCGATCTATCAATCATTCTTCCTATCACTCTCTGCAGTTTCGTGGCGTTTAAGAGTCATTATACCGCGGTTCAAGACGAAAACCCGGCTCAATGTCCAATGAAAGAGTCGCTGAAGAACAGTGCATCCGTTCTCTCCCTCTCGATGAAATTTTAATCCAATTAGAGCCACCAACCTCTGTCCCTCGCCCTTTCCCGCTCCCCCCTCCATCCCGCCCTTCGCATGCGTTTCGAAGCTAAAATCAATAAGCGTCGAGACTGTGAAAATGAGCGCTTAAAGCAGCTCGAAAATAATGGCTCGTCATTTCAATCGTATATAAGATATATAATATAAGAAATAAGATATAGAAAAACGTTAGAAAAACATAATAATAATAAATAGACCGAGCGTGAAACTCGACGACTGAACAATACTTGTTAGGAGGAAAGGAAGAGACTTGTGAAGGGGCCACATCAATCTCTCTCGACAAAAGAAAGTGAGAAATGTTGGGAGACAAAAGGGACGTCCAACATTTAGACAATGACCTCCAAGATTTTCTCTCGGTTTAACTTGCTTCTCGTACTCTAAAGTATTGTTGGCATGGAACGCGTTACGGGTTTTTATATTATGTCTATGATTCCGTTAATAGCGGCGGGAGTAATGGCGACCGTCTGGAATAAACTATGGGATTTACAAAAGTACGCAGACAAATAAATTTCACTCGCGCAGAACCGCGGCTACTTTTCCTCAACCAAAAACTTTCGCGGCGATAGAATTTTATGTCCCTGTTTATTTGCGGCTAATAAATCACATAACACTATTTATTATTATCATCGTCATCGTCATCGTCATCATTATTATTATTTATTATTATTATTATTATTATTATTGCTATTATTATTATGTAGAAACTTAATATGTACATATTAATTGATTAAACAAGCGGTTTTAGAAAATAGATTTCACATTGTAAAAGCGAGTAATATTATGAAAAAAATATTGAATCTAAAGATTCATAAACTAAAACTTACGGTAATAAAAACAAAATGTTTTTTCCATTTCTTCAAAAGTAATATTTTTTATAATAATGATATTTTATGCCTCGATATTATTATCATTATAATAAAAATTTTTGTTAATTTAATATTTTACATATGTCACATATATAGGAGGTGTCTCAGTTTAAAAGTTACACCTAAATAATTTCAGATAATTAAACTTTATGAAAAAATTTACTCAGGCTAAGTTTCGCTATTTTTTGGGTATGATGCATGCAAAATATTTTTTATGCCATTCATTTCTTAAAAATCAACATTATCAGCGTTCTTTTAAATAAAACGACGTAATTTTTCTTACATATAGTACGTAGACTCTTCCTTCATTACAAGTACTAAAATATTGAAGATGTTAAAAAATTAAGTTTAATGTTTGATATTCTGGCGACCGCCTGGCAAAGTGTTTGATATTCTGGCGTATTTTAATCTAAAGTATAAAATACCTCGCGCAAAATATTCCTCAACCTCCGTAACTTTCATAATATTTTTACGCGTAAAGTAATAAGATAAAATATTTGATATAAACAAAACACACAGCTGCTTTAACAAACGCAATTACACACCGCAAATTATAAATTGTTTTCGTAACTGTCACATTATGTAATCTTTTATGTCAATCAATTTTATTTAATAATTTTGTGCATAAAAGTATTAAAGCAAAAGAAAATATTTTTCAATATATTTTATATTACATTCTAACGTATTCTAACATAAAATATCTGATAAACTACTGATTTTATTTTGATAAATACTTTATCAAAATAAATCAGTAGTTATCTTAATACTTTTAGTACTTTAGTAAAATGGCTAGAGGAATTATATTAAATAAAAAATATTACATAGTTCCAAACAAACAAAATGTTAATATCTTAAAAAATACTTAATATAAAAAAAATGTGTTACTTACATCATACTTTTCTCTTGAAACTTTCGTCTGAGTCGTTTTGTCATACAATTCATTTTTTTCAGAATTAGTTAGGTGTGATTTTTATAAAAATAGAATACCCGCATATATTTAAAAAATAATTATTAATTATGTATTTATTAAATAGTCAGTGTATATTACAGTATTTTATAATGTTTTTACAGTACTTACATGACGAAGGAAAGATTTACGTCAGTGAATTACAATGCACTTCTCTAATTACAGGCGTGGCGGTAGATAAACTGACGCAATGTCAGATTTCAATGTCAGATTTCATTGCAACTACCGCGAGTTTATTTAACTACATTTGTGCGTGATATTTAAAAAAGTACCCTAATATAGGAAAAAAGGCAGAAACGCAAAATGCACAAATATCACAAGAGTATATGTCACAAGACACGAATTATTTTATAAAATTTTATCATAATTTATATAATTATCCGTTTATTCATAAATTACATTATTATATCATAATTAATTAATTAAGTGGTGCTTCACAGATTTATTTTCTTGGCATTTTAGGTTTTTATTTTTTTCTTTTATGTCAATATTGTCAATCTTGTTGGCATCGATATCGCAAAAATCAAATTTCTTTAAAAACATAATACATTATATAAATATGTCGAGAAAATGTTTTCTCTATTAAAACATAAATTTATAAGCATAATAATTATAATTATAATTGTAATAAAATACAATAATTAAAAATAAAATTTATATAAATATAAATTTTAATTCTGTAAATAAAGAGATGTATCTCAGAGAGATGGAATGTTGGTTTAGAATGTTATATTAAAATGTGTGTGCACAATTAGTTTTTACAAATATTTGCGTCCAATTTCACAGTGAAACCCGGAATCCGGAATCCGTATTGTTGCGCGAGCGAAAAATACCGTCACGTTTAAATATAGCTTTATCATACCGAACGACAAATGTCGAAGATACCGTATCGTATTACTGATAACCGACATAGCTTCATTTCAACGTTGATTTAGATTACGCCGGAATTTATCTGATTAATCGTTTCAACGTTTTGCATTCACAAAACAAAACGTTTAACCGCACGCACTACTAATTGCATCTCTCAATTGTATCGTTCAATACGTTAACAATACTCCAACAAGCCGGCTGGTCGACAACAACCGAGTAGGTCTGCCGGTAGAATTCACGAGAACATTTACCACGTACGGAATAACTGTACTGTATTTCCTTGAATTAAATCAAGATATTACCTTTCCACTACCTTTAAATAAGCGGAAAAGTAATTCATACTTCAATGCTATCTTAATACGAAATTGTTCAAAATAATTTCAAATTTTCAAAATAATTATTCCTCTTCTAAAAAGGAGATGTAAAGTGTATTGTTGTCGCTTTTCCGCGATGCCAATTGGTTCTCTTGCTGCGCTTACTTCATTTGCAGCTGTCATTGTATATTTTGACAGTTGTGTGTATCAAGGAGTTAATAGTGTAATAGTAATAGCATAATGTTAAAGCTAAATAGCGCGTCTGTAGTGTCTAGTTATTAATAAAAAAGCGTGCCTTTTTACTTACTTTTTTCGCATTTTTTTCACGTAAATCTGTTAATTACACACGCGAATTATTGCAACGCCTCCAACATTCAATCGTTCACTGTTTTTTTCAGTATTAGTCACCGAAATGCGGGGGTCGAATATAGGGCAAAGGGAAAAAAGCCTAAGTACAACATTTCACAATGTGCTATAACGGGTGCTCCGTCAGCAGAGACGCGCCGTGTACTGATCGGACGCATGCGTCGCGTCGTGTTGCACGTGGCGGTGGCCGTCAGCTGTTGGGCGTCAACAAGTCCCGCTAGAAGCGGGAGGAGTGGGAGGAGGTTGCCAACGGCTCGGAGCGCAATTGCGATATCCACTGTCTACCGTCTACCGCAAGCCGTTGGGAAAGAGTCAGATCGAGAGGACGTTTCGTCAATCCTCGCGGGGAATAATAAAAAGGAAGATCGATGACACGTGATATCCGAGAGGAATTTCGGCATTTCGAGCGTTTGAGAACAATTTAGGAGGAATTTGTATTAAGACATTTATATGTATATCCACGGAATGCTCGGCAAATATCTTTAAAGACGAAATAACTATTGTGTGCGTGTGTGTGTGTGTGTGTGTGTGTGCATGTATATTATTAAAATTTAATTTAAGTTCTCTTATATTTTTGAGCTCTCGCGCGATCGTATAATAATGTTATGTTATATTTGATTTATATGTAACAGCGCGAATAGAAGAATAAGGTCAACTTTTGTTCATGAAGATTTTCAACAACAGACACGTTGCAAATTTATGACAGCGTTAATCCTATCAAGCAAGCTTGAGAAGTTCGAGCGACAGTGGCGATGAGTACAACAAATTGAAGCTGAGACTTCGCAACAAAGAGACTCAGTGAACGAATACTTATAAATAGATTTAGAAGAAGGATGATGCAGAAAGAACACGAGAAGAGAGAGAAAGGGAACAAAGAGCGGAAAAAGAACACGCGCGCGCTAGCACAAAGCTAGATCAGAACAGAAGAAGCTGGAGAAGGGACAAGAAAGAGAATGCGATGAGAAGAAAAGGAGAGAACATGAAAGAGCGCGAAGAAAAATGAAACAGGGCAGAGAAAAAAAAGAGAGAGAAGAACAGAACGGGGACGATGTAGGAAAATGGGAGAGAAGGAGAGACGAGGACGGAGAACACAGGATAAATGTGAAGGCTAATGGAGATTCTTACGCAACTCATTTCGCAGAAAATGACACGCTACAGTGCCCGTATACTAGGTACAGTGTATATCTAGGAAGGATATCATTCTCGTGTAAGCTGAAGGTTCACTTTCACCTGCCATCCAACGAAATTAGAACGTTTCTCAACGATCTGTACCGGCGATCTGTAAAATTATTTTTACGCGTTCTCGTCTTTCGGACATACTGGACACTTTTATGCAAAAAATACAAATTAACAAAAAAAAAAAGAGAAAAATGGGTAGTGTACGTAGCTGAGTCAACAATATAAACTTCAGCGCTTTAAACTTTCTCAAATCTATTACAGTAAAAATAAAAGACGACAAATCTTACTTGGAGATGGGCTAATTCATTATTCTACGACACTTCGCTTATTAAATTTGCTAATTAAAACCAGCAATCATTAGCAGAAGCCTTAGCGAAGAATGTTGACTGTTAAATTAATTACTTGATAACTTTATTTTCACAAATATCATATCTTTTATGCGAAATATTGAATTAATATTTCTTATTAGTAATATACCATATCAATATTCGATAAAATCATGCAAAATAAATCAGATTTTAATATTGAATAAATAACACAAATAGCAGGAAAATAATAATATTTTCTAACGTTTTTCAGACAACGAATATTCGCGCATGATTAATTATATTTGCGAAAATGATTTCTATAAAATAAATTTCTATAATATCGTAGATATATTCTCTGTTTCCCCCTCAATTTGAACCTTCCGCTTGCTATATTTTTGCAATAATCGATTTTACACGCATGCAGTAATGCATGAGCAACAATATTTTATGAGGATATAGATGATGATGGGATCTAATAGGATCCGCGGTTTGCGTAGATTCCGCTAAAAGCCTCCAAACCAGCGGACTACTATTGCATTATCTAACGCATTATTATGCAACCTACGATAAGTCGGGGATAGAACGGGGGATTTTGTTTATCGCGATATATTAGCGCTATTATGTGCCATGTTCAGAGATACAAGGAAACCTATATTATTCCCTTTCTACAATATAATTATGACAAATACTATTTTAATCTCTTATTTTAATCTTTCACAATCTCTCGGAAAATTCATAAATTATATTTAAAAAAATATATATATATTTTTTATTATATAAATATACATAAATTAATTTAATTGAGAGCTCATCCGTTCTTCCTACCTCAAACTCTGATTTATTAGTCTTACTTGAGCTGCTCGAATCGCCAAACTTTCATTCCTATTCAGAACTACATTTTTCGATTTTAATATCGTCGCTGTCAAGGAACGCAACGAATTGTCCCGAGTTTACAAAAGACGCAAGGGGTAGTTTTCAACTCCCGCCTCTAAAGTCCGTTCCCGAAGGAAACATGGGGCAAACTCTGAAGAAAGGATGCCTAAAGAGGCAATGAAATATCCTCGAGGATACGTTTTCTCACCCTGGAATTTATCTTGCAAAGTGACGGTTATTATTTATGCGCTTTTTTAACTGCATATTTAAACAACAAAATATGTTACACATAAATTCTGATAATTCAGCAGTGCGCACCATCGTATCGATTATGTAGATACGTTATAATGGCCCGACGGTTTGTCATCGAAGTTACATTATTGTTAGATAATACGAACGTGACCGGATTCACGTGACCGGAAGTGACCATATTCTCTGCATCCCGAATGTGTCAAAACGCGTTTATGGACAGGATAATAGGCAGGATCACCAGGAGGAAACCCCAAAGGACGTTCAGTCGTGAATCGCGAAGGTGACCGCGAGATTTTGGTTCTCACATCCCGCCGAGAAGCATGCCGATGCTGTGGGTACTTTCGTTTCTAAAGAGATTCCTAAATTTACTTTGACTCGAAATAAAAATACCATGCGAGCCAACATGATAGCTAACTAGATTGTCGGATAATTCGATCTCTGTGGCTCCAATTCGCCGCAAAGATCAAAGAATACTTATAGAATATTCAGGACCACATGGAAAAAATGTTCCGAATACGTCAATCTAGATAATTAAATACACCCAATTTTTTTGCAGAAGAATTAAATTTTTGCTATCGTTATGAATTTACCATTTTATGCTATTTTAATTTCACCACTACAATTTATCATTATAATAGTATTTTACCATTTTTAATTTATCATTATTATTTATCCAATCATTTTAAACTCGCGTGAAATTCTTGAACTTTCGAGGAATATGAGAGATTTTTATTTTTGCATAGTATCAGAAGAGATTTCAATTCGCAATGATTTTTCCTAGAAAATTGTTTTAACTGGCTCAAGAAATATGACTCAATATTGCGATAGTAGGGGAGACCGGGGCAAACTCGACACCGGGGCAAACTTGACACTAGGCTTTTTGCCAATTTAAATCTATCGTAGAAACTTGCTTTTCCTACTGTAAATGCGTCTTCATGTGCCAGTATTATAAACGAAATTTGGTGATACTCTGAGTTATGGTGTAATTTTTAACGCGACATAAGCGTTTTTGATGGTGAAAAGTAATTTTTCTGATCTCTCGAAAATTTCTACTCTTTCATCGAGCTTTGCTCTTGCGAACCTATATGTAAGTGATTTTGATGCTCTATACGAATCCGATAATAGTTTTTGCATATTTTCAAAATTTTCATGTTTTTGGAGTGACAAAAGTGAAAAACGAAGTTCGGGGCAAAGTCGACACCACGCCGTTTCATCGGCTTCCAATAACAAACGATGCTTGTCATACAGTCATATATATGGCTCATGACAAATGTGTGTGCACGTCCGATCGCGAATTTACTTGCATAAATTATTTTTCAGACGTGAGTTTACATGAAAATAATTGAAAGTTCAACAAGTTTTGTTTTCATTATTTCCAATTATTGTTTTATTTAATTCCGAATTTTTGTACTTTCCAAATACATGATGAACAATGTATTTTCAGTTTCAGACAATAAAAAATAAGTTCCAGATCAAGTTGTGTCGATCAGGCAAAGTGTCGAGTTTGCCCCGGCATTTTTCAATTTGAAAAATCGTCGCATTACTTTTCCTTTCCTGGGGGCAAAACTAAGCGACATACAGCAAAACTTCCTTAAGCAATTTTGTACCTGAAGGAACACTCTTTAAATGTGTATCATTGAATTTGCTTGAAAATTTTAATTAATTGTTGAAAATTGCCTGTGAAAAAATCGTGTCGAGTTTGCCCCGGTCTCCCATACGTCTAAATTTCGATGGCTGCATTAAGGACGGGATCGCGTCAGAAATTTTGTCGCTAAGGGTATCAGAAAAGCGGGAGGGTGGTGCATGGATGAGGCGGGCGAGGATAAAATCCTTAATTGAAACTGACATGGCGACGGCCGGTGTCAGATTGCAATTTCGTGCGACGGGGCCAGTTAAACTCACGAGCACGACATAATTACCGAAGTTGCCAGCAGCTCGTGGAACATCGTCGTTACCGGTGCAAGACAATGCCCGGATCCTACCCCTTACGACTTCCGGGTCATTCGTCTGCCCCCCTTTATCCCCCATCCCCATCCACCGGCCCCCATCAACCCCTCGCCCACCGCGAGCGGATCGTACTGCAGCAATCTGGATTAATTTGGATGAAATTTGAATGAAGAAGCGGAGGTGGACCAACTCTCCATGAAGGCCGACTTCATGCGAAAACTCTTCGGGGATCATCGTTTGCAGTTAATTCCATGGAAATTTTACAATTTTAAATTAACATTATCGTGTTAACTACGGATAATAAGTTGTCCGAAAAAATCTGAATTATTAACTTAATTAATATTCTTTGGTTTCTTAAGGAGATCCCATTGTTCCGTTACTGCTATATAAACGCGCAATATGGGTATCACTGAAGAATTGCAATATTCCGCTCTGCGACAGAAAATGTTTTATCGTTTTTTATACTTGTCAAGACTGTCGAATGTCAACTCTTCGACAATAAACAATACAAGAAACTTTGTAAACCTTTCTATCCCGCACAGTATCGGATCGTTTGAACGTGTTACCGTGTGCTCAAAGATATCCCGCCTCTGGCCTACAATTTCAACAATTTGTTTCTACGTCTGGCCGATCCCCTCCGGCGATCGATTGTCAACCGCGATTTATTCTCGGCGCGTCTCCAAGACAAAGGGGCGGCAATTTTTAGCGCAAAATCAGAATTTAGGACGCGAGTCCGCATTTGGCGGCGCAAAAGACAAAAGCCTCGAAAAGGTCATACACACTTTCGTCACGGCAATCAGGTTAATAGAGTATATCACCGGCCCGTTTTATCTTCCATACCGAGATCGCTTCAACGATCATTCAAGCATCCTCAATGACGAAGAACGTTATGCGCCGAGACTCTTTTGGCGATACAGCCTATTACACCGATCGATCCGCCATATAGGGAGGAAAAGAAGGGGGATAGGCCGTTTTCAGTCGAATCCGGAGGAACGACGAAGGGGTGAAGAAAGCGCTGTGTTGAACCCAAATCTCTTGGGCTTCCCCCCCCCATCGGCCCCATAAATAACATTTATCCCCCAATTAGGGGCCTCTTCCATTCTAATTCGTGAGCTTTATTATACAGGCGCATTATTACTCGAGCATGTGCATTGCGGAAGCTATCCCATTTTACCCCGACCCCCGGCCCCGCGGCGCTCCGCTTTACCCTATAATCCCCGGGTTACACGCGCAAGCTCTCAACACACGCTACAGCTTTCGCCTGTTTTTAAGCTCGCCGTAATCAATATTTCTTCTTTTTTTCGCCGACGATTATACGCGCGATTTACATCGAAATTTGCGGCTAATCGGCGGGAGGAAATCTTGCTTTGAAATTTGATATATCGTGTGCTTTTCCAGGAAAAAAAGAGAAGGAAATTAGAATTTTTATGTTTCGGAAATTACATCAGCGTCTTTTTAAGAACGCGGCTGTTACTAGAGGCGAGGAACTCTGAACTTTTCTGACAACAACAAAAACAAATATTTTGCTTTCCAAGTGTATGAAGTGTATGAATATGATATTTTATGTACGATACACTTTATATTCTGTAATTAAGATTCTAATAAAAAATCAACTCGCACATAAAGGAAAATAGTATATTGTGCACCAAGGGGCGAAAGTAGCGTTTTTCAGACGAGTGTGAAGTTTGCCGCCCGAGCCGAGGCAAATCACACGAGTCTGAAAAAGCTTTCGCCCCGAGGTGCACACGATATTTTTCACAATACCTTTACGGAAAGTTCGACTTCCATGCCTAGAGAGAGGCGAGAGTGGTCAATTTCACGCCAAGGCGGGATAGCGGGCGGAAAGTAACCACTTTCCTCCCTGTTTAGCGGGTGGAAAGTGGTCACTTTCCGCCCTAGGGAGGAAAGTGGTTACTTTCCGCCCGCTATGCCGCCTTGGCGTGAAATTGACCGCTTTCGCCCCTCTCTACAGGCATGGAAAGTCGAACTTTCCGTGGAGGTGTTGTGAAAACATTATTTTCTCATTTTAATTAGTACAGAATCAGAGTTTTATGCTGTTTACATAACTGTAAACCTAGATTTCCCGTAAAATTCCCGTATTTAGATGCAACAACCTCAAGGGTCCTCCTACTCACCATGAAGAAGTCTGCGTGGGTATCGCCGGTAGCGTTCCAGGTGGCAGGGACCTCCTCATCTGGCAGCAGGCTCTGCCATTAGCGGACACGTCTCCGCAACAGGCGGCTGGATTCGCGCACACGTGACGGCCGACCCCGACGCCGGCGGTCGTCGTGGTCGTCGCGGCGCCTGTCGTCGCGCCGAACTCGACCGCGGAAGCGCGCACTTTGGGCCTCAACAACGGCGACGTGGCAAACGTCTCGCGCTGTGTGGACGTCGTGCTACTGGAGCTGCTGGACCCGGGACTTCCGCCCAGCCGGCCGGACGTCGCGTATGCGAACCCGCGGAACCGAAAGTGCGCCTGGTACGGGTAACCAGCGGGCGGTGGTAGCCGATAATGGTGATGGAAGCCAAGGTCGCGACGCATGTATGGATCACCTGGATCGCTCGCGGGCACGTATCGATCGGTCGGCGTGTGCGCCGCGGGCGGCACATATCTGTCCACGTACCTGGACAAGCGTGGACATACCAGGCTTTCATGTTTTACTCGAAATAGACACCGACAGTTTGAAATAAAACTCGGCTTTTAAAAGAAAGTAAGCTGTCATTGGAAATAAACGGAAATAAATCGTGCGCGGTTATGCATCACAAAAATAATTGGTATTTGTTGCCATTTTTTAATATCCGTATCACAAATAAAATTTAGTGTTATATATAGCTTCATTTATATTTAAGTTCTTGAAAAATAGACCACATGTTTTATTACAGTGCAATTAGGGGAAAAGGAATAACTTGTTTTTTCGGGATTATATAAAGTCGTTACGTTAATAAGAGTCTTTTGAAAAAGAAAACACAGAGGATACTGTAAAATGTCTTCAAGATTGGTACATATTACGAGATGTATAGCAATCTTTTATGACGTTGACTCTTACCTATCTGGGTAGAGCACTTCGGGGGGCGGCTGGGGCACATATCGTTCAACGGGGGTGTGCGCAGTTGGGGGTACGTAGCTGACGTTGGATGAGCAGTAAGTGCGATCGTTGGAGGACGTCACGACGTCGTTGGCGCAAGAGATGGGTGTTATGCGGCCGGTGTACCTGTCCTTAGGCTTCGGCAGGGATAGGTACTTGTCGGCGACGCTGCGCGCCGGCGAATAACGATCAGCAGGAGCGTGAAAGCGATCAGCTCCGGAAGTGGCCTGAAATCGGTCGCCACTACCGCCGGCGGCAAAGTATCGGTCTTGCCCGAATTGGTGATCGTTCTGACTGCCGACCGAGTAGCGATCGTAGCTCTGAACCGACTTCGAGACCAGATATTTCTCAACGGTACTCTTCGTGTTCTGATAGCCACCGCCGCGGTGGACATTCGTCGACGCCTCGGACGTCGGCGAGATTGACGTAAAGCGCTCATTGGAGGCCGATGATTGGGTACCGGTCGTTGTGTACGGCGAGTGATACCTGGAGCCTGAATTTCGAAAGAAGAATTAGTACTGATAGCGATTAAATAAAGGTTTGTCGAAACATGAGAAATCACCGAGCTATCGCAATTTCGCAGAATTTCAAACAAAGCGTGGAAATTGTATAGATATGATATATATTCGATTTTTAATATTCTTTCACTCTATCTATTTATTTTTTCTGAAAATACACTTTTAATAAATTGTCCAGCAAGGATTTAGGTCAAAAATTCCGTAGCTAAAGAAATCCTAATATCTAGATTTGCGGGGTAAAAAATTCGACATTTAAATTCGTGGATATTTGATCAGTGATCACCTAAATATTTAAAGCACTTGAATATTTAGGCGATCAAATATCCACGAAACCAAGAATACATAAAAATGTTAGTGGGAAAAAGAAATCGATATCGAAATATCTCAGTCCTTCGCTCGAGAAAAGCAAGACGCACACTTACCAGTCTCTGACGAGGAGGACGACGAAGAGGACGTCGGCGCCAGGAGACGTTCCGTGGAAGAGACGATGTAGCGCGGCGTCTCGGCATTGGATAGCCTGCCGTCGTGCGCGGGTGACGATCCGGCCAGGTATCGATCGCTGGAGAACCTGTCGATCGACCGCGATTGACTGCAACGCTGTAGCGCGAGGTCGTTGAAGCGATCGTTGCTGGACACGTATCGCGTCTGACTGCCGACTTCCGGGAAACCGGAGTACCGGCCGAAGTCGGCGCACGCTGGAGAGCCGATGGACCGATCGGTATACTTCTGACAGACCGTCTCGACGCCTCTGTCAGTGTAGAGGCGCCGATTTTGCTCGTTACTACTGGAGGAAGTTTGAAGTGACGAGCGGTCCGACGATGAATAGCGCTGATGCGCGCTCTCAGGATTAGGCGAATTCGAGAGGAACCTGCGGATATCCCAAAGGGATCGAGTAAACGTGAAATATACTTCGAGGCATAAAAATAGAGCACAGTACATTCGTAATTCATAATTGTAAATTATGTAATAAATGCAACAATTACTCGACATCAAAGATGTCTACCTAATACGTACTCATATCCAAAAACCCAACTGACTGCAATAGTTGACAAATCCGAAAAGTTGTTATTCAAAATCTACTTAAGCTGAACTCACCTCTCGGTGGCCGCCGCCATCGTCGAATACCGCTCATGATGTGTTGTCGCTGGTGGGTCCTGTCGAGGGTACCTATCGTGAATGGGCGACTCGCCCAAGTACCTTTCCGATTTGCCAACGAATCTCTCGGGCACCGGAGCGTGTATCGGCGAGGAGGATAGTATCCTGTCCGCGGAAATGGCGGCGTAGCGAGTGTCTTTGGCATAGACCACGCTACCCTGGAGCCCGGTTTGAAGTCCAGCCTGAAGTCCCCCCAGGACCGGAGAGGATTCCGAGAGCAGGCGATCAGGTGGTCCAGCGTAGCGTTGTTTATCCTTAGCGTCACATGTGGCTGCTGACTGCTGATTGGCCAGCAACCGTTCGGCGGAGGCAAAGCGATCCTTGGCGGGCATCGACGATGCTGTAGCGGCACTGTCGGCGCCGTACTTGGGCCCCGGAGAATTGGGGGGCAGAATGCGATCAGCAGAAGGGTAACCAGCCAGGCTCTGGCTCGAGGCGTACTTCTCGCTCGGGCTGGGCGACAATGGCGGTGGCGGGACGAAGCGGTCGTTCGCCGGTGCCGGTGACGGCGGCGACGGAAACGTCTCCGAGACGAAAGAGCCCGTGAGCGCGTTCGCGTTCGCGTACTCGCCGGACCCGCTCGTGCTCGCCGTGTCGAAGCGCAGCTCCGGATTGCAGACCGAGTAACGATCGTTCGGGGCCCGTTGCTCACCGTGCAACACGCTGAGATCGTTAAATCGCGCGAAGCGATCGGCGTGCCCGCCGCCATAGTGCCCCTGCAACGAGGACTGACCGAACGTCGAAGTCTGATAATGCTTGAAACGTTCGCAACTCGACTGCCGACCGTCAGCGGTGCACTTGGTGAAATCAATCGACGACTTGTTGGACGATTTCTCGTGCCGCTCGCCCCCCATCCAGCCCCCCACGTGCTCGCCGCTCTGGGCCTGATAATGTCCGAAACGCTCGCAACTCGACTGACGATCCTCCACGCACTTCGAGTAATCGATACAAGACTTGTCCACGGCCTTCTCGTGCCGTTCGCCCCCCAACCGACCCCCCACATGCTCGCCGCTCTGGGCCTGATAATGCCCGAAGCGCTCGCAACTCGACGGACGACCCTCGCCGCACTTGGAGAAGTCGATCGTAGGCTTCTCCGCGGATTTCTCATGCCGATCGACCATTCGAGCCCCGACATGCTCGCTGCTTTCGGTCTGCTGATCCGACTGATGATGTTCTTGACCCGATTGGCTCGCGGTACTCGCGACCGAACGCAAGTCGGACAATTGCTGCTGCTGTGCTTGCTGCTTAAAGCAGTCGCTCGGATTGCTGGGACCAATCTGGGCCCCCACGCCGCCGGAATTCGGCGCGCTCGATCCAGGAAGCGGGGATGACGAGGACCCGTACTGCGCGATCGGGTGCTGGTGCAACAGGAGACGATCTCTTCGGCCATAGTCGTCGTCTGTCGGCATCCTGGTGGCCCGGGGCCCACTGTCAGGACATCTGCAATGAAAGCCGTGATTGCGAACTTAAAATTACAGAGCAACACTAGTAAATGTTAATGTAATATAAATGTAAATAAAATATAGGTTCTCCTTTACTTATAATCTTCAACTTTCCAATCAGTCTCTTATAAAACCAAAGCATGGAAAGAGAGTTAGGCTCGAATCCAGGACTATGAGTCGACCCCTTTCACGCGTGACCGCCTCAGGACAATATTAGTCATGATATGTAAAATTAATTATTAAATTTAAAATTGGGATGACACGTGGCTCCGTGTAAAAATGGTCAACTTGTAGTGGACAAGTTCCAGATTTAATCCCGACCCTAATTCCATATATATCACGGCACAAACTCGCCATATACGACCCGAGAAAAAGGGTTAGAAAGCTAAAATAGCAGTCTATAAAAAAAAAGTACCGCTCAAAGAGCACTAAAATTTTTCCTCAGTGTCGAAATTCTATTACAAGATCCTATAGCAAGAAGAAAATATTTAAAATCAATAAATTTGTGAATTAGAATAAGACATTTATTTAATTTTGTTTTATAACATAAGACTTTAATATGAAGAAAAAATGAAGCTAAATGAAAATCTAATGTAATTGACATTTTTTTTCTTTACTTTTTAACAGCCACTGAGAAAACCGCAGTTTTATTTTTGCGACACGCAAACATTTCCGCCAATCGCATAACTTCTTTCACTCTCGATAGACGCATTGCAGAAATGCAGAATGAAAATTCTGCATTTACTTTGTAACCAACTATTTTTCTATTTTTCTCTCTTTTCATTCTTCTCTTCGGCTCGAAAACCGCCCGGTTTCCCTCTCGATCGCCCGTGCTTCAATTCCCGCGGCATTCTCCGACGGCGACTCGATATAAATATTCGATCGACCGCTCTTATTCATCGCGACCACCATTCTTCTCGCATAGTAACAGCAAACGGTAAAACAAACGCGTCGTAAATTCCTTGCCATTATAATTCGAATTGATGGCAGAATTGTTTACAGAATTTTTACATTCACCAGAAACGGTTTTTTCGATTCCTGTAAATTAATATAAACTTCCTATAATTGTTATACGTAATCCACTTATTATCGGACAAATTTGTAATTAACAACATAAGTTTATCAAGTAATTACGTTAAAGTTCGTCGCTTCATGTTTTTGACGAAATTTTTACCATTTTCATCATCACCGTGAATTAAATAGAAACAATTAAACATTTTGCAGATAAATTAATATGTGATGACATTTCGTGTGAATACATTTGTGAGGGAACAACTCCAAATAAAAATAATAAATTTAACTTTTAAAATAATAATTACAACGTATTCAAAATGTGACATAAAAGTGTAATGTTATTAACATCTTTAAGCAAACAAAAATAAGCAAAGTAAACAAACTAAATATAATTTATTTTTTATTTTCTTTTCTCTCTCTCTCTCTCTCGTGACATATTCTGTCGCTTGCGATATTTTGTATTGCAGACAGTAAAGAGATTAAAGTACGTGTAACACGTACTTTAATTTCTACGAATTAACATAAATCCAAAAAGTGAGTTTACCGCGCGGAAACTACGAGGACAGATGTTCCCACGATTGTCCCCAGCGTAATATTTGAATTATCCCGAGAGCTCTTAGCCGAGCGAGGAAATATTGAGATAACGCGTGGGACGTCTGGTAACGGCGTTTGATTCGCGCTGAAAACGAACGATCAAAACGCGTTTGTACAACACACTAAACTCGCTAACTGCGAAAATCGCCGGCGGCGCCGCGCCACATTTTCTGTCTCGTTTAGCCTAGAACAAACCAAAGTGGCTTTGCAGCGGAGATTCCATATACAAAACAATATAGAAAGAAACATGATGTCGAGAGGAAGTACCAATATTCTCCTCTCGTTACCAGTATTACAATAAGATGTCTTAGTAATAAGAACAAAGTAATAAGATGATGAGAAGAGTCGAGATACTTTTTAGAAGATTGTTTCATTTAGAAGATTATTCGATTTAAGCTCCGTAGAAAGCGCTATATGTACGGTGCTCTGCTCTCTATCATTTCGCATCGTCGGACGCCACTTCCGCGTCCGGGCAAGCTGCCTATTCCTTCTGCGGAACGTCAAAGAAATTCAAGAGAGCCTCCCTCGTTCGGCAGAACTGAATTTGACAAATGGTTTTATCCGGCAGTTGACGAGCGTACGTGCGCGCGACACGTGTCACGCGTGGCGGCGTTCCCCGACGGCGGGCGCCGAGAGAATACACTGCATCCCGACGGAATTTTCGGAAGTCACGTCGAAGGACGTCGTCGCCCGTCGTCCGCGAAACGACGACGCCGGGCCTTTCCGACGCCGCGTGAAATATTTATGACGGAAAATTTTGCCAGGGCGATACCGGGCGAGATTGCACGGAGGTGGCTTTTGCACCGCGATAGAGAGAAATTCCAGCGCACCGTTCTAAGCTTCAAAAGTTAAATTATATTAAAAGAGATCAGAAATATTCATAGAAGAACATACACTTTTTGAACTACACTTTTTTTACGAAAAAGAAAATTTAATTCTTTTAAAATAGAAGAAATTTAGCATTAATTATATAAAATTTATAGACTTTAGCATTAGATTTAATATTTATTTCAAAAACAGATTTGAAAATTATTCAATTTTCTGCAAAAGTTAAATAAATTAGGAAAATTAATTAAAAATTATTTTCTGTAAAAATATATTTGGAAATTAATACGGTAATTTTAAAATAAAAATTCCTCTCTCTCTCTCTTTCTTTCATGTAAAAATACAAAATAAAATCTAAATTTTAAACAAATTCTATTTACTTTTAGCAGATCGATATTACGTTAATGAAATAGGTATAAATACGAAAATTAAGATCAATGAATTATATTACTTTATAGGAGAATTGTGGAACTCTGATAAAATGCAGTATCGAAAGTGTTAAATGCGACATGAATCTCGATGGTTTTAGGTCAGATCGTTTATCGAACTCGCATCGCGACTTCTTTAATAGCGACTCGATTTGCCGAGATGGCGATTAATTCGTCCGACGAGTCGAGAGTTTCATCTTTTACGAGCATCTTTCGACGGTTGGCACGAGCCTGCCTGGCACCGATCCAAATTGAATCCATTTAAATACCTGGTCGCTGCCACCCAACCCCCGCTGGCGTAGCCCCCTAATTTCCGATTTTACGAGTACCGCCGCAACCCCTAAGCAAGGAACTGTTAATGCACCACGCGTGAGTTTGGTCTAAAAATTGTCGATATAAAAATATTCCACTTCTGCTTTTAAGGGGATCCTGCAGCCGTATGATTTACCGACATTATCGTTTTTAGATGGATCTTTTAATTGGCTTTATAGAATTGCAAAAATCTTTTACAGAATTAAAGTCCGCATTGCACAAAAATCTAAGGTAACAAACGCGATTTTATATCAAAAACACCAAAAAATTAAAAATATTACTTATTTGGGCACATACAGCTGTCACCTGACGACAATATTTGCTTAAAACAAAAATTCTGCAGTTTATACATACATAATGTTTATCATCCTCCCTTGGGAAAACATGTAGGAATAATATCGTGCAAGTAGAAGTAAGATTCAATGCGTACAAAAAAAGATCCATCGAAATTTTATTTTAGTAATGCAAATACGGATGCAGGATGACAAGAAGAGCAGCAACAGTAGTTGCCGGATCTTGCGAGAGATGGCGAGCAATCGAACAAGGACAGATGTCATTTCGTTAGACAAAGACAGATATAGGGAAAACAAAATTATAAAGGTTGACATTATCGACATCGAGGAAGTTCGTCTGTCACTGCAGGATCCCCTTAAGGGGATCCTGGAGCGACGGCAATGACCAATATTTATAGGTGTATGATTTTCTCCGAATTGACTTTACAGATTTGAAATCCCTTTAACGCGTTTAAAGTACATAGAGAAATGATGGGTGGAGCGGTAAATTGAAGACTAAAAACTTAAAAAAATTGAAAAAATTATATTTGATACTACTTGGTGTACCTAACCTTTTGTACCTAGAGCTGTCACTTCATAGAAACTTTCGTTTAATATACGAATTATATAGCTTACGTGTACAAATCGAAAGTACCTCACTAATCGGACTAGATCAAAGAACAACGTTGAATCATTGAAACTAAGATTAAAAGCCTAATAAAAAAAATTTTCACTGATCGCAGATATTTTATGCATGCGTATACACACGCAGTGTACATGGCGTTGCAATCTGACAAGGACAGATATTTCGTAGGATCTCGTTGGACAAGGACAAAATGATCAAAATAATCGATATTTTTAATTCCGCTTAGATGAGGGCGCTTTCCCGTCGAAGTTCAGCCGTCACTCTATAGGATCCCCTTAATTATTCTCAATTCTCTTTTAACACTCAAGAAATGTATTTTAACGTAATATAAAAATTTGTTTATAACAAGATCAGTGATTTATTATAAAGAGATCATTATTAATATTATTATAAGTTCTATTTTTCAAAGACTATCGTTATTTTTTTATAAAATTTGTACCACACATTCTCTGACATTTTGGTATTGATCACTAATTATTTTTTTAACCCTTTTAAATTTTTCGATTACCGAGACAATATACCTTTTTGCTCAATAATTACCGTCGGATTTATATTATCTCATTTATTCTATTTCATTTTTTTACATTTTCACATTTTAATGAGATTATGAAAATTATTGACAAAGAATAAAATTTTATCTGGCAGTCTTTGTAAATATACTTTTAATATAAAAAGTATAATTTTTCTGAATAATTAATTATTTCTCTAAATAATTAAATTTATATAGAATAATTAAATTAAATTAAATTTGCGCGAAATCGTTAATTATATATTGAATCGCGAAAAAAAAAATTCTTTCTGCCGTTAATATTCACTAGAAAAAAAAAGATATCTTTCGATTCTGAAATTTCGTACTTCTGCGATGCGACACTATCGCACTAATTGTAAGAAATTTTTTAATCTCGCAATCACACCGACGGTAATGGAGTCTCACGAAACTATAATAATAGCAAAAGGCGTTCGTCGCCCACATAAAAGTATTTAAGTACTTCACTCTTTAGCGAGCTGGATCGGAATTTCAATTGGTTGCTAATGGATTCTCGATTCCATCTGTTTGCTACTCCCCGGGTCATGCGAGTCTAAAAGTGCCCGAATTAGTATGCCGCCGGCAGATTCCAAGTTGGATTAGCCTGAGATCATGCGAGGCAATTATTATTCTATCACCATAGTGTCACTTTCGCTCGCTATAATTAACAAGCTATCCTAAAAACCAATTAAAATTGTCATTCAGAAACACTTGTAAATTGTAAAAAGCTATTGAAATTATTATTAGATATAATATTAAAAATTAAAATTTAATTTAATTTAGTAATATTAAAATTAATTAATATTGAAACTGCCTAAGAGTCAGTTAAATTAATAATTCAAGCGTAATATTTGTGGGCATGAAAATTATAAAAATGTAAAGTTATGTAAAAAATCCTCTTAAAAGTCAATTAAATACGTTATTCGAGATAGTGTGTTTGAATATTTTAAAATATATTTTAAAAATGTATAATATATGGATCATTGAACAAATGAGAAAAAAGGATTCGAAATCCGATTTTCAGTCGCAAGAAATGCCCGAAATGGGATAAAATAATACGCTAATATTATTGTTGCATCCGCGCTGAGCTCGAGCGAGACGCCCGGTACAAGTGAGAGTCGCGAAGCGTCCTTAGCAACGAGCCGGATTGATTTAACAACAACCGTCAGATTTGTTCTCGAGCCGCTGGACCGTTCGGACGTGTGCCCGCGCTCTTCTGTAACGAGTCTTCTAATAAACGTTGAGATTGTTTTGCTGTTAAACATTGAGTTCCCTTTATTTCCGCGAGCTCCGGGCGCGTGAGTGCGAGTAAGTGAAAGTGTGACGCGGCGGGCGCAACATTATTATCATACAAAACGATCTAAAGATAATTTACAGCGATCATGCAACCCGATGTACGAATGAGAGAATGCACGACTTACGAGACACCTGATATATTAACACGTATCCGGATTAATACGCAGAAGAAAACCCCCAAGGCGACTCTTTTGAGGCTTTAATAAATCATCTCTTTGCTCCCCCGCTCTCTGGCGCCCTTCTTCCCGAGGGTAAGCATCCCCAGAGTGAGGTCGGTATTTATGAAGGATGATAAATAATAAGAAAGTATAATAAGCGACGCACTGCCACGCCCCACCCGTGTCGCCTATCCCCCGATGTTACCCCCTATCGCCCGCTATCCCTCTGCCTCTTCCGGTCAACTCTCGTCCCCCTCCCTCCCCTTTCGATTTCGCCTCGTCTGGATGCAATAAATTCACGTCCACCACTCGACGGCTTTGTCCCTTCGTGCAGATATTTCCCCCCCCCCTCTCTCTCTCTCTCTCTCTCCCGCTTTTGCCCGATTCGACCCCCATTTTTCTTCGCCTGACAAAATTGCGGAAAAGTATCGAGCGGAAATATCCGAAGCGTTGGGGGAAATACGGCAACTTTGCAAAGTATCGCGGGGCACTGACACTCGCTTGTTGCGCAAATTTTAATTTTATAAAAAGTTATTTATTAACATTATTAAATGTATCGTATCGAAGAATCTGAGAAATTCGGATCAAATGTCCTTTCAGCCGCGTCTTCTCTGCGTCAATCTGACGTCAATCTCTCCACGAAGTGCCAACGATCGTTATCGTTTACCATAAAGCCATAAATTATCATTATTTCATATCAGACGCGTTCGTACATTATGCCGCAATTTAAAATTGGACTATTATTGGCAATCGGGGTTAGCCGTACAGCCATTGTTTCATTGTTTATACGCGCGCTTACATAAATTTTGGTTTGCGAACAGGCCACACGGTTCCCAGATAGATTAATAATCGAAAACTATCAATCAGCTGTGTTGAGTTATAACATTTACAACAGACGCCATGTGCGCAGTGTTTTTCGCTGAGGAAAAAATGCCGAGCAAGCCGCTGTACGCCGATCGATGACCGGTACCCGGCAAATGGGTCGTGGAGCGCGCGAGGCCATAAAATCTTATTTGTCGGTCTAGTAATGGCGACGGTAAGACGTGGCTGTATCGCGCATTCTGCACCAGCCTCGTCTCCTCGAGAGAACCGTCTACTCAATCGCCATTGTTCGATTTTATTTATCGCGCTCATTAATCTCTCCCGACTTCGGAATCCGGAGAACCTTATATGTTGGATTACTACTCTAAAACGACTATCAATACGTCTTTAATTACTAATTCATTTCTTGACTTATTGTTAGTTCCTTTGATTTAAATTAATTAAGTATATTAGATTAATTAAAAACCGTTTTCTGGAAGCATATTTAAACATGTCAATAAACTGCTTCTAAAATATTAACATTTTTTTTTCTTTCCTTTATACATATATGAAGGTACAGAAAATATATCTTAAATAAATTTTATTTATTTATCAAATCGATACCTATACGATAATAACATCGAAATAAAATAAATCATCGAGATAAAATGTATATAGGTTATTTCACTGAAATTGTATTGGTTAACAATCCATTCGCTTTTCCATTACATTAATTAAAATGTATTTATTACTTTCTAATCCCCTTTACTTATGAGAAAGAACGAAAAAGATTCGATCAAGATTCAATTGTTCCAACTGTAAGACTAATCTCTCAAATTCCTTCGAGAGGAATTCTGTTTCACTGAACGCCGCCGCGGTTGTGCAGTTTCCGTAAAATGCCAGCTGCTACGTTCCGCACGAGTTTATTGTCGTTGCCGGCTGATTGGCGCGGACAACATTACGAGATGAACCGAACGCGATAATTAATTATTCGCCCGGTGATAATTAATTTCGTGTACACGATGCACGCATGCCGCGGCGCGTCGCAGCTGCAATAGCAAAATTAGCGGCGCACACAACGCAGCCGTGCTCATTACAGCTAATCAGTTGGATTGTCGCGGGAGAATCGATACGATTATCCGTCACTCACTGCGGCTAATGTAAGTAACGCTATGGTAAAACATCGAATCGCGGCGTAGTATATATATGCTTAAAAAATTAGATTCGAGCTCAGATTAAGAAACAATCGATGACAATAGAATTGCGACAATAGGAAGTACGTACGCTCGACGCGGCGGCCGATGATCGGACGGGGATAACACGATTAATGCAAGGGTAGGTAATCGACGTGTGTGGGTGTGAAAGTCGTATATCCACGCTTGATCTTCGCGCGAGATAGTTGGGGGAGGGATTTCGCCGCGGCAGAGCAAATATGTATCGGCGCTAATTACAAAACTGGAAGCACGTCCTGTGTCCCCTGTAAGATCGTGTCTCATGTAGCCGCAGCAGCAGCCTCGTTAACCGGCTGCCACACGATATTGTTGGCACAGTATATGCGTGTACACACACTTCACCCCTCCCCCTTCTCTCGTTCGCGCGCTCACACATACACACGGACGCACGCGCGCGGTGTACGTGTCGGGACACAGGAAATTACGTCGAAAGTTATATCTTATAGTTACGGCACGTTATCGCGAAACTTGTACAACGTAACGTACATACGGGATGGAAACTGCACGCGAGTACCACGTGTGTACCGGGTGTCACGGCAATAATCGACCCTCATTCGCGCGTCGACGTGTCGCGTGCGATCGACCCTTCAATTAGGTTCTTCTGCTCGTCCTCCCTCACCCTCCTCTTCCCCCCCCCCTCTGCGATTCGCTGCCGCATGATGAGAAGGCTCTTCTTTTTGCAAAGACGCGCAATATGTTCCACGCTTACGTCACCTGACGGTTTGACGAAGGATTCTCCGATAAAGAATTTGAAATAAAAAATTCGGAACTATATAAATTTAATTTACGCAATTTGTTATGTAGGTAAAATATGATTTTGTACGTATATTATATGAAAATCTAATTAAATTTTTTACTAAAACAAGAAATTAAAGTTTCTAATGAAAGGTTCACGTATGAGACATAAGAGTTTTCTTCTATTGTTCTATTCGTTGCATCATGACAAGGCTCTTCTTTTCGAAAAAACACGCAATCTGTCCCACACTTGTGTTATATCAGAGTTTAATCAAATGCTTTAATAAAAAAATTTGAAATCAAAGATTTAGAACTATACAAATAAAAACTATATAAATGTAATTTACGCAATAAATTATGTAGGTAAAATGTGATTTTGAATGTGTCACGTAATAACTTATTTTTTTGATTTATTTTTTACCGCCAAGAAATTAAGGCTTCTCGTAAAAAAATTATTTTTGAGATGCAGCAGTCTTCTATTGTTCTATTCATTACCATGTGATAGCAAAGCTTTTCTTTTCGAAAAGATATGCAATATATTTCGTACGTTACGTCAAGATTTAATGAGGAATTCTGTCATAAAGAATTCAAAATAAAAGATTTTAAGCTAAATTTAATTTACGCGATGAATTATATAGGTGAAACGCAATTTTGAATAATAATTTAATTTATTCTTTTACTGCCTTAAGACAAGAAGATAAAGCTTCTTGTGAAAGGTTCACTTTTGAGACACGTCAGTCCTCTTTTATTGTGCTATTCGTCGCCTACGTGACGACAAGGCTCTTCTTTTTTAAATTTGTTAATAAATTTTTAATGGTTTAATGAAAAATTGTCTAATAAAAAATCCAAAATTAAAAATTGGGAACCATATAAATTTAATTTACGTGGATGATTATGTAGATAAAACGTGATCGTGATTGCATAGATATACATGAACCGCGAAACCCACTTTTGAAACGCGGTAGTCCTCTTGTAGGTGTGCATCGTTTAATATTTAAATAAAAAGTTATACTTTTATTTAATGATACCTATCGTGCGCCACTTAAACGTTACAAATTGAGAGCTAATTCCATTCGCACAAAATTATATCGTCTTAGCAGCGTTCCAGTTTCACGATATATACATACGGCGCAGATAATTCGCCGTAACATCGGATTTACTCGTCACTTCGATACTTCGAGATAAGAGAGCCGGGAGAGACGTTCCCTCTCGGGCTCCCCGGGCATGTCAAATTAACCGTGACGTCGGAAGCTACCGAGTTTCGGGCACTACAAACTTCCGCTAATAAATGTAGAATACGCCGCTAATCCGCATCGGTGACTTAAGAACAAAGGGACTTGCCTGCCTCCTAATAGCGCATATACATACGCCGTATTATGCAGATTCTAATTTCCTACGTTGCGTTCCGCCCCAAAAACCAACTCGGGCTCCGGTAGGGAATTACATATGTCGTCTAAATTATCAAAGATTATTCTATTTAAATCTCAGGCTTTACTTCTGAGAAATAATAAATTTAGATCATTTATGTGAGACATTTCTACACAACTATAAAATAATTTTCAATCTTTTAGGAATTTTTGAGAAACGATTGAGAAACGATTAATAATTTGAACAATTAAGATTATCGAAATCTTTTAGCTTTCAATGGAAAGGAAAAAATTTTCCATCAAAGGAAATGAAAAAAATTTTTTAATTGTTTTCTGATTGCTGTAGACAATTCAGGAAATTTTATAAATTTTTTCGCATAAAAAAACTAACAAGAAAGGTAAAAAAATCAAGAGCCATGAAGTGAAGGACTCGGAAATAAAAAATCGAAATATAAGATAAAAAGGTTACAAGAAATATTGCGTTTGGACAAACAAATCTATGTACAGCTTTTTCTACTATGGGACATGAAGAAAAGCGCGATATAAAAAAAATAAAATATATTTAAATTTAAACAATTAAGATTTATTAAAACTTTTCAGCTTCTCCAAAGTTATTCATCAAAGGAAAGCAAAAACAATTTTTCACAAGTTTTCTGATTGCTGTAGGCAATTCAGGAAATTTTATGGAATTTTCAATTTTCTCGCATGAAGAAACTAACAAGGAAAGTAAAAAAAAAACGAAAAGCGCCATGAAGCTGAGGACTTAGAAATAAAAAATTATAAATATGAAAGGAAACAAGAAATTGCGTTTGGAGAAACAAATCAGCTTTTTCTATCTGAGCCGTAGGGCGTAAAGAAAAGTGTATAATTCGATGTAAAGGAAATGGAAAATGAAATATATTTGAATCTGAACAATTAAAATTATTAAAACTTTTCGGCTTCCAAAACTATTCGTCAAAGGAAAAGAAAAGAATCTTTCATAAGTTTTCTGACTGCTGTAGGCAATTCAGGAATTTTATGGATTTTTCGATTTTCTCGCATGAAGAAACTAATAAGAAAAGTAAAAGAAAATGAAAAGTCATGAAGATAAAAACTCAGAAATAAAAAAATCAAAATAAATACGAGATAAAAAGAAATTGTGTAGGGGAGACCGGGTCTCATTGGCACAAGAGGCAAGTTGGCATTGCGTTCGGTTTATGTATTTATTGAAAGAAACAATGGAAAAGTTATCACAAAATATCTCTTCTATGACACACACATAGGTACTTCCTCCAAAGTTTTATTTAAATCAGACAAGTATTACAATAAAAAAAGAGAAAAATCTGATTCAAGAGGTGGCAAGTTTTTCAAGTGTTTCAAAATATCGTATTAATATTCTTCAGCTTGAGAAGTAAATCTAAGTAACGTATTATTAGTTAAAAGAAAAGTTTCTGTTGCTATACGACATGTTATTTTGAGGAACAACAGTAATTTATTATAATAAAATGACTAAAATTAACATACGTAGGGGTATGGGGTATGTTGACATATGTAGGGATGGGGTATGTTGACTCATATTACGGCACGCTTAGCTTGACTTGCTGTTGCCGTGCGCGTGAGACGCGTGTGAATGTAAACATGTGATTCGTTACAATGCTGATAAAAGCAAGAGAAGCAGAAGATGTATAAGTCACCTTCTACCTTGTATATTTCTTTAAAATGTGTATTAATGAATGTAGTTGTTGCCGGTCGATAATTACAACGGATGTAATCATTTATTTTTTAAGGTTTGAGGTTAATCTTATATACGCATTGAATTATATTAATGTTTGAGCATGCAGTCTTATATATTATTGTACAGAAAAACCGAAGAAAAGAGGTATTATAATTAAACAGAAGATGTCTTGTATTTTCAGGTAGAAATGTAATAAATCACTTTTGGGACGTCAAAACTTTGAGACATATTCTGTTAGATTACATTTGTCTTCTTCGATCAACACGCACAGCAACTCGTCATATAATCCGGTTCTTCTTGGAATTTTACAAAGCTCGATTATCTCGTACAATTTTACACGAATATTTTTGTCATCCTCGATGATTGTATAGTGTAAGTAGGTAAGGTAATCCTTATTGCACTCATCTTTCAAACACACACACACACACACTATTTTTGATGAAGAATAAGAAATAGTTTATTTTTAATTGAATTTTAAATACATATTTTTAATATATATTAATATATCTATTTTAATATATCTATTATATTTCAATATATCTACACTATCATCTAGGTCCAGTAGCACTGTTTAAGAAGGAACGGTCAGCTGATGTTGAACTTGAAAATATCAGACCCTTACCTAAGGCTGAAGCTCGATCAACTAGTGCAAGGATAAGAAAGAAAAGTTCTTCAGCAATTTTGACTGATAGCCCAATCAAGAATGCTTTGGTTCAAGAAAAGAAAAGAACAAAGAAAAACGAGAATGTAAAAAAGAAAACATACAAAAGAAGAATTTTTGACCTAAACAAATCTAAAATAACTGAATTATCTTCAGGTAATTTTTTGATATTTTTAAAAAAATTAAAGAAACGTTTCTTATGGAGATTTCCATAAAAAGCGTTCTATATGATTTTATAGCAGCACAGTTTTCTATACTAAATAAATTTTGAATTTGTTTGATGCTTGTACATTGTTTTTATACAATCATATTAAAAAAAAACCGTTGTTTGTGATAGATGGTATCTATTTACTTCTTACAAATATAATAACTTAATCTAAAATTTCTGTTCCTGTACTTACTTAAAAAAAAAGAAAGAAAATGATAGAAAAAGAAGATAAAGAAAAGAAAATATATATAGAAAATAGGAAAGATATTAATGAGAAAGAATACTTGTGTCTAGTATGCAATGGAAAATATTCAGAAAGTAATGAAGATTGGATTAAATGTTTGCAATTTGCAAATTGGATACATGAGTCATGTGCAGATCTACGATGCATTTATTACACTTGCACTTAATATTTTTATTATTTGTATTAATTATTGACTTAATTAATTACTTACTTATCTATTTTTTTATTTAATTTTCTCTATTCGTAAAATGTATGTGATACACATTTTGCCAAAGATAGTTGTATGAAATAGTTTACAATTGTTTTTCTACAACAGCATTTTGCTATTTGATCATTACAAAACAACTTTAAAAAATACAATCTTTATCGAGAAGTACATATTTGCTATCTGTTTTTTATTTCTATTATACATTTTCATTAATTTAACATGGACTTTAGTCGTATAGCCAACTTACACCATGATATATGTCAATTTGCCCCACTATCGGGGCAAGCTGGCTACAATGCAGCACGTTCGTATTTCATTTATTACAAAGAAACTATACAGAATACAAAATCGTTTTTGGCATGAAAATGTAGAGAAAGGTTCTCCCTATCATATTAGTACTGTTCGATCATGATATTTAGTTGTTTAAAAATTCAAATGCCGAAATTGTGAAAACTGTGCCGACGAGCCCCGGTCACCCCTAATGGGAAAACAAATCTACAGCCTTTCTTGCCTGTTCTCGTAAGATATAAAGGGAAGCATAATTGGATCTAAAAGAAATGAGAAATATGAGAGTACAAGGATAGCATGATTCTACGTTGTAACATTATATTGTAGATTAAACATGCCCCTCATATATAACAAGGCCAGAGCGCACCTCATAAACGTATTTTCGGTTCAGCGACAAGAGGGGAGATACTGAACTTAATCGGTATACGCGGCTCTTTCTAATAAAATACGATGGTTATTGCAAGGAGAAAGCGAACTATTACTGTTTTGAGGAGATTTACTGGCAAACGGAGAAGAGCATGTCGCGGTTTTCCACGTCGTGTTCGCGAAATCTATTCGGTTGCAACGAGCGGGACGTGTCGTTGCTCGGGTCGCCACAGAGGTTGGTAGGTGCTGAACGCTTAGCTTGATATTGATCGACCTTCTCCGCCGCCCTACTCCCTTCGCCCGCGCCGCTCGCATGCCCCCCCCCCCCTCCCGCCGAACCGCCACATCTCCGCGCAAAGCAACCCGCCGGAATGACGTAATGTCGCGGAGGGGGCAACGAAACAACCCTCCCTCCCTCCCTTCCTGCCCCGTCCCGATTTTTGCCCCCGTGCAACCGCCCCTTCGACGAGCGCCGATGGGCGTGCAGCAACAATTTGTCACTCAAAAATTGCTCCCCGAAGGAAAAAAGCAGACGAGTCTGGTGCAAAAACCGAGGGGGGGGGGGGTGAGTCTCCAAAAAGAAAATCGGAAAAAATCGCGATATCTTGGATGGGGAGAAACGTTACAACTCGAAAAGATTTCCGCGAAGCTCGAATAATTAGCAAATAAAGAATTCGCAGAAGTTAAACTTACACGCGTCGACATTACGTATACATTTTCGCGTTTTACGCGGTTGAAGGTGCCGGAGAGATTTATAGGGGAGTGAGAATCCGTCATCACTTCCTCTGCTCGAGCGCGAAGGGATGAATTTTACATCGCGTGGGCTCTCCGTCTATTTCGAATGCGACACGACGAGAGCCTGACCGAAGTAAACCGTTCGGCGGAACGCGGAAAATGCATTCCAAAAATGTTTATTTCGCGTCGTCATCTCGTTAACCAGGCATAATCAGGAGAATGGCGGCTCCGCTCTGCCGACAAATAATTAGAGAAACATCGTCGCGGAAATTAGCGCAACGGCGATATTTAATTAGCAAGCGACACATACCGCCCCTTATAAAGGGGGCCGCGGGGTGCGCCGCCGAATATCACGCGGAGAGGGGCGATCCCCTTCTCGCAACCTGCAACCAGATCTAACTTCAAAGGCACTCGGGTATCCTATGGGGAATTTCGGGGTCAGTGAAGATGGACCGGGGGGCGGGCGTGAGACAGGGTGTAACAGTTTCGCCACACGTTTGTTAATTAACGCTAATTAATTAAGGAGTCCCGCTGCGTACGGACGCATCTACTCGCGCCGCGATACAACCCCCTGTCCCGGGCTAAGCGCTAAATCGAGTTTCGACCACATTTTCACCAGTTTCTCGTCTCTCCTCTCTTTCTTTTAGCTTTTGGAAAGAAAAAGCTTTCCGAGCTCGCGCATGACAGTTTGAAGCAATCGCAAATGAGCAGCATTACGCGAACTAAACTTTACTTTTTACGAAGATTAACAGATAACGGAAATGAATGTTTCCTGCCGAGTTTAAATGGATTTTAACTCCATATGTATAAAATTTTTATCCGAAGTTCAATTAGAAGTATTTAAAAATTGCGACAAGTTATGACCTCCGTCGACTTGAGTATCATCGAAGTATCTGTCATTATAGGATTAAGAGATCACGAATTCTGGGACGGCTGGCTATATGCGAGGTGCAAATAATTAATAAAAGTTATAGCCACACATAACAACTCCTGGAAAGTTTCTGTCAAGGTAGTATATATGTGGGAAATAAAGGCACGTATAGCTCTTTTACAGCTATATGTATCTTCTTCTATAGCTATGTATTGTGCGCCGTATGCCTTATGAACAATAAAGATGTCCCCAGATAAAAAGTATACTTTTTTCCTGAAAGAAAACTTATTGCATCGAAATGTCTTTCAATATATATCTTTTTTTGACGAGACATAAAGACGCGATTAGCAAGAATAAAGAAACTTTAGGCCTACAGTGAAATCTTATGTAATTCGGCCGATTTTGTTAGGGAGAAAAGAAGGAGGGATGTTCTTGTCACCCTCGCACCTTTTAGAAACGCAGTCCCTAGCAAACGCCCTACGGTTGTCAGAAACACAATCACAGAGCACCAGCGGCTCGTCGGAATTTAACGTTATTTTCCGAAGGCCGATTCTCGAATCGTCGCGCGCGCGCGCGCGCGTTTGTCATTGGCGTTTCGAGATAAAGCATGTCTTTGACATCGAGGACGTGGGCGGACATCGAGAGTCCTAACTCGCGCGAGAGTGAGCGCGGCCATCGAGCGAACAAGAAGGAATTAATTCGCCCTGACCTATCGGCCCATCTCGCGGCCCGATCATCGACGCAAAATTCCATTCCTTCGAGCCTTTCAAGCAACTGAACGATCAGCACTTCGTCGACTCGAACGCAAATTGCTGGCCCGATCCCGGATTAATCCTGGATTATCGAAGCTCCGCCAATAGAATGGTCAATATCGCGATCCTAATTAACGGCATATAATTCCATCTTTAATTGAACGTATTCAGTTTTGCCACAAATTCCCAATGAAACGTATACCCGCTCTTCCTGCCGCTTTTAATTATTAATTCAACGCAAGCGACATACGAACAAACCGGTTGTTTTATTATTTCATGACGCATGAATCGGTCTTGTTTATCGCCATTCGGTTGTGAAGAATAACTCTGTTGATTTTTGTTTTCTAAATGAGGTCTGTTTCCAAAACCCACTTTGAACTATAATTTAAATACATCTGATTTGAAGATAAAAATCTAAAATGTATTCCTATCTTAAGTAATTTTTTATACCGTGTATTCTGATGACGTATATGTGCATTTTAATATTTCATTGTATATTCATTGTATTTCATTGTACATGTATTTTGTGTTTTCTGTGTCCGTTCTGACTTTTCAATTTATATGTGTATTATAATTCTATACATGTTTTTCGCATTACAAAAGACACTTAAAATTACAAACGGAATTATTTTCTGAATTCAGACTAAAAGATATCGATCGTTTCGATTACCCTCTCTCCTCTCTTGCCTTCTTATTACGTTAAAAATTATAGGAAAATTTGTTTCAAGATACTCGAGGAATTGTTTAAAGACCCGCTAATTACTTGACTTTTCCTAACAAGTATAACAAAACAGAAATCTCGCCATTATTTCTTCGCCGTTAAATCTCGAAGTGTTCGTAATAAAGCCCAGTCCTTTCTTTCACTCTCACGATTCCTCAACCACCTCCTCCTCCCCCCCGCGGCATTTCCGTTTCCCGTCTTCGTTTATAAAGCTTTCGAAGCTCGCAAGTATAACTTACTTTTAGTTGCATCACAATTTTATTTGAAAGCCTTGCGTCTGAATGGGACCGGTATTCTCAAGTTGTTTATTTTAATTATCCACATCTCGACGTTATCAATCGGAACTCAAGTATTAATTAACTCGCTTCTCAATTAGCCGGCATTATTATTCGCGTCTTGCGCTTTCAATCCTTCCTTGAAAGCTCGTGCGATATAACTGATAATAAACAAAACGGACAATTTAATGGTAAATTAATATCTCGACAAGTAATTTTCTCGAATTATTGTTATCAAACGATAATTTATGTGACAATCATGCATCAATTTATTATTATGTTAATCAATTTATCCGCAATAATTATCAAATAATTATTTCGATAAAATCGATAAGATCGGGGGACGGTTTTATGCGCGCGCGAGGGAACTCCGACTATACCGATCGCAAAATTCCGTCCGGAAATTTGCGTGTTATTTTCCCCGACCTTTCCGGCTCTTTATTCGTTTTACGACTCGTCTTCCTCCCGTTCTTTGTATGTCCCTTTTCGTCTCGCAGGAATTTTTCGACGGCGAAATTCATATTTCATCCCCCCGTGCTTTTTTGCAGCCCCTTCGACAAACCGGAGGAAAATGAATTCCGCAGCGGCGGAAATGATGCAAGGAGAGAGAGAGAGGGGACGGGTAGCCGTTAAACATTTTATCGCCGTATAAAAAGTCGTGCGAGCGAGATGCAACGTTTATTTGCCAATAGTCGGGCACTTTACGACGGAAAAGTACGTCACGCGATAGGCGAATATGAAAAAATTAAAATATGACAGGAACGCTGGACAAGTAGAGCAGATAATTTAGACGGATTTACCGCCGATATATGGATCAGGCTCGAATTGAGCAGTTACATTTTTAACCAGCTTTTAGTTTAAACTAAAATAAAAGCAAAAACAAAAAATATCTGCTATCTATGGCAGTCGTAACTTATGGAAAAGAACGTAAAGTTTCACGTTTTAAGAAGCTTAAAATTTTACAGAACGTAGACATCTATATTTTATTAGCAACAGCCTGCATTACACTGACTGAATTATTGAAGAAACCTGAAGCAATAACTACCTTTCTGCGTAACTTACTTCGAATCCACATTAAATCGAAAACATCTATATCGTGTTCTCTATATAAAACATCATATATCATTGCATTAATCTTATCATCAGAAGATAAATGTATATGGTTTCAAAGTTTTATATTTTATTAGCTATTACATCTTTAATATTATTATTAAAATATGTTTATAAGCAATCTCTTAAAATACGCTTAACATTATTATTGAAATGTATTTATTAACAAAATAATTCTTTAAAAAATAATTAGCCTTTGGATTATATCATCAAAAATACGTTATTAATTAATATTAAAAGAAATTAAATTGCAGAAAGCAACAATAAGAATAATATAAAAGCGCAAAGCTTTATCTTCTTTTTATAATGCGTATATAAAATTAAAAAATGTTTAATATCTATACTTCTGCAAGTTAACATTCTTATCGAGGAGCAAGGAAATGCAACAAGCAGGAAATTCCTGGCGCGGCGACAACAACGGTGACAAAAAGTCATTTCCCATCGCGCCCATAGTGTGGCGCGTTAATGAGCGCAATTAATTCATCTGATTAATGGCCGCGACAGCCGACGGTACCGTTCCCGTTTTCCGACCCCGAACCGGCTCTTTCACCCATCTCCTTTTCCGCGATATTATTTATCGCCAGCGGCATATTATATTCCGCGCGATTACATCTCGCGGAGGTGGATTTTGCATAACCAGCTCAGATTCGATTATACCCTCGTCAAGTACTGTACCCTCCCGCCTCCCCCTTATTACCGCATTATCACAACATGTCGTGGCAACCCCCAAAATATTTCCGAGCGACAATGGGGACATAAAATACATTCAATCTGGGATAATAAATTCTAAATCGTCGCAAATCACCGCTGTGGAGATTTAATTATCTCTCTTCAGGCCGATTTCTTTTTCACATTTTTCCCGTGAGTTGTATTTGACAAAAAATCGTATATTATTAAACTAATATACCTCGACGTTGCAATATTTTTTTAAACATATCTCAGTTTCCACTCATCGCTCTCGGAACAGCCAATCTAAGCGACAGGGCAACACCCTGTATAATTGTTCAACCGAGATCCTTTCGGCGGAGCATCGCGTATATCATATCGGATGGTTGGGGGCGAGAACGGAGGGAGGGAGGGGTTGTTTAGTCACCGTCGGTTAGGTATATAGTACCCCAGCCTCCATTAAGGAAATGAATTTCCACCCCGTCTCTTCCGATCTCCCACCATCCTATCTCTTTGCCCTCGCACCCTCCCCCCCCTTCCGAAAAAACTAGCCGGGCACCCTGCCTGCATCGACGCCCTTATCCCCTTGAGACTCCTCGAGTTGTCGCAAATCCTTATCGCAGATAGACTGCGACGTTTGCCGCTCCTCGTCGGCCTATTATTTTCATTAATTAATGAGGAGCGCCGACGATTATGAGCCTTTAAGAGTTGAAGTAGTCTGAGAGGAGATGCTGTCGCAGGAAGAAGTGCCGCGATCATTTGGGAACTCCTTCGTAGTAATCATTCGTCAGATCGCATCGAGAATTCGCGATAGAGTTCGCAGAACTGTATTTCAAAGAGTTCGCGTTTGACTTCCTTCGCAAATAATGTTTCAAATGCAAGTTTTTATTCACCCGAAAGTTTTTTTTTACTTTCAGCCTTTATTTCGAAATGTCATTACTATACGCGTCTTCTCGAGAGAGCGAATTTCTCAAACGTAAAACGTATTCTGTATCAATATTACGACATTTCCGTGTGTCCCAGTTTCGGAATAAAAATTTTATCTACCCATTTATCTATTTATTTATTTACATATATATCCAGCCATCCATTTAGATCGATAAAACGTTTAGACTGTATTTCTGTAAATATTCTGGATTCTGAGTAAATAAATCTTTATGTATCGGCATTGCATGCGGCGAGCGGTACGATAAAAGCGCTGCCGAGGGGGTGATTTTTAGGGCAGAGACAGGTTTCGTGTCGCTAACCCATCCACGAGACTAGTTGAGAAGACAAGCCGTTATCTCCGCGGAAGAAATTGCTTTTGGTTTTATCACGCAGTTGCGATTGATATAGATTGATCATCCTGACCCTCTCATGGGGTAGATAAATCATTCTCGGGAAGATAGGGTTGAACGATGAGCGTGACTGGTCGCCGAGAAATCTCGAAACGCGTGCGCCGCACTCCGGGGAGAGAATTCCGTTCCATTATTTTTCGTTCGCCCTTGTAGGCGGCGTAATTTTGTTTCAATTTTAACATCATTTTCGTTCTACATCATCCCGTTCCATTTAGTTTTTCTCCTGTGTGTCAGACTTTCAATTTTATTATTGTTCCATTTTCATCATTCTTTTTAATAAAGTTTAATAAATTTATCAATAGTTTTATTTATTTCGTTTGAAATTACATAATATACACAAATATGTATATATTAATCTTTTTTCATATTAATTTTATTTATTCCATATTGCGCATTAATTTCGTTAGTAATTTTGTTTAATTATATTTTAATTAAACATATTTATATTTAATCATATTCTAATTATATTTAAATTTCATGTAATTTTATGTTTTATAAATAACTTTGTATATAATTTTATTAAAGTCAATATAATATATAATTATTTATAGCTCATTTAGGCTACATGACTGATTTGAAACATTTCCTCTCGTGGAAAATAAAATTATTTTAAACCAGAACGATTATAAAATGTCACGGTGTCGAAAGTGACTTTGTTCCGCTTCTCACAATTGCCCAACCGCGAATATTAATAATATTCGATAATAGAAGTTTACGCTCATTGTAACAATTCTCTCAGAAACAATGCAATTGCTCTCTGAATGCGCCTTGAGAAATGCGTTGTAAGGCAGAACCCGGTTTCTACCCGACATGGTCCTGCCCGAGGGGTTCCGCACAAGTTCCAACTCCCCGTGATCTTCCGTTCGATGGCTGGCGTCTTTGTGGACCTCGACATTCTTCGACAAGTTCAAACAGTCGCCAGTGTATACCGGGCCGATCTACTTCCGGAACTTCGCGATCCCTCATCACCCTCGCGCGCGTACTTGAAGCGGAACAAAAAACGTCTGACCGCTTTAAATCACCGGAAAGGTTGGAAAAGTTTTCCCCGAAAGCCTGCCGTCGCATTTAGCAACGTGGAGATAAAAACTCGGGACAATAACATGGTCAACAAGGCTTTCGAAAGAACAGCTGACTTTCGTCATTTTGATACAGCGCGCGGTGAGACTTCCGAAATAATATTTGTCCATTACGTAACACATAAATTTCATTTGTCCAGTCTATTTCTTTTTATTTTAGACACAAACCGCCAGGAAAAAATTATAAAGCAATTTTTAATCAGTCAATGTTGAACTTTGACACTAGATTATTAAATTTTAATATATGTATCTATGTAGTAATTTATAGAATGTATAAAATCGTATCTGATTACAAAACATAATTTAATAATGTAATAATAATAATAATATGTTTAATTATAAAGTATATAAAATCCAATATACAAGGTGTCCAAGAGTTTAAACTGCGGGAGCATGTTCCACAAATGCAAATAAGAAGAAAATGTTATGTGAAGTTTGGCTGGAAATGCTTTATTACAAAGTTATAAACAAATATTGACAACGGAACATGAAATATAAAACAATAACAACGGATTTTCCTTTATGCATAACATGAAACGTGTTTATCAGATTCTGTGTATTCATGTCATGTTTACTATCGTTTAAACGATTCAATAATCAATATGATTGTTACTTTTGCATCAATAGCTGTTAGATTTCAATTGTCATGTGAACTAGCAACTGTCATCATAAAAATGCAAAAGAGTGTTTTCAAGTGAGGAATATTCATTTCATGTGCAGATACCCTAGGGGAAATTGCTCGAAGCTGCCGTACGAGAGTATATCAACACAGATTTCCTGGCAGAAGAGTACCCGATAGCTCTGTGTTTAGTAATATACCAATTAACAATTGTTTGTCCATTTGTAATTAATAAAAACATGTGTTATATTACATTGTTGAGTGCGAAGTTGTAACATAGATGTGATGTAACTGATGCTCTGTGTCGACTGACAATGAGTGGTTTCTAGCCAAGCATTTCTAGTCAAACTTCATACCATAACATTTTTTTCTTATTTCTACTTGTAGAATGTAGAATATGCTCCTGCAGTTTGGCAGGTGAACCCCGGGACACTTTGTATATTTTATTGGAAAAAAAGATATTATAAAGAAAATGAAAATTATAGATAGTCGGTCTTGATAAAGTGCTTATTAAAAGGAAAAAAGGATAATCAGTTAAAGGAAAAAGAGATTTCTCCAGGAAATTAAAATAATATTTTAATAAACTTATTATAATCGATGTAACACCGATTTGATCATCTTCCACGGTTCTATGCTAAGAACGCCCTTCCGAAACTTCCAACGGATGGACGATGCGACGATGCCTCTGACAAATAGCTCTGTTTACAATGCATCTAACCGAGCGATCAGGCACCCTCCGTTAGAAACGTATAATAGAATACCTCCTTCCCCCATATGCATCGAGATAAGCCCTTCCCGCAAAGTTTTCGATACCTTTCCAATCCGTTTCCGCGAGTTCCGCGATTCCCCAGCGCAAACATCCGCTCGAAAGAGACGATCGATCAGCCCTCAAAGTCACGTGAAATTTCAGCCCGCATGTGCCGGTCGACATCATAGGTAATTCGCATCCTTCATCTGGCAATTAATTCTTTCCTCTCAACTGGTAAAATATGTCGCGAATAACGTGAAAACGCATTTTATATGCAAAATATCCCAAAACTAAATATTTCAATAGCTTAGCATACTTAAAGTTTATATAACAGAAAGTCAAAGAACTAACATCTAGATAGATATCTACTCTAAAATATTTTCGCTAATTTTTCTATAATGTTTCACAAATGTTACGTATTGCCTCTTCTTCTTTCCAACATGAATTTTTTTTAAGTGCTAATTTTAATTGTTATTTTGTTTATAATTTATTATTAATGCAAAGTAATTTATGTTATTTGTGTATACATATATGTGTAAGAAATATAAAGACAAAAATGTTACGCAAACCGATTATAAAATGCGTAAAAACACGCGGATGCGGAAAAACTGCAAAAAGACAGATATGTCCCGTAATATGAGTCACTATGCAGCAAAGGGTTAAATATGTAAAAAAAATAAAATCGTTTTCAAGCAATAGAACATAAAATAGTGTAAGTACTTAAAAAAATTATGTGCAATAAAATATAGATAAATGTACATGAAACATTACTTGTAGAAATTATTCAACGATGGATCAAAATTAATTTATTTTTATAAGCGCGAAAATCATTTATTTTGGAGTTACATTTCCAATTATATGAAAGACATTTTAAAGATAAAAAGTACTAATCCCGCTTATTGACAGATCGAGTTTCGAGATAACATAGTATTATCGGTGGTTTATGCATAATTCAATTACAAGAGATATATGTACGAACCTGTTCTGTTGTTCGTCGACAGTGACGGACGGGAGGGTTGCTGGTCGTCGGCAAGGTGGTTGCTCGTCCTTTCGTGCTCACCGGCCCTCGAACCGCTCGAGAGCGGCCAGACGACCCTCCTTTGATCCCTTCACTAGTCCCGGAACGAGCCCTACGCCCGTACTACGCATACCAGGGATTCTGCAACCATCAAAAGGCACCCTTGTCATTCCGATGCACATTGCGTATGTCACATCTTAATATTTAGCACACAAAGTGGTTCAAAAGGGTCAAACGTTCCTCTCTTAGTCATAACTTTTTTGATTAGTTTGCAATGGATTTTTCCTCATCAATATTTATGGCGTAATGAATAAAAGAAATTGAAAACCTTTTTTTTTTTTAAGATCTCTCTTTTTGAGCGCCACGAAAAGCAGCTTTGTTAGAATATTTTATATTCCGAATTCATCAATTCAGTTTTACGATAAATAAATCATATATACATCTCGAATAATACTCTCTTCACCCTGCGTATGCGGACGCTCTTTATTATACAACAAAAAATGCTTCACCGCCGTACGCCCTTACTTTCGACAGCTTTCGTAAATGCGACTGATCACGACGACTGTTATCGATACAATACGTCCGCCACACACCGACCGCTACAAGCGCCGCACGCGGCCGTGTATTACTACGCGCGGTAACAGAAGCCGCGCCAATGGCTGCATCCAGAAGCACGATTGCTCATTGAGCGCTCATTGAGCGCTCACAGGTAGCCGCTCAGTGAGCATTTTTGATGTACTGGATATATGCTCACAACAGTTCACTATACGCATTTATGTGACGTATAAGTTATAGATATTTATTTGCATTTATAATAGACACATCTACGTCTCTAAAGATCTGCGTAATTATTAATTTCTATCTTTACTATCTGCCACCTGTAAAAATATACAAATGCTTTATCCTTAGATAATGTTATTTCCAATTACGCTTGTCAATTGCGGTTGTCAAAAGAGAGTTGACGAATTTTTAACTTTTTTGGCGACAGTAACTGGCAATCGCCAATCAGAAATAACACTTTTCAACTAGCAGATGCCATCGTTTGCAACGTATTGTAGAATGGCCCTAAATGTTATTAGCTAGAGTGTAAAGATGTATTCTATATTTTGCATGTTACATAATTATTAAAATTTGTAATTTTGTATAAATATAATTTTCTCGCTTTTGCAGTATAAGCGTAGTATGTTTTTGTGCCGAGTGTATTATGTTTAAAAAAATATAATTACCAGAAAAGTGCGATATAAAAATTAAAAGTATGATAAAGAACAGATCACACGCACACACGCACACACGCACGCACGCACGCACGCACGTACGGACACACACACACACACACACACACACACACACACAACTTTGTAGATTAGATTATTTCAAAAATATATACAAAAAATGTGTACATGTAAATAATGTTTAACTAATTAATATGTTAATTTTTTGATTATTTGTAAACAAGAATAACTTAACTTTCCAACTAAAAGATAAAAATTAACAACAGCACAAGAATTATATTAGTTACTAACTTTTAGGGATATTAAATTGGCGCGAAGATTGAAGAGAGAGCGTAAAGTGAGCTGAGTGAGCGATAGAAAACTACGCTCACCGTGAGCAGCTCAGAGAGCGTTTGTATCCAGTAGATAGATCTAGGGGATATACTGAGCGCTCAATGAGCGCTCAGTGAGCGGTCGTGCTTCTGGATGCAGCCAATAAGTTCCCTTAACAAATTACCAGAAACGGCGCGCGATACAAGTAGGCGCGCACACTGGTTGCATTATCCTCTACATTATTTCGTTCCCTGCACCCCCCCCCCTCCCCCTCATCTTCCCGCCGCAAAGGCTGAGTGTCTCCGGTGAACGATGTTTCCCACTCTATCCCCGTCTTCCGCATTTCACTTTGCACGCCCCTTTGTCAAGCTACAGTCAGTTTTTAAACTTGAATTACCAGCAATAACACGGCCAAAACTATAAAAATGTTTTTAAACAATGGCAATCTGTACACGGTCGCCAAATAATCAAAAAATTGGGAATATAGCTATTATTATATAACTACGGCAAGTCTAAATATTTAAATATTATTAAAATTCTACATATTTACTGATAGCAATGAAAACAAGCATATCGCGCAATATATACATATTTTTTAATATATGTAACATCAAAAACTCATCTAATTTGAGACATAAGATGTTAACAAAATTCTTCTTATTTTTTTACATTTATTCATTTTTATAAAGACATCTTTACCTTAATACAATAATATAATGAATTTATTTTATTATAATAATATATTATTTTAACTTTGTTTAATATACAATTTTTATAAAGACAATGAAATATGGCAATAAAATAAAGAATAATGTTAAAAATTTTTAAGTTAATAAAAAATATAGCTAAAATTGTAGTAAAAACGTTCTGTCAAAATTTTGCCATACAAAAATTATCCTTAAATTTACGCAGCGAATTTCATTTAAAATAAAATTCGTAAAAACATCACAAAATAATGCAATAGAGAAATAAATAAAAATTATTCTAGTTATACATATTCCCATGGGAAACTCCAACAATGCAAAAGTTGCAAAACATTTTATATTTTATGTTTGTGATGCTTATTTTAATATTCAGAGAATTTATTCCGAAGTATTTATCAAAACTGCCTTTTTCCTCTGAATTTTTCGTTCTCATTTTTCGGTCTTTGCCTAGCATCCTACACATCTCTCACACCCTTTGCTTGAAGAAGCGTAAAAGGGAGAAGTGGAGGCTAAGAAGTAAATGACGTAACTTTTATCAGCGACCATCGCGACTTTGCAAACTGTGCTATTGCAGAAGAGAGACTGGCGCCTACGACAACGATGAGAACGACAAGGATGACAAGAATGACGCCTCTCGTCCTGACGACGAGAAGGTGCCGGAGGTTCGAAGTCGTTTAAAGTTAGACTTTGACGGCCGCGCACCTCTTCCCTCAAATTGACCTGGAGATGCTGTTGGACGGTAAAAAGGTAAAAAGACACTGTAAGTACTGAGGAATTCAAAAAAATGAAAGAAATTCTAATTCCGCGGAAACAAATGTCCCTAAAATTTAATATTTAACTAAAACAAATACTTGCACTATCTTTTTTTTTTCGAAAACAATCTTTTGAAACTTTTAACTTTAATTTTTCTGTATTAAGGTGCCTTTTCACGTTGACGCTCGACGCTCATTTTCAGCAAGCAAAAATCTTCAGAAATAATATCTTTTATTTATATATACTAGACACTACAGACGCGCGCTTCGCGCGCGCTATTTAGCTTTAACATTATGCTATTACTATTACATTATTAACTCCTTAATACACACAACTGTCAAAATATACAATGACAGCTGCAAATGAAGTAAGCGCAGCAAGAGAACCAATCGGCATCGGGGAAAAGCGACAACAATAAACTTCCATCTCCTTTTTAGAAGAGGATATCCATAAAATATTATTACTTGAAGATATTACTTGAAAATAATTAATATTTTACGTATTTCGAAGTCTATGTTTGATTGTACTGGGACTATTAACGACGATTCAGCGACGACGCTGAATATTAAACAAATTCAACTTCATTTCTTTGACGCTAGCGTCAAAGCGAAATCCCCGTTCACCTTGTTGACGCTCATTTTCAGCGTCTCGTGAATTGGCACCTTTAGTAATTTGTAAAAAATTTCTATTTGTTTTCTGTCTAAAGTAAACTAAGAGTATCTTGCCGATGTTCATCACTCGAAAGTGCTTAAACAAATTTACGAAAGTTCAAATCATTCCGCGTTTGAAGTCGATAAGAAAATAAATGTAAAAGATTTTAATTATTTTGCAAAGAGGAGTCTGGATATAATTCTCTAATTGAAAAAGTGAAAAATACAAATCACAATCAATGTTTAAATATTTAAAAAATTAATTGTTTGCGTACTTTATATATTTAATAATATAGGTAAGGCAAATTACGTTATTTTATAGAATTAATAACAAATTAAATTTTATTGTAGAAACTATATTTTACAATTCGATCGACATCTTATTTATCAGATCGAAAATACAAAATTAATATGTGGTGAAACTTCTACTACTTCTTTCTCTCTTTCTCTGTACTTTTGACTTTGTTCATCGCAAGGAAACATGACGCGCTCGTTTCTGACGTCACCATCCAATATGGCCACGGAACTTCAAAAGTTCTAGAATTTTAAACGAAAATACACCTCGCAACATGCTCGCAACATTACGGAAACAAAAGATAAAACGGACTTCGAAAAATGGCCAAAGAGTCTTTGTCATCCCTGTTCTTCTTTACCTTGCATCTCCAAGATGAACGACAAACTTCCCTTCCTCAGTACAGTTAGGTTAGGTATGCCGACTACGAATCCGCGAATCAAACTTTTTAATGGAAAAGCCGGCTCGTCGGAATTATTTTTCGGGAAGAGAGACGTCCTGGGCTTTCCCATCCACTTTGCTCGCCCTCCGGCCGACAAGAGCGGGAGGGGGGGGTGATTTACATCGGAGGGTGGCTGTCGCGTCCCTCCCTCGCGTCGCCCCTTCCCACCTCCTCTTCCCTCCACCCCCGGCACCGGGAATATTACCGGTCCTGCAGGATGTGCCCGTGAATCACCATGAAATATCTTCGGACAGCTCGGGGACTCTAGTCTCAATGCCATTAGCGGCGGGGAATTTCAGGTAAATTCGAGAAAGGGGTAAAAAAAACAGGAACATTTTTGAAAAAATGTCCTCTCACTTTTCCGTACTGTACATACACGTCACGCCGTTATCTGACTTTGAGTACGGATAACAGTCTTCTGTTTAGGTTACTGAAAAATCGCGCATGTTTTCCATAAAGCTCTTTTCCATAAACGTCACATCTTCTATTTTAAGAAGTGAGCACCGCTTTCCTTCCAGCTATTTTCGTAGACGACTAGAATATCAGGTTTTCTTTATCATTTAACTTTTTTCATTTTTAATAATAGCTAATGTAAAATGCATTTTTGTAAAAATTTATTCATGTTATTTTTCTTTTATGCGTATTTATACCTTATACCTACAGATAATACAATTATTACGCCCAAGCATAATTAAATAAATCAGAAAGAACATTATACCTAATAATTAGCCAATATACATTACTTTTTTATAAATTTTATCAATTGCCAAGCAACGAACAATAATTCGACACCTGATGCAAACTTTTACATCGTGAAAATAAATTTTTGCCGCGTTTTATCTCAAATACCCTCTGCCTCAATTCGGCTTAAGTCTATTCGTTTAGACGCAAAATATGGAGAAGTGCATATATAGATTACGATGCAGAGTTGAAGGGCTCTTTCAGCCGACATTTTAATTCAGAGAAGACAGGTAGAAGAGAGCGACGAGAGAGAGGAAGCGAAATAGATCGGGCATTCGAGGGGTAGGTACATGCGCGCCTATATATATGTGGGCGTTTGTATGCGTTCGTAGGGACCTGTGTGGGTACACGTGAGCTTAGGTAACGCGTGCGTGTGTATCGAAGTGTGTATATCGATTTCGCTAGAGAAAAGGGGTCACCGTCGCTACTTTACGGCACACAATACTAAATCAATTCTTCCGTGAGCATCGGCCGTCGTTATACTTTCTTAAAGTTACGAGCGCGATGCACGATGCCGCAGGAAAAGCGCAACTGCGAGTCATTAAAAATTTGCCCTTCCTCTCGCGCCCTCCGTTCACTCCGTCAATCCGCATTTTCATATTCAGCATTTTTTGCTCTTCTACTTTTAATGCTTATCAAAAAACATTACCAGACCAGATTTCTGCTTTAATTTGTAAATCGTTTGAAAGGAACAATTATGTCAATAAATAACAAAATCAACGGTAATACTATTGCTAATTAGAAACAAATATTATGCAGCATTTTGTTCGTATGAAAAGATTAAGGGAGAAAAAAAGGAGTGATAACAGCTTTCTAATTCCCGTTTTCCTTGGTTCCAAATATTAAAATTGCAATCCTTCATCATTTCAAGCGACAGTAATAAAATAGTAGAAATTGTAAGTTATAAGCTATTATACATTTTTCAACCATTATAGAGAATCCTTACTTAATATACATTAAATTATCATTACTTTTAAGCAATAAAGTATCTAACGCTGTAAAAAAGTATGCACAAAAAGTAAAATATGATTATTTATAAAATATATCTCTTTCGCTTTCCATTTACCGTAAATTCACCCAAAAACATGTATTTGTTCCATTTTGATTGTACACTGATAAATTGTTACAAATTTGTCAAACGTACTGGATTTTCCAGGATTATCCCAAGTCCTAATGTCGAGTCCTGTTTTCGGTTTAAACACATTCATTTCGGACTTGTCCTAGAGAATTTGTGAAATAAATTCTATTCTCATAGTAAAATTATAGCATGCAAGTTTACTTTGTTACAAATAAAGAAATCAACTCAAAATGCTCTTGCTTATATTTCTCAATAATTTCTATATTTAATAATCTAACTTCAATAATCTCAATTTACATTTATCCATATTTTATCAAGCAAAAAGATATATCTGCTTTAAATTTTATAATTTAAATATTTCAATGGTATCTTAATAGCAATACTAAATTTATATTTTACTTACGGGATGTAATTTGTTATTAATATAAAGTGGCATTTTCTTCAGAATTCTAGTTAACGATTCAAAAGTTTTATCATGGCTCAATCGCAACAAACGAAAATTAACGTATAACTCAATCTTAATTAAAATAAAAAAGTTATTAACAAAAGTATGAAATTGACACTCTATATCTTAGAAATTTTCGTTTTGTACATTTAATTTTTTTTTTAATGTATCAAGAATTCTACAGTTTTTTGGGGGAGATTCAACTTGTCAGTTATATCGAGATTCTGATGAGAAATAAAGTGCTAACTTCGCAAAGATGACAGATCAGCAATACTTAAACCCGCGCTCTGTCTGTCGTGAAACTTTTCGCGTTTTGAAACGCGGATTTCGGCCATTTCGGCCGAGGCGAGGCAACGAAAAATTTCTCCGGCACGGAGCGGATTGCCCGGAATTTATGCTGCCCTCGCCCCTCGCGCCGGGCACCGACGATTAATTTCGGACCTCCGCTTTTCAGAAACGCATTTCGGGTGCGCCTCTCTAATGGCGCCACAAATCACCACCGTAATGATCTCGATGCTGAAAGAAGTGCGATCATCGCCACTTGCGTTCTCTCCCCCCATCCCTCTTCTCCCTCGTTTTAGGTTCAACACTGCCGTCGAAAACGAATCGTTCCATCAGTTATTGATTTTCAACTTAGACATTATATCTATACAGAACTTACCAGAAGAAACGACTCAAAATTGCAGTGCCAAAAGCTTTCGCCAAAACTATAGGACTCAATTTCGTTTAGAGAAAATTTCGAAAGAAAGCAATTACTTAACCCAATTTTTAAATATTCAGCCTTAAATACATTTTGTATTTAAATATACTTATAATTAAAAGGAAAAAATCTACTCTTGTGAATTTGAGTAAAAGTTTATAGTCATTTGACTGAAGAATCTTACATTTTATTTTGTTTTAATCGCTTATAGTTAAGAAAGTAACGTATTATGGGATATATCTACCAAGATTTTAATCACTATTATTATGTAATTATTGTTGCTATATTGTGGGATTAAATTGGTTCTAAATTTATCATTCACCCGGTCCATTTCCGTCCTACCTAGATTGATCTTCCCGTCATCGACGTTTCCCGAATAATAACTACTGTTAATGATATCATTACGCGTGATTTAACATAAAACACACAAATCTGCTTTTAATAACAAATTTATATGCTCCCCCGTGGACGCCGTGCTATATTACCGGGCGGTTGATTAATAACTATTAATAAAATAAATATCGAGTGGCAAACAAATATTAATGAGACCGATGGGAATTATGCGGTAATTAGTTCCGCGATGAGATCGTTAATTTGGGAGAAAAAATATTATTCACGGGACTCTTGTTGCAAACTCTAGTTTATCCTGTTAACGTTTAACTGGGATTCCGCTCTCTTTTGTTGCAAATTAGCTTGCTTATTTTCTACTCTGTAATTAAGTTCCTCCTACATTTGCGTCAAGTTTACTAACTGTGCAGAAGATTTTTGTTAGCTATGTAAATACCAGGGAAAAAAATGCAAAGCACAATCGGATGTTAATGCCATTTAATGCGCTCGCGTTCACAAAGAGACTTCATGATATGCTCATCGATTTTTTCCCATTCTTTCGCAAAATAAAGTAGTTGAGCTATATTATTAACCACATCAATGAAAACGTATGATATGTACATAAAGAAACTATTTTAATACGGATTGGCACTCTTCAGTTTCCATCTTGATATTAATATTCTTTATATATTTTTTCCTACTGACGTATTTTCTGATATTCAATAACATGTATGGTATGAAAAACAAAACGCGTTTCTCATCTGTTAACCAAAGTTTAATTAGATTTTATTTCATTAATTTTGTTATTTATAATTTTATTTTATTTTATTTTATTTTATTTTATTTTATTATTTATATTCGCAAAAGAGAGAGAGAGAGAGAGAGTAATGGATTTTAGGAATCTGCATGCCTTTTCTTCAGAGTGTGACAGTAACAATAGCAAATGTCTTTAAGAAAGAAATAATAAGTTCAAGTAACGTAAAAAATATACATATTAAAAATTTATAATATTAATACGTAATTAATATATATATATAATATAAAAATTGAGTAAAGACAGAAAATTTCTAAAATTTTAATATTAATGAAATTTCAGTACGTTAAAGTTCCTATAAAGTTTGTGCATATACGCAGTGACATTCCAGAGAAGGAAGACTTCCCTTAGACTCAAGCCTTCGCGGATTTCCTCTAAAAGATGATTCTCTCCATCGTGCCAGCCAGCAGTAGGGAGGCAAGGGGGAGACAGAAACGGATGCGATGGCGTGTGCATCGCGGGTGGTTTTCATTTTACGAACTGAATATGATTTGCCGTACGAATGAGCATGTAGGTTAGCGCTTTCCTCAGGCTCTATGTACCGGTGCATGGGGGTGAGATGGGGGCTGTGCAGGTTACCACCGTACTGATTCCTGACCCTGTTTCGACCGTGCTCTTTCACCTCCGTCACGCCCCCATCCTCCATCCCTTCTCTCTCAAGGGAAAACTCGAAAATTTAAGTTGCTGTTTATTTCGTAACGGAAATGCCATTTCAACGCTTTCCGTATAAAACTTGTGACTTGCTTTGATTATTATTCTGTAAACTTTATCGTTGTGATATACATCATTAAGGCGACATAATGCATATAAAGTTGCATACTTGTCATCAAAATTAGATTTACACTCTTTATTCTAAATATTAACAGTTCTTTCTGAACGAATTTGAAAGATGCTTTTCTATTACGCGATGTTGGAAATGCAGTTTTTAAAAAAATATTGTTATTTTTTTTTTACATCAAAAAAATTGCCTCGAGAGAAAACATCGTTCATATTAAAATATATCGAATTGTGCATTGACCCGTTTGTAAAAACAAGGTTTTGTTTTTATAAAAATATTTGCAGAAATCTCTTTGCAAATAACACGCTATAATTACAAGACATTTTTTGTTATAGAAATTGAATAATCCTATTACTGTTACGAGATTCTCCAAATTAATTTTACTGCAAAGTAATCATTCTACCATATATTATTCTTTTTGTTTTTTATTTTAAATAAAATAATTTACGATACGCAACATTTACAGTTCAAAATTAATAATTTTTTTATTTCAGCAAACCGTACTCCTATCATAAAAATAAAAATAAATATAATATAATCAATTATAAAAAGACACTCTATAACTGTCTCATTTTATTATTGGTCTTAAAATAACCAAAATAGAATTCTTTTTCAATTTATGATGAAACGTATCTACATTTGAAAAAAATCTCAAAGAGCGAAAGTCTTTCGTCAACTTCTATTGACCTTTCAGGATTAAACCTTTTTTTACTGATTCGACTTTCACTGTAAAGACCTGTTCAATTAATCCCTACAGACACTTATCTCGATGAGACAAAATGGCGTGATGGGATACTCACGTCTCGCGAAACGGTGGGATCCGGCCGCCACGCGTAATCCTTTGGCGAGGAAAATCGGGAAAGCACTTTCCGAAGCACTAACAATTGACGCATCGATCGCGATCTCACTGGCTCATACAAAACATCTAAAAACTACTTGTCGGTCCTCTGCCGAAATCACTCGATCCCCATCGTTCCCGACGTTCTGTCGGTCTAATTTCTGGCCATCTCCTTGGAAGAATAATACATTTGGCGACTTTTTCGTGCGGGATTCGGTAGATTCATCCTCCTTCCATCAAGATCCATCGATTGCCGCCCCATGAGACTCACAGATCCTTTAGCGATCGTCCGTCACCCGCGAATCCTTCCATGAGAGATTCCTTTTCCTGATGATGGTGCATCCCCTACCGCGAAGATCTTTCGCTTAAAATCGTGGAGAAGTATCTACTGTCTTCGTCGTCGCGAATTTACACGTCACAACTTTTTCCGATGGAGACAATATTCCTTAAACGAGAACGATTCGTGATGTTCCTTGACAGACGAGCGAGTCTTCAAGAGGAATAAGAATCAACGGTTTATTCAGACACGCAGAAGACATTTTTCGAGCGAATAGAATTCCCTTGTTTCTTTCCTTGGTGTGAAAAATCCACAGCTTTTTTTTAAGGATTCTTTCGCCTTAACTCGGGAGGGAAAAAGAATTTGGTTCGAGCGAACAGAATTCACGATCGCCCTCAATACTCCCCAGCGTATATAAAAGGACTTCTTCAGACAAAGATTTCCCACGATTCTCAATTTTCTAGAGCACGCAAGTGGAGTTTTCCAAGCGATCCAAATATGAGCGCTACATCTTAACTCAAAGGATCTCCCATTTTCGGTGAGGATCTGCGGAATGATAACACTTTTTTTGCGAAGAATATTAGCTCGTCATATTTTTCGACAAACGGAAAAAAAAACAAATTTACTTCCTCCTTTTCCGAAGGATATCTCCACCGATTTCTTTTTTTCTGAATACAGATTTGTTTTTAATGTAAAAAAAAACTCGCACGTTATTTTCCTCGGTAATTAATCATTCGATATCGAACACAGAGCCGCGTTACTTCTCCCTTTCGAGACCCTTCTCAATAACAGCCAATCGCGAAATTCTTTCTCGTCGAACCACGCATTTTCTCGCTCAATACAACAGATCCACGCCTTTTCAACCCACACAGCATTCCTCGCTATAAATATTAATTACTCCGCATACAGTCTTGATTCTCCGCGTTTGCCTCCCTAAACTCCGCCTTCTCTACTTGCCCGACAATTCCTCAACAAGTCCACCGACCCGCAGGGTCCGTCCTCACACACACACACACTGCTTTCACACACCCCCCTGAACTCAATCGCGTTTGTCTCCCTTAAGTGAACCGATCCAGTCTGTTCCACCTGCGCAATTTTCCCCGATGAGTCCGCCAAATCACCCAGCACGCAGATGCGCGCCTCTGCACGATTTTCTTCGGCAACTTCACCGATTCAACCCAGATCAATTACTGCCATTCTCAACATGATTAGTCCTAAGTGTCCGGGCAACGTTTCGTCAACACACGAATCTCCTCTGCCCGCATAATACTCGCCAAAAAGTTCGCCGAGAGATAAAAAAAAAGGACAATCTATTCTTCATCGACTAATTTTCTTCTCTTCCCGCGTGATATTCCTTAACCTGATATTCCCGGATCTGTCGCTTCATCATCAAAAACTCGAACACGTTTCGTTTTCCCTTGTACGTGTAAAATGCACGCCGTTTCTATTCCCGCACAAAATGTCGTGACGAATCCATCCGGAGCACAAAATCTCTATTTGCATCAACGTACAAATCCACGTCTCTTCATCGTCGACGAGTGTTAGTCACTTGACGCACCACTTTCCATCACTTCACTCGAGCAGCCGTATCGGTATGCACCGCGCGTAAAATTCTACCCTCGACACGGGTGAGGGGGGGAGAGCAAAAAGTACGCTTTTCAACCTCGGGACTACGAGCCTCCGGGTGACGAGCATAGGAGGAATTCGAGCGGAAGCGACGCGGTAACCCAGTTTCCAGCGGGAGAGCCGCTCCTCTCGGTATGCAGTGCATAAAAATGGCTCCAGTCCCGCGGCATCGGGGACGTCGCGGCGTTCCCGGAACGTCTCCCCCAGGACTCCCCCGACGACACACTAGGACGGCAGGGCAGGATCCAGCTGATCCCCGTCGCGACGCACGATTCCTCCCCGGAAACCGCTCGCTCTACCCCGCTCGCCGGGAGGCTCCGTTCCGAACGGAGAAACGGAGAGGAAGGGGGAGGATGCGGAAGAGCGAGAGGAAAAGGAAGAGATCACTCCGAGAGAGGATGCCGCGGGGGTCCCGACGCCTCCGTGAGGGACACGGAATAACCTCCGCGTACCCAAAATGGTGGATGGCACGGCACTCCCGAGGGCCGACTTGCGTTTCGCCCCGCCACGCACGGTCCCGCTCGGTTCCGGTCCGGCGTGAGCGCCAGACTTCCGGTGGAGCCCCTCGACCCCCTTGCGCGCGCTCCGCTAGCTCGGGCTCCGCTTCGCGGAGAGAATGAGAGATACCGTCCGCGCCCTCGTAACGGAACCGTCGGCGCGCTCTCTCTTTCTCTCTCTCTCTCCGTCCGTCCTACGGGCGGCAGACGCGAGCCTCCCCGAAATGGACTTTCCACACCGCTTCCGCCCCCGCGCGAGAGACCACTTCAACACGGCGCGGCGCTTGATCGCGCCTCGACCGTGCGCCCTCAAACTTTTATCACGACGCGACGCTCGGCGTGTCGGGCGCGTTCTTCCTAGCCGCCGTCGGCCGCCCTCAGCGTCGTTGATGGACCCGTGGGGCACGACAGCGTCGGCAGGATCCTCGCCGAAAGCATTCCAGGGAGGGTGGACCGCACACGCCGCGCCATCTGGCAATCTCGCGGCGAATTCAACCCCTCGTCATGGCCGCCCGACCAACCCCCGAGTCAATAATAGGGCCAGAGGGTACGGATCGCGAGGCCGCGACGCCCACGCGATGCCACGGATAACAACATCATCTTTCGAAGAACCCGCAGCACCCTTATCGCGACTCGCACCCCTGGTTCAAAATCGCTAAGCACACCTCGTGGGCCACGGCCTTCCCTCGCCTGTTTCCGTTTCTCTCCCTCCCTCTCCCTCTCCCTCTCTCTCTCTCTCTCTGCGCGCCCCCGTTTCTTTTACCCCCTTTTTTCGCACGCGATTACAACGCGGGGCCAGCCTCTCCGAGATGTTCGGGCGGCTGCGCGATTCGCACTGAGTGCACCACCGCATGGAAACCAAGAGGGTGCGAGCGCTCAGGAGTGTGACTAGAGAAATTACGTTGTCTAATTGCAGGAATGTTTCAATGCACTTTCCTCGACCATTTTTTTTTTTTTAATAATAGTTTTGCCATCGCGTGTAAAAGGAGAAATAGAAAAGGTGGTATTTTCTTCCTATTTTAAATGGATTAAAAATTTATATATATAAATAGATTTATTTTATTTATCAGTTTTGCACGTCAAATAGGTACACAACAAATTCAAACCTCTGAAACACACTTTTAAATAAGTGATAACTAATAAAATTTCCAAAATTTACTCCAGTATATTGTGTGTTAATTATAAAGAAAAAATGGAATACGAAATAATAATGATTGGAAGGAGATAACATTTTTCTTGAAAATTCAAAACTACTCGTAACTTTGCTCACTTATTTGATTAATTCTAATATAGATTAGAATTAATTCATAGGAATCTTTTAGATCCATGTTATATGAAAGCATGGAGTGTATTATTTCTCTAAAAGTAGGAATGTTCTTTCAAAAATAGAATGTTTAAGATTTAAGTAAAATAATGGATAATTTATATAATTTTAACAATTTAAGCACACAAAATCTTATTATGTCATAATCTTAAGAATTTAAATAGAGTCTTGGATAATTTATCATCCTACTAATTTCAGCAAGATCTTAGGCAATTTAAAAAATAAAAGTAAAAGTTGCAAAGTATTTCCATAACGTCTAAGGCAACGATTTCGCCGCTTACTAAATACACCCCTATCGGAGATTCACGAGAATCGCCGGAAATACACGATGTTCGCGGTGAAACGATGCTTTCGCGGAGGCGTCGCGCTGTTTTGGGGACTTCTCAGGGCGACAAGGGTAAAGGATGGTGGGAGGGCGGGGAAGAGAACGGCAGAGATGAGAACGAGGGTTGGTGAACGGGAGCGCGCGAGAGGGTTGTTTTGTCGCCGGGATTGGTTATGAATAATCGGAGAGCACATTCGCGCGAAAAGATGGTTTTGGAGAAGTTACGATGCTTTTGATGGTGAACGAAAGAAATGCAGCTCGGTTAAATACGTATAAAACATGAAATTATATAAAAACTTGACAAATATGTCCAAAAAGTCGCACATTTAAAAAAAAAGAAAGCTAAATTCTGACTTATTTGAGATGTTAACAAGAGATTTGCCATATTGTTAATTTTGCGCGTGAAAGGAATTAAAATAATCTGTCATCTATGATTCTAAGCTCAGGAGATACCAATTTTTAATGCTCAACTGATTTTATCTTTTATTTTGTTATAAGTATACTGCATGTATAAGAAAGCTATCAGCTAATATTAATAAGTTAATTACTATAAGTGTGATTAAGTTTATGTATCCGTTTATAAAATCATTGATGTATTTCGTGTTAGTTATGAAAGCTTGATACACTCAAATATGCATTCAAATATAAGAAATAATATCGAGAGTAATATCAGAACGTTAATCGAATGCTTTAAAATTAACGCGTGAAATCTTGAAATTCGCATAAATTAAAAAGTTTAATTTCTTGAAAAGCAATGGAACTTTTTAATTTATGCGAACTTCAAGGCAATCTTGATTGTTACATATATTGTTACATATATAAAACCTTATATAATAAATATATACTTCAATCTATACAAGTACATTTTAATTGATCTATAATTTGCGTCAGAATTTAAAATAAAATTGTATTTAATTTTATTTTGTGTAACAGAAGAAACATTGGAAGAATCAGAATATAAATATACATATACAGCTACTCAAAAAACTGATTGAATGTATTATACTACAGTTATCTATAATTAATTGTTTCGAAAAAGACAACTTTTCAATATAAACATAACATATAAATGAACAATTATGTCTGATCTTGTTACAGATATTTTCGTTCATGAATTTTTAAAAGAAATTCATAACAATGCTACGATTTGATCAGTTTCGCGAGTATTTGCATGTAAAATCAATAAAATACATATATATTAGGGTGGAGCAAAAAAAAATTTTTTTGAATTTTATAACGCTACTAGCCACAGGCGGAAAAGATACGAATATGTCTAAAACTAATATCTGTAAAATTTCAACTTGATCGGAGCTCATCTTCTGCCTCCAACTTTTTTTTAAAAATTTTACTAAGAGCAAAATTTTGAAAATTAAAAAAAAAGACGCAGCTAAAAATTTTTTGGAAGTTTTAACTCTATTTTCATCAACAGTCCACAAATCTTGATTATTACAATACTTCAGCATACTAAACTAATTAAAATATATCAGAGCGGGCCATTTTTTACACGTAAGAACGCAGAATCTCTCTCTTCCTCTCTCCCTCTCCCTCTCCCTCTCCCTCCCTCCCTTCCCTCCTCTCTCTCTCTTCCCCCTCTACCTCCCTCCCTCCCTCCCTCCCTCCCTCCCAACAATGACATGCTGAAATGAGACCGGCACTACCACCATGTGAAAAACTCCATTGATTTTTGAGATTTCAAGTTGCCCGTTCTCAGCCTCTAATTGCTCGGACAGTAAACGATTCTAGGAGGTTGTGAGCTACATCGGTAGGAAGAAAATACCACAGTTTGGAGCGATTCTGACGTGGGCCAAAAAACGGCCTTATTGACACCCCTAAAAAATCATAAAAATAATGCCTCCCTTCTGTTGCTTTGTATGTAGGATATAGATAGGATAAAACGTATACTCAGATTCGCTGTCGTCGACCGACTGTGACTCGTTTCCGGGCGCATTCGTGGAATCGTGGCCCGGTAACCAGAAAACAAACGGATATAACTAAAAGACATTCGCAGATTGATGTCACCTATTTGATGCGGTCTCGCCTCGCCGCCGATGTCGAAGCACTGTGGTACACACGAACACACATACACACAAATTCTGCGTTCCTACATGTAAAAAATGGCCTGCTCTGATATATTTTAACTGGTTTAGTATGCTGAAGTATTGTAATAATCAAGATTTGTGGACTGTTGGTGAAAATAGAGTTAAAACTTCCAAAAAATTTTCAGCTGCCTTTTTTTTTAATTTTCAAAATTTTGCTCTTAGTAAAATTTAGAAAAAAAAGTTGGAAGCAGAAGATGAGCTCCGATCAAGTTGAAATTTTACAGATATTAGTTTTAGACATATTCGCATCTTTTCCGCCTAGTGGCGTTATAAAATTCAAAAATTTTGTTTTTTATATACAAGTTTGCTCCACCCTAATATATATCTAAAAAAATGTATGCTGCATATAAAATTATAAGTAGAAATCCATTTTAAAATTATGAAAAACGCGACTTATAAATCATGTAAAATATATCGCTTTCACGAACAAATACGAAAATATAATAAAAGAAGAAAAAAAAGGATAAAAGTCACTTATTCGTTATCTAATTTAACACCGAATTTAACATCGATATGTGTATTTAAGTGTGCAATGGTGTGTGGGTGTATGCACGCTTAAATAATCAATTTAATTATTTCTTTTTCCATTTATTTTATTTTTTCTTTCTTTCAAAAAACAATATGTTCCTATATTAATATAATGTAATAATATTGAGATATATATACGTATTGAATGTTTTCAATTGTTTATCAATTTAATATACTTTGTTGCATTGCTTTATCATGTTTCGAGATACAAAAGGTTCGAATATACATATTTCGAAAAGTTCGATTATATTATGATATGATGTTTTGCCGTGTTTGTAAACTAGGCACGATTGTAATGCAGAAAGTTCCGATTGTACTTAGATGCTGTTATGCTTTTCTAAATAAAAGTTCCTTTTATATTCCCCTTATAATAAGTTCGAAAATATTGCACATTCTATCAATTTCGTAGAATATACTTAATTTCATTCCTTGAGCGCGCGCGCGTGTGTATGTGTATGTGTATGTGTAAAATACTCAAAGTAACAAATTATATTGTGACTTTTACATATTACATAATATAAAATATAAAAATTATTAAATATAAAATTGTACATATGTAACAATTATACATATAATATACATATATTTTATCGTATATAAAAATAATAAATTACTAATTTACCTCAGTAGTTGCTCCGTCTGCATTATTTGACACCTTCGAGCCTCTCCTCTATTGTTCCATCGTTGTTGCTCCTTTGTAACACTCACTACTCAGAGACAACACTCACTCGCGAAAACACGATTAATTATGATCGCACAGCACTCTACAACTCTCCCGCTATTAATTGTGACCGGCATTTTCTTACGATGCAACGTGAAGAAAGTACGAGTGCACGAAGCTACGATACATTCGACGGCTCGGAAAAAAGCGTAACAGTCAAATCTGAAACGAGAGTGAATCCGAAAATTATTAACCAACTTCACGTGCTACCTGCTACCTGTCACGACCACGGTGGAAGGAAAACAAGGGGTGCATTCGTTTACGCTGAGCTGCGTGCAGAAACATCACCCGAGTGCTAAAAATCCTACAGCATATGTTATATCTCTTTTTACTTCACATTAGAAGGTAAAAGCCTGAACTAGTGCAGCCAGTTCAGCAATAGAAAACAGACCCCTTGTTTTCCTTCCACCGTGGTCACGATTCACGATGCTACATCTATTGTTCTTAGTAGCGCTTTTTTATGTTGCACTTTCCGCACTTTGAATACAAATACATTCTCGCGTTTCATTATCTCATATAAAAACCATTTAAAATTATGTTAGAATTTAAGGTACAAAAGGTCGTTCACATGAAACATAGACTCAGGTTGCTGCGTCGTGAATAATAACGAAATCACTGAAAACGGGACAAATGCTTAAAGGTTAGGAGTGCCTATACATATATGTATGTATCTATAAGTATAGCACAATCAGCAACAACGTAATATATTCTTATGCTGTCTTAAATTACACACTTCACTAAAACATCTGGTCTATGTTTTATTTGGACCACCCTTATAGAATTCTATTCGTAATTGAATGCCTTTCTATTCGTATATAGATAGAATTATGAATAAAATTTTTGTCAGAAAGTATAGATCGTCTGAAGCACGTATATAAATATAAGTGAATAAATATATACGAGCTTAAATGAAGATAAATGATCGCGGAACGCAAAAATATAGTCGTTGCTATGCAGACTGCTCGTGCGATGAATTCCGATCGAATAAATCTCGCGAGATACACGTTCAAGGAAATCACCGATATACAAACGACGAATTTATATTACGCGGCTGACAAATATTTAAAAAAACAGAGTAATTTACGATTGTACTTACAATTAAAAGCGTCGCGACGTCATTCGTTTCGGAATCGGTCACGATTTCGTAGCCGCGCAGTGTTTCGTTAATGACCGGAAATTTAAAAACAGCCGACGCGACCGAATTCAAGTTAATGGTTAATGAGAACACATTTTTGAGCGCATATACGTGACGTGACAGACGTTTTGCTAACGAACGGTCGACATATGTCACTTCTATTTATTTCCAGACCATCCGATCCGGCGATTCGTGTGATATTCCGCGCGTGTGATATTCCCCTCAAACCGGAAGCGTCGCATGTCGGTATTAAATTACATTTAAATCGGTGAGAAAATTTATCACGCGCGAAACGCGAGGTACGTTCGAATTCGAGCATTTAAGGGGTAACGCCACTCTAGAATTTTCAAAAAATCGATTTTTTTTGCTTAAACGATGCTTTAAGGTCTTAGAAATAAGGTACACTTGGTTTCAAAGCTCGGAAAAATCTCTATTATCCCTTTTTCGTAATCCGTCTGCCGGCGCGGAATGCATCTGTGAATGTTAACTGAAACTTTAAACGCGTTTTTCTCGAAATCGCTTTTTTAAAATCGGGCGGAATCAGAACTCGAACACTCGAACACTTGAAATTTTGAGTGAAACTTTACAATAACATTATCTTCAGAAGTACCTATGGATTTTGCGATAAGTTGAACAAAACTTTTTTTATAAACAATTTTGTGCGAAATTTTTTAGCGAAAAATGAAACATTTTTTTCCAACATGCACCATTCTTACAAAAAATGATATTTCGCAATTCCCATAGGTACTTCTATAGAAAATCTTATATATTTTTCAAAAATTTTTGAATTTTTATCCCAACTCACAAGAAATTATAGGAGCTTTGATTCCGCCCGTTGGACGACTTCCGCAAAAAGGCACTTTGGATCAATGGCTCTGGCGCCGCCATTTTGTCAATAAAAAATTAATAAAAATTTTTTTTATACTTTAATATATAGATAATAAATAGAATTAAACCGATTTTCATTTATGATTATTGTATTTCTGAAACAAATTATCAAAAATTGGCTTTTTTTGGGGACTCTAGAGTGGCGTTATCCCTTAAGAAATAGCTACCAACTGCCAAATTTCGCGAAAGAGTAGTTCCTATCCTTCATAGTGTCCATATTCTCAAATGAAATAAAATAATGATAGTGTTAAGCTCGTGAGCGTAAAGCAATATAGAGATAAAAAAAGGAAATAACGAGCAAGGACATTATATGTAATAATGTAACATTTATTAATTATGTAATAATGAAAAAAGAGGAACGTTTAACCCAGGAACGGGCGCTTGGGGTGATTTTTACAACCCAGTATCAAAAAAATGAATAAAGCTCACGTCACAGTAATTTTAATGTGCTCCTTTCGTTTTCAAATATCTTTGGTTTTAAGTTTCTCCTTACTTTTTCTCAGAAAATATTAAATAAATTATATACATATTGTCCTCAAATACTAATAAATTAATCTCTAGAAGAAAAAAAATTGATTGAAAAAAATAGGTACATATATATATATATATATATCACAAAGTTTAGTATTACACATTCTATAATTAAACTAGGAATTAAAATTTTATTTAAATTATATTAAAATTCTTTTAATAAATTCTATTAAATTCTACTAAGCTCCGTCTGAAATTAGTTAAATTTTTATTCGTAAAAAGTTCTTTCTTCTTAGTTGATTTATAACTGAAAAATTATTAACCTGGATATTTTTACTAAGAAAAGATTGACTTTTAACTTGGTTAGAAAATCAGTAAAATGATATTTAGCTTTTTTATATATATATAATATTCTGCAGATAAAAACTTCCATTAAAAAATTTAACAAAATTTAACAAAATTTAACAAAATTTCTTATATAATTTATATAAAAATTACATTCCATAAAGTCATAAATAATCGCAATTATTATATTATTTAAAAATAATATTCTATTTTTAAATTGAATATTACATGATAGATTTCTGGCGAGATTTTTTTAAACAAAAATATGCTAGAGAAGATAAAATGCTCATGTGATTATTTTCACGTTAAGGCAATAAATTTACGAAGACCGCCGGAACTTCGGTATTTTTAATAACTAGAGGCGCATGACATGTTTTCGCGATAAGAATGTAACCGTCGTCAATTACCACTATTTTCATCCAATATTTGCGCGCTACCTGGAATCTTCCCAAAACCGAAAGTCAGTGCTGTCTTTGTACGTAAAATGCCCCGATTCTTTCAAGTATTAAATATAATTATTACAAACGTTGAAGCATTAAGTATTATTACTACCAACATTATAGTATTAGAATAATTTATTGTTATATTATTATATAAATAATAAAATGTAAATTGCTTATATAAATAAAATATTCTTTATAATATGTATCTATAATATTTAAATTCTGAGAATTCTCTCTAGTTCTCGAAAAATTTAAATTAAAATTTGAGTCAAACTCAAAATTTATACTTAATCCTCGAAGTTTCGAATACGTAATCTTTTTAAAAGTTTTTGAAGCTTTGCCTTCTGAGCACTCTGAATGCTTGAAAACTTAAACTCTCGAGACGTTATCGTCGAGACGTATTCGAACTTGAGATTTTTTTAAATTCGAGACGTTTGGTACGCAACGCGACTCTTATCATTTTCTCTTAGAAATCGTCGAGTTTGAACATTTAAATCTGTATAACAATAAATCGGTACTGACATTCGTTTTTTATAGATCGCTACCAGTGTGCAAATACACGTTTCGTCAAATGGGATTTACGGAATAAATTATCAAATCACATGACGCGTGATGACGCCATAAATAAGTCATATCCTTATCGGAATGTAAATGCGTTCACCTCTTTTCTTCCTCGTTGGAAACTGAGGATCTCGAACCCGCAAGGGTCAGTCCAATTCTATCCGGACGCGTAATATGCGACTTACATCCTGCACATCTTGAGGAAAGATGTCCTGCACCAAGGATCCAGAGGTTCCCGACAGCAGGAAAATCACTGTTTGGCCACAATGGCTGACTGCTTTCGCAAGTAAGTACACAGCTAGTAAAATATTTTAATTAAAATTACGTGTGCATTTGGTAGATAAAATTATTTTATTAATGTAGAATACAACGATAGCTTAATATTTTGTGTTAAATTAATTAATTCAAAATTAGACAGACGTTGTTATTATTATTATTATTATTATTATCATTACTGTTACGTTCTGTTAGTTTTAATGTTAAAAGCAAAATCCAATTTTCTCGTTTAAAACTGTTAACTTTCGAAGAAAAAAAACACATTATGTAAATATCACTTTTTCGTAAAAGCGCACGGGAAGAAGTTTTGCTGAAATTTGAATATTTAAATTAAATATTTAAAAATTTAGCTACATACAGATTTGGAAATAATTTTGTTGGGCCGTCAAAATAATTATGTAGGGATGCTCAAACATGATAATAATACTACCAAAAATTTGGCATTCTATCAACCAGTTTGAGCGTTCTATATAATTATTTTGATGACCCAATAAAATTATTTCTGTATCTACCTAAATTTTTAGGTACTTCAGCAATTCTTTCCGTGAACTGTTGTTACTATTATTCATTAATGACAGCTCGAACGCTTACGTCTCGTTTTCTCCAACAGTCAGTCTAGAAACCATCGTTTCTGGTCTGGCCAACGGCTGGGCATCGCCATATTTAGCGCAATTAACATCAACGACAGCAGACGTTCCCTTGAAGCTGACCGACATCGAGGCATCTTGGATCGCGTCCCTTTTAAGCCTTGGTCGTGTAATTGGTGCGCTGCTCGGTGCTTTTTGTCAAGGTGAGGGACATCGTTTTGCTAAAGAAACATACACGTCCTCATAAGATTCATTAATCACAAGTTTAAAAAGATTTATCGAGATAAATTTCTTTAAATCGATCAAATCCGTCGTTTGAATTCTTTCTATTACACCACAGCATAAGTCAACTATGTTTGTATTAACATACATATATTATATATTATATATTTATAGGTCATAAATTATAATTATGATATGTCAATTAAAACGTAATATATATTTAACCGTGATTTCAACATTCTATAATTTATTTTACATGTTATTGACACATGAATAATAATGTCTTCCATTAAGTAAATCTCGTTCTCTTATCAGTGTGCAATATTCTATTCTTTCTACTTCTAATCTTAAAATATTATTAAATTATGGGATGTACTAAGAGAGAAAGAAATACAATTCTTTCTGTGTATTCATTTCTTTTTACATTGTCCAGTAAATTTTTCTCGATTTATCAATCGTTTAACCTCGACGCGGTTTGAATCTTCTTCCGATTGAAAACGAGCAACAATTTGCGACCTAAGAACAAGTCAACCACGACTCAGCAATAGTCGAAAATTCGAAGTAAATCTTTATGTCTCAACAGTAAAAAATAAGATAGAAAATCAAGAAAAAGTGAAACTATTAAAAGTATTTTGAGCCACCCTACCCTCGGACTCACGTCCTTGAAACTCAGATGTGAATCTTTATATCCTTGTAGTATTAAACAATAAAATCCTTCTCAAAGACCCCAATCTATCTTGACCACGCAATTAGATAATTCTAATATTCCTGCAAAACTGTGAATAATAGACCCATATTTTTTGAAACACCTCAGATTTTTACTGGACTCTTGAAATCCTCGAATCCTTTTCCCCAGACAATTAATTGTATCTTCGTTCTAACCCAAAAAGCGTCTTCCTTTCTTCAATCACGCATTCTTCGCACAGAATGATTTATCGGCGCAACGTAATGCGTAAACGAAAGTGAAAGACGACGTCTCTCGTCTTTTAAAGAGAGCCGCAGTTCTGAGTTGTGGTGATCTTGTTCTCAGGATGACATGTCTCTAATACGTGCCACGACAATCCTTCAGAGTACACCGGGTTAAAGAAGGTGCTGCTGTTATCGGGCTTGCCGTTACTCTCTAGCTGGATCCTCAACATCTGCGCCACGTCAATCACGTGGCTCTACCTTTCCAGATTCTGCTCCGGAATCGGATCGGGCATCATGTGGCCCGCGGTATCCTTGTACCTCGGCGAGATCGCCAATCCTGCTATCCGAGGCTCCCTGGTAATTTAACTAATCCTTCCGTACGTGAAGCTTTATTTGGCTTTATTCTTTTTTTTATTTATCTCTCATTTAATTCCTTATTTAATCTCAAGATAATTGTATTGTCTGGAAATTCTTAAAATTGTTTAGGAATTCCTTCAAAATTTATTTTTGTACGATATCTATGATTACAACTTTTTTTTAAATCATTATCAATTCTTTGATAATGATACCAGATTTCTCTTTTTTTAATTACTTTTTTCTCGAAATTTGTATGAATAGTTTATTGTTTTATCCTCTTGACAAACTTGGACTCTTTCTCCTTATTACTCTTTCTCCTTTCTCCGGATTATTTCTTAGATTATATCTTGGATTCTTTTTCTATAATAAATTTACGCAATTTTTTTAAAACTTTTTCTAAGAATTTTAGACATAAGAACGGATAAAATTAAATTGACGAAATTTGGAACGGATGTAACGAACACTATAATGTAATTCCGACTTCTTATTATCGATATATCAGGTTTCTATCATTAAAAACATTAAAGCATACGGCGGTGGAAACGAGGTCAGTCACGGTCGCTATTCAGTTCGACCGAGATATCTTCAATATTTAAACTTCGTTATCTTCTCCCAAGACAATTAAAACAGATTACAAGGAGAACGGTAGAACGCGACAGATTGTGATTTAAGACATAATACTAATCATCAGCTATCACTTTTAAAGATTAAAACTATTGATATTGGTTGTTAAGTAAAGCCCAAGAAATCAAGATTGAAGAAATCATTAACTCTAAAATAATACTTAATAAAAATATCTCTCTGTATATTATTTGTCGATTATTTTTTATTTTTATATTATTCTTTATTATTTATATTCAATATTATTTATATTTAATTCATAATTATTTATATTATTTATATATAATTTATCATTTATATTCAATATTATTTATATCTAATATTATTCAATTATTATATTCTAGTTACAAATAACAATTATATCTTTTGGAATCTGTTAAATAATCTGTCATATAATATTATTAAATGTTAAGAGCAACTCATACTTAATAAAATAACGACGCAATACTACAAATCAATATTACAAAATATATCATAAAAAAAATATCTTTTATAATATTATTATATAAGAATCCATAATATACATATAAAATATTTTTAGATCTTATAAAATAACATTAATAGTATAAAACACCGAGAGGGTGTATACATAACAATAACAACGTAAAAGTTAAATCTTCTGACATTAATCGCTCAACGTAACTATTACGATAAACACAGAAGTATTGATTTTTATTTCTCTCTTTTAACCTTTGATCTTCTATATGTTGTTTTAATTAAACATTCTTATCAATAATCCACTTTGCAAGTTTACTAAACAACATGGCAAAAGCTTTGTCATCATAATACGTGTACCTTCAGATATCCTTGAACGTGAACATCGCATCAATGGGTATGTTCCTGGGCAATGCGATGGGCCCTTACATGTCCATGGAGATGTTCGGTTATGTGAGCCTCATACCGAATATCCTCTTCATGGTCCTCTTCAGCCTGATACCTGAGTCGCCCTATCATTATGCTCTTCACGGCAATATCGACGAGGCCGAGGCATCCCTCAAGTGGTTCCGACGAGAGGCTGACGTCAAGGCCGAAATACAGGAGCTGCAGGACTTTGTCGACGGTGCCAGCACCAGCGTTTTAATGAAGCTCAAGGCCTTTCTGTTACCAGGTAACCTAGAAGCGAAATGAATTACTTGATTGTGCCTTTGATGTAAATCGTTTTCTTAAAATCTCGAAGCGTTTATCCCATAAAGTTTTTATTCGAAAACATTTATTAAAAACCTTTCTCCTCGTTAGAAATACCTTTATCACTTCACAGAGCATCTTTAAGTGAGAATTTAATCTTCGCGTCTCTTCCAGTGAATCTTAAGAACATCTTCATCATGCTCGGTTTAAATATCTTCGTTCAGGCGAGCTCGTTCAGCACAATAAACGCCTATACCGAGATCATCGTCATCAGTACCAAAGTGAGCATCACCCCGTCGATCGTGGTAATGGCATTGTGTTTCGCCACGGTTGCTGCCGGCTTCATCACTATCTTGTTGGTGGACAGGTTCGGTCGGAAGAACCTCCTGATACTTTCCAGCATTGGCGTCACCGTTTCGTTCGCCGCTCTCGGTCTTCACTTCTATCTTCTCTCTCTGAACTTTGATCCTGTAAGCCTGACATGGTTACCGATCGCGTCATTGCTGTCCTTTAATATATTCGTGTCCTGCGGTCTGTCCACGGTGCCCAGCACCCTCGTGGGTGAGATGTTCCCGGCGAATCTCAAGAATCTGGCGTCCCTTTGCATTTTTTCGAACAACGCCCTATTATCCTTCGCGTTCGTCAAGAGCTATCAGCCTTTCGTCAATTTGGCCGGAGAAACGATCGTCTTTTGGAGCTACGGGCTTTTCGTGCTTGGAGCGGTGCCCTACGTGCGGTACTTGATCCCCGAAACAACGGGCAAAAGCTTGCTGGAGATTCAGCAATCCATCAAAAAATGAAGCGGCGCGATTTGTCGAAATCATAACTATAATTTTAAAAAACTTTACATTGATCCCCATGTTGATCCTGAGAAAATGTAAAATTTATTAAAGGATCTATATAGTAAAAGAAAAATACTTCTAGCAAACTATATTATATAAAACTAAAACTTTAGGTTATAGATCGAAAATTTAGATCTAAAATTTCGAAATGACCTGAGATCCAAATGTTCACTTCTTAAATTGAAATGTTGATCTCTGTAATTTGGGCGACAATTTATAACCAAGTTTATGCAATAAAACGCATGGTTTATTTATCTTGTAGGCTAATTAACTAAATTAACTAATAATAATTAAACAATATTTATGTATATATGTATTGTTTTTAGAAATAAAAAATTTATTATACTATATAAAAGTTTAAAAGTATTTATATTTCTAAATTAAATATTTTTAAAGCGCTTCAAGCGGTTCAAGCTTTTAAGTTTATCATCAAATTAACAAGAAAATAAGGAAATTTAAATATTCAAATAGATTTTTAATTGTACAAATTATTAAATATTACAACGCGAAATATTCGGTATTTTATTTAATCGTACGAACAAATTAGATATGCAATTGTAAAATAAATTACTCTTTTACATTTTAATTTCAGAACGTAATAATATCTCCGAATATCTCTTATTAATTTTTTTTAATATTTAATATTTTTCAAATATGTTACATAAAAGATACGTGTAATTTATAATTATATTTTAATTAACATTGAAGCAACGTAAAATTAATATAAAAAATCACATATTTATTGAAATATATTGGATATATTATCATTAACTTAGAATGTGTAAAGTATAATTATCGTAAATAAACTTGTTGTTATAATGATAATAAATTATATTAAATATAATATCAATCTTTTTATGCTTTGCACACTTTAATTTATTTATATGTAGCGTCATGAAAGTTTCTTTCATATATGTATATATATTAATTAATTTCTTTGTACATGTCATGATGTCATTAATCTGTCTCGCTTAATAATAATAATAATTTTAATTAATAATGTTAGCCGCGGTAGAATAAATTTTACTAATCACCAATCAAAAATCCTATAGCGTATATACCTATATATAGATAACGACATATGTGAGATAATCAATATTGTTCAACTGCCTCCGGAAACAAATGCAATTTTGTATTTCCTAAAAACTGATTCAGTTGCAACGGTAACCTTGTAATTAATTTATTGCAATTGCATTTTAATTTAACGGTATGAGATTATTATCGGCATTTACGAAATACCTTCAATATTCCTCAAACAGAAGATTATCAGATCGATTCTCACATGGTACGTATCTTTATAGGCCTGCAACTCACCCCGAAATTTGTTACCGAACCGGCAACGACGAGATAACCAGCTCTAACTATGAAATATCGAAAGTACATCGTGTGACAAGTAAATAAACGAAAGTTCGCTAAAGTTCGCGCGTCGGAACAATACAAAATGGCGTCTTGAACATACATAGAGTACGCTCCGATTCTTCTCGATTTTTTTTCACATCTTTGGCTTGATAAAATTTAAATTATTAGTATCGAATTTTATTCAGAAAAGTGTAAACTTTAAGAATATGCATTATAAAATAGTCAAATATATCATTAATACAGTGAAATTTGGCGAAAAGTCAAATTTTTCGATATTTTTTTTATATTTTCTCTAATAAAACACGCCATAACTTTTTTGTGGTTAACTTTTCGACAAAAATGTTCAAATAAAAGTTGTAGAGCGTACTTTTTTACATAAGAAACACCTATAATGGTAGATACAATGATGTTTAAACGTACGTGAAGAAATTTTAATTACGCACGAGGGTGTTGCGTACTATGGCGATCCATAGTCATATTATACCTAAAACTTTGAATACATTTGCTTTCAAGTAGTAAAATGATTATGAACTAACCATTATTGTTATTCTTAGTATTAGGACAAGCCGGTCGTCGTATATGGTGTCCCACTATTATTATTATTATTATTATTATCATTATTATTACTTCATAATTATTGCCAGAGCTCTTTTAGTTTCAATCATAAATCTACTTACGCACAATACCACGGGAAGGATAAGAGTTGGACTTTAAAAGTGCATGTTTTTTTTTACTTTTTTAATTTACTTTTTTGTTTTTTTTTATATTTTTGAAGTTTTTTTAATTTTTATGTTTTAATATAATATATTAACGCGAAGAAACTTATTCATCATCCTCACTCTCGTCATTTCAATTATTGCCACATTTTCCAGTACATTTGCAAATTTTACTGCAGGACAAATCAGCAGCACGGCAAGGACATGAAATAGATGTTCTGCAAGAAAAACTTTTTGAACTAATATCTTAATTAGGCTCTGGCAGGATCGAACGCAACGGACGGACGCACGCAACGCTAAACGGAGATCATATCACGTACGTTTGGGCAACATTGTATCTACCATTATAGGTGTTTCTTATGTAAAAAAAGTACGCTCTACAACTTTCATTTGAACAGTTTTGTCGAAAAATTAACCAGAAAAAAGTTGTAACGTGTTTTATTAGACAAAATACAACAAAAATATAGAAAAATTTGACTTTACGCAAAATTTCACTGTATTAATGATATATTTGACTATTTTATAATGCATATTCTTAAAGTTTACACTTTTCTGAATAAAATTCGATACTAATAATTTAAATTTTATCAAGCCAAAGATGTGAAAAAAATCGAGAAGAATCGGAGCGTACTCTATGTATGTTCAAGACGCTATTTTGTATTGTTCCGACCCGCGAACTTTAGCGAACTTTCGTTTATTTACTTGTCACACGATGTACTTTCGATATTTCATAGTTAGAGCTGGTTATCTCGTCGTTGCCGGTTACTCGCATTTTAGAAGGCTTTTGGCGGTTGAGTTGCAGGCCTAACTAATGCAATTGCAATTATTTTATAATAGAAAATTATATATTTCAACCATATAAAAAACATTGCGTAAAGCGCCGCGACACAATAATCGCACAGAAAAGACGTACATTTAATACGTATAATTCTCGTTTAGAACGCTAACTCTATATAATTATAATGGATTGTTCTTTTTTAACCAATATGTTTGGTATAAGATAATTACAGGTTGAGCCGTTTTTATTGCTTGCATTATCGCTCGTTGTACACGCGGCTCGAGTGCGATGTTTAGCGTATTTGAAACACGCCATTGCGAAGTCCGTTAATTGCCAGTAAACACAAACGAGAGCAATCGCGCGCATTATCGAATAATCGCGCGCGAGACTGGTCCCGCGCGACCTTGGCATTAGTTAATTTCATCTAATCGATTCGCTCGCCGCGCACGCATCACCAACTGAGTGCTGTGCCGAGTGCCGACACTGCCGAGTGCCGCGCCGATTGCCGCGGTTGCGCTTGGCCGCGCCGGCCTCATCGCTGCTCATCGCATGCTCGCGACGATAAGAAATCGTGTACAACGAAAAAAAAGTATTCGCGATCCACTTCGAATTCAAACGCACGCCGTTCCGGCTGGCGCGCCGCTTGTGAAGATTATGCTCGATTCACACCAATGGCTGCGCTTAGGGCAAAAAACAGCTCGGGAAAAGCGCTTAGTTGATTCTAAAGCCCCTTGCACAATGGTCGCTTTCGGCAGACAAAGCCGCTTAGTAGCAGTCGAACGTGATTGGCCCTTACTTTTAGAACCAACCAATCAACGCAGAGTGTTGATAAGACGAACTCAACAGTTGTGTCTGCTGGGTAGCGATCATGTAACTTTTTCCCTAGAGCGGAAACGTAAAAAGTGAATAGTTTCATGTAACTATCTCTTTCTATTGGTGTTGAATAGAAAGAGATAAACTTTTCACTTTTCACGTTCCGTCCTAGGGGAAAAGATACATGATCGATCCCCAGAACGCGCCCAATGCCAGGCAACAGGCAATAGGAATAGGAAATAACCAAAAAATCGTTAATTACAACCTAAAAAATTCGAATGCTATGATTGGTTTCCAACGTGACGGAAACTCTGTGTCTATTGCCTGTGTCACTGTTTATTCTGCATTTATACATGATTTCTGATTTCTATTCCCTGTTCCTATTGCCTGTTGCCTGGCATTGTGCTTTATTTTACTATTGGTTTGTGGTTTCTACTCTCTTTAGATTTTTAGATCTAGCGAGGAACTAAAAGCAAGAACCAATTATTTTAAGAGAATCTCTGAACGTTTAAGCCCGTCACACACAAAATGCATAACGTCGCATAAGCATAGCATAAAGGCCATCGCACACAAAATGCATAGCTTAGCATAAGCGTAGCATAAGACCGCTGGACCAATAAGCATCTTATGTAAATCAATATGGCGACTCTATGCTGGATGCTCATTGGTTTAGCGGTCTTATGTTACGCTTATGCTAAGCTATGCAATTTTGTGTGCGATGGCCTTAAGACCGCTGGACCAATGAGCATCTTACGTAAATTAATATGGCGACATTATGCTGGATGCTCATTGGTCCAGCGGTCTTGTGCTATGCTTATGCTACGCTATGCATTTTGTGTATTAGGCTGCGTTCGGGGAGCGCGCTATTAGCGCTATTGCATCATTCTATCTGTATCGCTCATCAAGTGTAGAACAAGGATAGAATAAGCAAATAGCGCTAATAGCGCGCTCCCCGAACGCAGCCTAGCCTTTACTGAGCGATTTTTTCCATTGAACGTAGCTACGTAGCTACGCGGGCATCTGGATGTCCAATAGGAGTGCGCAGTTCTTAGGAACAAAATGACGTGTTTGTTAGACCGTTGAATGATTAGAAACATATACGTATATATAAATTATCCAATTAGTTCGCCTGGTTCGCCTAGTCCAGCTTTATCATTCGCGAATGCGAAATTTTGCTGAAGTAAGACAAATAAAGTCGATGCAGAAATATAAAAACATTTCTATTCATACAATTATAACATACTGTTATACAATTATAGATTATAGATTTAAAGAATAATAGTATAAATAATAAAATTATTATAATTGTAAACAATAAAATTAATTTCAAACTAATTAATTGTAAATACAAGTTAAAGATAAAAGAGTATAAAGACATATAATATAAAATAATATAACAATTTGATAAAAATATAGTTTATTTTCGCGCGAACTGACCAAAAACCGTTATATTTGGGAATACTTTTCTCATTTGATTTTGTTATAAGATATGCAGCCTGCTGGCAGTCCATAGGTCCATAGGTACTTATGTAATCTGCAGTAATCAAAGGTGCATTATATTAATTTTGTGAGATTCACAAAACGCAGATTGTGTCGATGCTGAAAATATTCCACAGTAATTTTCTTTTAAATTTTTCTTAACTCTAATTATATCTTTATTTTGGTGAACAAGTAAAATTCTAATAATATTTTTACAATTTTTTTGTGTTTTAAATTTATGAAGATTTCAAAAAGATCTTAAACTTCCTCAGACTTTATAATTAAGTTTTCTTCGAAAATGAAAATATCATCTTAAAATATTTCAGAATTTACACATATAAGAATGCTAGAAAAGATTCAGATTTTAGCATTTCTAAAAAGTGTTAATTTGTACAACAAAATCTGAGAAATTTTTAAAAATATAATTATACAAAAATTGTGAAAAATTATGTGAAAAGAATTCTAAAATTTTCAGCAATGTCATCTCCAATTTAGTAATTAAGATTTAAATATCGTAAAGTATATAAAAAATTGTGAGCTGAAAACACCAAGAACACTGCCGGTTTTAAACCTAGCCTTAAAACCTGATGTTTCGCATTGTCTGAATTGTTTCGCGTAGAAATAATTCATTCCCAAGCCACTGGAAGTTGCGGGACGACTGGATTCGTGGCAAAAAGCCAAATAATGAAACGAACGAGAGCGGCTACGAGGATTCAGCAGGGAAATAAAATCGAGAAGGATGAGAGAGAGAATGGCGAGGATACGATAACCAAAACCCAAACGCCGGTTTGTTTACATTTTGTGTATAGCTGTCAAGAATAAGGGCGATTGTATCAGTTCATTTCAACGGAGTAGATATAAATGAAATAAATATTTCTTTAAGAATAATAGCACTTTTCTTACTTTTTCTTGAACGTTATGAGTTGATTTTAATATTTTTAATATGACTACACTGAAAAAAATCACTGGAAATAACTGGAACAACATATTAAATATTAAGTTAATTATGTAATGGAAATGTCATTCATCTTTTGCATCAGCATTACTTTTTGTTAGATGGTGTCAGAAAGACCAAAACTGAACCTCAAGTCCTTACGAAATCAAGATACTAAAAATATATGCGATACAATGGATCAAGTTGTTGCGTCTTCTAAAAGATCCAAGGGTTCTCAGAGAGAGCCCAAAATGGAAACTCACGTTGAAAGTAAGATCAATCAGTCAATTACAAATTATCTACTCTACTATTTTTGTAAACACACTCATCTATAATATTCATATAGAAGGAAAGGAAGAAGAGGAGTTAAAACCAAACGCAAAACCTGGTAAAGGAAAACGGAGAGCAGTTGTGGACTTGCAGATGATGAAAGCAGAATTGAGTCAATTAGAGGACCCTCCTGTGACACCCTGGGAGAAGGAATTATCTTCTGGCAGATTGCAGTACGAGTTCTTCGATACTCCCTGTGAAGAGCTAGCGCAGCGGCTGTTAGGTTTGTAAAGAATTCAACTTCTCTCACACAACACTACTCATTATATTAAAATTATCTTTTTATTTTTAAAGAATAATGTGGCAATTACTTAAAAGACATCCTATCACTTCTTTTCTGTTTCGTACAAGCTATATATTCGTTAATTTTTTTGTATTTCTCCTACAGGAAAAGTACTTGTAAGGTATCTCGAGAACGGGACTGTCCTCAAGGGCAGGATCGTAGAGACCGAGGGATATTTAGGCGCGATTGACAAGGCGTCCATGACTTACCAGAACAAAGTTACGCCTCGCAACCTGCCGATGTACATGCCACCGGGGACTATTTACGTTTACATGACATACGGCATGTACCATTGCTTCAATATCTCTAGTCAAGGTGAGTACAATAAAACCGATTTCTTTCATTATTTCTATGTACGAAGAATTAAGATACGTCTTCTTTTCACTTGTGTGAAATAATAAAGACCATAAAAATAATATGAGAGCAAAGAGCAAGATTGTCCCCTAACTCATCAATAGCAAAAAATACAGGAAGAATGTAATAAATTTGTTTAGAGGGAAAATATCGCGTTTTTACAATTTCGAATTACATTTTTATTACAATACTAAATAACGTTTAGAGGGGAATGCGCATGTTTTGATCAAAGCGGTGGAACCGTTGGTCGGCCTCGAGTATATGGAATTGCTAAGAAATATGCGGCGCAAGGATAACGGAAGAGAAAAACAAATCGCGAGACATGCAACGCGCCTAAAGCAATACGAGCTTTGCAATAATCCGTTCAAGATTTGCGACGCGTTTGCGATCGACCAGGACGCTTTCGACCGGAAGCTCGCTTATGCGTGTAATAATCTGTGGCTCGAGAATCAACCCTTTGTAAGGTCTCCTACTATAGTAGCCATACCATCTGAAACCCCTAAATCGGACAATAATCACGCCGTAAAGACGCGATATTATGTACTGGGAAGCGTCAGCGTCGACGAAAAAAATTCTGAATGCGAGAAACACGCTTACATCGCAATAAGTTAGGCTTTATAAATATTAAATAAGTAAAAAACTTCTTACGTTCAAATCTGTACCTGCTTGGCAAGTTTCAAATTTTTTCTCGTCTACGAAAATATATTTCTATTTGAGAAGTTAAGAATTTTTTAAAAATAGTTAAATTAACAATTATAATTTATAAATTTTTAATTCCTTATATCATTTTACGACACATCACGAATCTAAAATCATAAATTTTTAATCCTAGCGTGCGTGCTTAGCGGACTTCAAAATATAGAAGCTTAAGGTCGAAGCTAATCCTTGTTTTAGCTGAAGCTGAGATAGACTTTCATTGAATCCTTTAATAGTTGATATCTCTACACGACAAAAGAGCGTATTTTATAGCGCCATAGTTTCATAGAAATACCATATATTCTTGGATAGAAATATAGAAGAATTGATCCTTACATCCGCGTAGCTTCGAAAGATCTTCACCTCACTGTTAATAAGATCTTAGGTGTGGGATGTGCGGTGCTGCTGCGAGCCGTCGAGCCCCTAGAGGGTTTGGAGGGCATGGCTGATCAGCGTAAAATGAAGAGGAAAAGCCGCACCGATCTTAAATCGCACGAGCTGTGCAACGGCCCCTCGAAGCTCTGCATGGCGTACCAGCTTAATAGAGAACATAACAGGTATTCTGTTTGTACATGGAAGGGTATGTGGATCGAGGACGATGGTGCACTGGAGGATATCAAGATCGTTAAGGCCGCCAGGATCGGAATCGACAGCTGCGGTCCAGAATGGGCCAGCAAGCCTTTGCGCTTTTATGTTTATGGTAACACGTCCGTCAGCAAGAGAGACAAGAAAGCAGAGATGGAAATTCTTTAACTGCTCGAGGTTGATCGTTCTATCAAGTCCAATTTGCATGCTCCCACGTAAAAGAAAAAGTGATATTCTTATCGAGTGCATTTAAAAACATTCTTTATAAATCTGAATCATAATAAAGCAAAAAATTGGTCATTCGAATGAGATACCAAATTATTGTTAGAGAACCACGAAGCACAAGTTTTTTTGTTTCTTTTTCAAGAGAAACTATTTATATCGCTCTATTTTTAATTTCTTTATGAATGATAAAATACTTCACTAATGATCTCTCCATTTAATATTCTGTTATAAAAGATTGATAGTTCAAAAAAACTTATGCCTGTTAATTATTTATTTATACAAATTATTGATAAAAATGTTGACAAAAATTGATAATTAATATTGATACGATTAAATGGTAAAGTAACAATTCTGCGAAGATTCGAAAAATTTGATGATTATGAAATTGTCATCAACAAATTATGTACTATAAAGCATCAGCGTTGATTAAGATCTTAATGTTGTATACATTTATTTTATACATTTAAATTGTATACATTTATTTCTGGCATGTGAATAAATTAATCGATTTTGGCAATGAGTCGATTAAAGTAACTTATTACAATGATTGGATCTGTATTATGCGAATTAAGTTTGCTCTATATTAATCAATCTATACATATACATAAATATGATTTAAATTATATATAATTTAAATTATATATATTGGATCTAAATTGTAATCCTAATAATTAGATCATAATAATTTCACTATTATGCGACCCAAAAGTCTTAAGCTGAAGTTCAATGTATTGTAATATTTTTTTATGCATTTATCTTAAGAAACTTATAGCTATAAGAAAATTAATAAAAATTTGAAAAGTATCAAATCTCAAAAATTCAATGTTGAGATCATAATAATTAATTTATGACCAAGCTATGATTATCGTGTATATATGTATATGTGTATATACGTATAATACAGGGCGTAATTAATCTCTTCTTAAAATAAAAGAGAAAAAAATAAGCGTGCTTCTATCACATTTTCAGCGGGGAAACCTCATCACGTCCATTCCTTCATCACGCGTTCGTAATCCTCTTCCTCAATAAATGGCTTGTCTATCGATCTGTAAATCAATCATTACACATTGATTCATTAAAATCCAAAATTATTTTTAAATCATAGAATTTTATATAATGTTCGCATTCTAAAAAATATTTAAATTTTATTTAAAATTTTGCAATTAAAACTCTCCTTAACTGTTGAACTATTTATCAAACTTACTCTATCATAAGCTCTCCGCAGTAGAGGCATTCCGAGGCGACCAGCTCGTCGATATCGGCCTTGATTTGGTCCCTCGTCGACAACGACACGGAGATCGTCGAAGTGGTGTCTTCGGGCCGGTTCGAGATAGCCGTGAGTTGTCGCTGAAGATCCGCCAGTTTCGTCCTCTGGTCCATAGACAGCATCGGCGTTAACGCCGCTACTAAACAGTCACTGTGAAATTTATGACCGCAGGGAAATACGTAGAAGGGTCTCAGCAACAGTTGCACCTCGCATGTATTACACGTGTCCCGCGCATGCACGAAGGTGCATCTGAAAATAAACATAAATCATAATTAAATCGAGAACAGAAATGTGTATGATGCCCGATATAATCATATTGTAATAAGTAGCCATTTTTTCGAGTACGATACATTATATTTAATGAATTTTCGATAGACCTAACATATCCTAATTTTATTTTATTTTTATATTAAATTAAATTTAGATGAAGCAAATCGTTACTTTAATTTATTGTTGCGTAATTTTTCACGAACGTAAAATGATGCACAGAAATAATAAATCTTTAATGTACAACTGATGTAAAGAGCAGATCTTCACAAGCGCAAGTTAAGTGCATAAGCGCAATGTTAAAGAATGCAATATTAAAAATATTGGTACAATGCTTTATCAATACCTGGTTCTGAAGACTTGAATGTCCTTCCGTATTAGTTCTGCTGCTTTCGTGGCTTCCTGCATCTCTTCCTTAAGATCTTGAATATGCTGGTTATATTCCTGAACAAAATTTAACAAAAGTTGTTGTTTATAAATAATTACTTTTTTCGAATCTAATAATTTTTTATATCTATATAATTATAAAAAGATCATTAAAAGGAGATAAAATATAAAATTAGATATCTAGGACCGGGAGAAAATTTAGTTTGAAATCTGATCATAAATTCAAAAACAGATGTAGTCTGTACCTGCAGGGAATTGCAAATAGCTTCCTTGAAATGATCGATCGTGACGAAATCAGAGAAAAAGGGCAGAATATCTTCTATCCTAACTAAATCGCAGTGTTGCAAAAACTCCATTGCTTGCTGTATGTCGTCTTTTTCTCGTACCACGTGCTCCGCTGCACATACATGTACAACAGTAAAAATATATTTAAAAATAAATTTAATAATAAGTTATAATCACAAGTTTGAAATTACAATAAGTCTGTTCGTATATACAGCATTTCTAATCGGATCAAGATGATTGTTGATTAAAAAATTGTCTTGAATTACCTATCTTCAACCATAGTTTCTTCCTCAACTCGTTATCATGATCAGATGGCATAGCGGCGATTTGCTTAGCGAGATCTACGCTGATCGTGAGCGCGAGATCCACGGCGGTGGTCCAGAGACCGAGCAAAGCCGACAATTGCACGCAGGCTTCCGTCAAGCCTACCTCCTGACACAAACGCAACGCGTAATGCACGTCATAGTGCACCATGCTGATATCCTGACCTAGAAATAATAACAACAGGTTATTCCGTTTCAAACGAGTTACAATAAGTCAATAAACCAATTCATAACTGAAGTAAATTGATTCTCCATAAAAAAAAGGCCACAAGATGTTTACCTTGAGAGCTTATATATCGCATCACTTCGCCCTGCTTGTAACGCGCATACAAGGATAGAAGGAAGTTGTGAATTGCTTGCTCCTGCGAGCCCTGCTTGTACACGCAAAACTCCAAATATTTAATAATTTCTTTTGCCTGTAAAAAATAAAAAACCATCAATGAAGCTGCTTACGCAGTTAGAGAAAATAGTGTAGTTCCAGATATCATTACTTTTTAATGTAAATTTTAATTAATAACCAACTGTTATTCTTAATTTAGTAATTATCATTATATCGATAATTGTAAAATAAGAGTTATAATATGCTCTCTCTTTCTTCCTTACGTGCTTCTCGTCACTGTTGCATGAGACCAAAGCTGGCAGAAGCTTCGCCGGCTTCAGTGACGATCCTTGCGAGATCAAAACGGCCACCGTGGGCCGTGGCAGCTCTTGTAATAATATCCCGGCGAATTGATAGAAGAGGTCCTTATTGTTTTGACTCTTGAGTACCCCGAGTGCCTCCAAGTAGTTATTCTTGTACAGGTGCTGACGAATCACCTCCTCGTAGTTGCAGTGCATTATTGTCAGACATATCAGATTGTCTTTATCACCGTGACTGGCCATCAAGTCGTATATCGTGCTACGGTTTCTCCTGATACATTCCTGCATCCAAAGCTCTAGTTACCGTTTTTCAAGGTGATATTAAATTTAGAATAAATCGATTTAATTCGATAATTGAAAAAAGAGCACAAAAATGCAATACCTAAATACTGGAATAATTCTTAATTATAATTCTAAAATATCAATACTTCAAGAGATAAATTTAGAATTGTAAATAACAAAAATGTCAAACATAGTAGAAAATATATACAATATCAGAAAAAAATATTTAAAGTATTTTAATTATATTTATAATTAATTATATAATTAAAGAAAATTTTTTTAGAGATGCCTAATTTATATTTATATATCTTTTTTTTCTTCTTTCGAATTCCATATTTACTCATGAAATATAATTAAGAAGCACCCTGTACATTCTTTCTTTTCAATCCACCCTTATTCTCTCCAAGTACCTCGACTTTGGGAATGGTGAGAAAGCTGTCAAACTGCTTCTGCAATTCCGTGTACTGCGAATCGTGGAGGTAGGACGTGTTGCTGCTGCGCAGAGCTCCCATTTGATTCATAAACAGTTCCGTCACCCAAATGACAATCATTGTTATCTGCGTCTTGTCTTGCGTCTTCAAACCGTCGAGTTTCTGGAGACAAGTAATCATTTTAAAATAAATAACTATTAATTGCGATTTTGGAATTAAATAAGAATATTAAAAAACTTTGAAAATATGAAACGTTTATACAAAAATATAAAAGTAAGAAAAAATTGGAATGGAATTATATTATAGCAATTACATTTCAATATATGTATAACTAAAATAATAAATGTTTTCCATAGTATTATCTGACTTTGTAATTATTGTAATTAATTAATGCAAATGTTCATTAATTTTTGCGTAAAATAAGAGAACTGCTAGATAATAAAATCGTTAGATAATTCTTATCGTTTACCTTGCGCAGAAACGTTTTCAGGGCTTCAATTTGCCACTCCTGCAGAAACTTCAAGGAGACCTCCTCGAAAGACGAGTGAGTATCAGCGTATATTAGCGCGCTCTTCTCGTATCTGCAAAATGATATTCAAGATATTACAACGAAAACCAAATCAAATAAAAGTAGATAAAACTTGGAAAAAAAAAACTTTTTATATAAACATTCATATATACGCAAATGCACAAACTTACTCTTTATTCTTGAAGAGCATTTCCGCCTGTTTCACGAGCACTTGATCGATGTGCGCCGGGTTGTCTCTGCAATACTGCTTAGCCAGTTCAAACTCACCCTTATCGACGTATACCTGTATGAAAGATCATTGTTATTTTCAGATCAAAATTATTACATTCTTATTCTCTTTACCTGCCAAACGTTCCTATCTTCCTTCGTTACTTTGTACTTGAAAACAGCTCGCTCGCTATAAGCCCAAATCGACCTCGTTGCCGGATCCTTGGTGATGCCAATTAATTTGCCGACTGCCTAAACGTCATTAAATCATACTTGCATAACATAGGTATATTTAACATTTCGCGAGAAAGTTTTACCATTACATGAACTCTATAAAATCGAGTTCTATTGAATTAATTATATTTATATTAATTACAATTGCAACACATTCTCTCTCAACTCCCTGATTCTCAGTGTACTGTAATTATGCAACTCGTGCGATCGCGTAAAAGAGTCACGGTGGTCTCGCGCTGCGCGTGTACTTGGCGCGAGATACTACCGTGTCTCTTGATAACTGATCATCCTAATAATGATAAAGAATTGTTGAAAAGTGCACATACATCATTGTAAACGTCTTCGAATATCAATTCCTGATTTAGGAGCGATATGCCCTTCACGTGATCCGGATACAACAGCAACGCATGGAATTCCGTCAGCACAAAGGACAACGGCACCAAAGTGGTTTGCGGAACGTTACTACCCATGAGACTTGTTTCCGGGCACGTCAACATCCGTTGATTCACCAGTACGTATTTCGCGTCCGGTTTCGCGTCCACCTAAAACCGATCATCATGCACTCTTCATCCGGATCAATGGTTCTCAACGCGAGCCAATGAACTCCAGGGAGAGGTCGCCCCACATTTCTAAGCAATCATGCGTAAAAAGAACAACACATTAGGAAATTGCAAAGTTTATGAGTGAGCTATCCGAGCTTCCCTATTTCCGTGAATAGCGGAGGAATAACAAGTCGTGAAGATAAATGAAGTACAGAAGAGAAAGCAACAAGAGATTGAGGAACGCACGTTTAGATTTATATGTGATATTAACATTTAGATCTTTAAAGTAAAACAGAAATATGACAGTATATAATATATCAAGAGACACGGTACTATAATTATACCTGAGCATACAGGATACCAGCTTCCGTCAGCCATCCAAATGACTTTGGCAGGACGCCTAGGGATGGATAGTAAAATTGCATCTTCGAATATGGCAAAGAATTTATTACTTCGTTAAAGGTCTCTGTAAACATATAACACATATATTTATTCAAACATGCTGTATGTACCAACGTTTTTTAATTTCCTCAAATCGCAGAACACTGAGCAATTCTCCTCTTCCTTTTCTATTTCTCTTTGCACGCTTCAATAAGCGAATATTTACCTTGCGCGTTTAGATATCTATAGAATACTTGTTGCAAGAGAGGCTTCTCTTCGGGATTGCCAACGACACCAATATACTGGTAAATGCGCATAAGGGTGGTCACGATAATCACATATTTATCCGAATTAGGAATTTTGTGAAATTCTATTCCAGTGATCGGAGGCTTGCTATTCTTTCCAATGTCAAACACCTAAAATCATGTTTATAGCATTAAAAATATTTCATACTATTTCAGGTAGAATATTTAGATGATATCTAAACAATGATTAAAAATATAAATAATTAGAAAATATTAAGGTTATCCCTTTTATTTCAATCATACAAGATCACTGTATAAATTTCTAACTAGTTTTTACCTTTCATAAAAATACAAAAATAACTTTTAGCATTTATTGCTTTCTTTCATGACCAAAAAATGATAATGCCAATAGAAAATATTTCCTAATTACTTATTTAAATCTTGTGAAATCTGAATTTATCGTACCTATATAAATTATATTTATGTAAAAATACATATTATATAAATATATTTAAAAAACATACAAACTTACCAATCCTCCCGCCTCTTTTGAACCATAAAGAGGCAGATAATTCGGAAGCTTTGTTAAAAATGAATAATGTAATGGTGAAAGGGTGTTATTAACAGATAAATGAAATGATGGCCCTACTAGCGTGTAAGCAATTAATACCTGACGCCAGTACTGCTCCAAACTCGTGTTAAAAATCTTGTCAGTCTCCAAGCCGATCTCCGTTTCGAAAATCAGGCCTTTGGAAGTGCCTAGTAGAATGGGACCCGAGCTCGTTTCCGAAGCATTAGAAAAGTTCCAGCCCACCGCGGTGATCTCGTGACCCTTGAACTTGCCAGCTTGCTTGAGCTTCGTCGTCTTCTTATGCAAGTAGAATAATTCCGGCGGTGGGTTGTCCCCGTGTCTCGGCACCAAAGTTATCAGCAGGTGATGACCCAAAGGGTCCAAAAACAAGCCGGACATTTTCACGCTCAACGCATACTTGGACATGTCGATTTCTGCAAGTGAAAACTTGATGTTCTATCAACGAAGAATTAACTTTCAAGTAAATACGCAATGTATATATAATTTAACGTATACTTGATATGATAAAACGTAATATAAAACTTGCATTTATAACCTTCTTATTAAAGACTTATACAATTTATTAATATCTATATATAATTTATCAATAAATAAAATAACTTTTACGTATCTATAAGCCAAACAATATTTGCAAGAAAAATTTTATTATTCACATATTGTTACTAATAAAATAATGCAAGTAGCTGCCTGATCTACCTTCAGTTTTGTCAGGTTGTTTCATGTCGATGCGTAGCAAAATGTTGTTAGCCATAGCAATCACAATTGTGTTACTGCTAACAGCTAAGTGAAGAATTTTATCTGACGGCAGAAAGTTAACCTTCTGCTTAGTGAATATGGGCCCGTCATCTTGCAGCTTCATTTGAATAAATCCAGCTGTGCTCTGTAAAATAATGTTACAATGTTGTTGAGTGACTATCTATATCTATTTCGTTAACTGGCGTCTAGCAATGGACGTACGATATCAGGACGAATTGGTGGTGCCGGCACTTGCTTGGAACGCTGAGAAGCTTGCTCGTACTGGTCAAACATCGACGTCATCTTGATCGCTGAGTAAATCTGTGCACACATACATACATTTACATTAAAACCACGTTATTCAAAATATTAAAAATATAACAACAAACAGGATATTTCTATTCAATGTTTACATCTAATATGATAAAATCCAAATTTGCAAAAAAATAATATAAAGCTCAATGGATTCAAATTAATAATAAAATAAATATTGTAGATTCTCTGATACAAGAAAGTGACATTTGTTTCACTTGCCGATTCTATCTCGAGGTAAATAACAACACATAGGGGGGAGGTTTATAAGTCTAAAAATTCTTGCGTCTCCTAAATAAGTCCAATTGACCGTCTTACGCCATCGTAAAAGTCTTCAAAAGATGGATAGATTTCGTGCACGTGGCATCGAGGGGAGATGCCAAATTTTTCACGGCAAACAAATATTAAACAATATCAGCTGATCGCTGGTGTGACGCATAACGTCAGTCGGAACGTTCTATATCTCGATGAGTTTCGGAACGCGATTCCCCGATTAGTTTATTCAGCTGATTAGTCCATTGGAAATGACCAACCGTGACTGGTCAATCTGCTCAACGACAAATGCGATTGGTCATTTCCAATGGACTAATCGGCCGATTAAAGTTAATCGGAGTTTGGCCGAAGTGGCCCCGAGTTGCCCCGAGTGTTTACAAATTATACGTACTTATATGTGCCTCAGCCTTCAGGGACACTGCGTAAAATTTATGTCCGTTTCGATCAATTTAGGTTAGATCGATTATCGCTGATACCGTTCGGTTTAGATGCACAGATGAGCTGTGCTGGACGAAACGTAATCATCAGAGACCACAATGAATCCTGTTGCCTCATCAGCAAATGACTAAAACAACTAATAACAATGCTGAATAACAATGATAAATAGTGTGAATGACGTTATCTCCAATGCACCAGGTTATCGTACTTTTCTTCGCTGCATCCGATCGCCTTTGTCACGTTTCAACATGCAGCAAGCAGTTTCGTTACAGCGAAATTTTCTGAGACTGTCGGATAATATTCAGTGATCCACGCCGATCGGCACTGATCGATAAATCCAATTACTTTGGCGGTCATCTATGCATTATGGAGAAGCAGAGACAGGTATAAAATGTATAGGCCTTGCATTGCTTTCTTTTTCTTCATAATGACGTCAGATTATATTTATATGACAATTATACACTGATTATATATTATCTTACTTATATTTATTTATATTATGAAGTATTTTCTCATTTATATCTGATACACATTTAATATTTGTTTAGATTATAAATTTTTTTTAGTGATAAATAAAGTCAATAGCGATATTTCAGATTGAATTATAATGTAAGTTTAAAGAGTTATCGTATTCTTGTCCCTCTAGAAGAAGAAGCGAGATAAATCGCGCCGTTCGATTTTGGAGCATCAAATACCAGATGCTCCCACATTAGAAGAGTTCGAGTGCCTGCTTGGGGAATCGCCCACAAATTATCCCAAGGGTGAAGCTGTAGAAGATATAGAGAGCGAGTTGCATTCGGCCGCTATTGATACAGAAGTTTATGAAAAACAAGCTGCCGAGAGAGCAGCCCAGAAAAAATGCAGTCAGGAAGTTGAAGCGAATGAGGTTGAATTAGCAGTACGACACTCAATATTTATATAGGAAGCATTTCTAAAAACAAAAAGTGAAATTACATAAAATATTAACATATTTTTCAGGTGTTGCTGTTAGCTGAAGATTCTTATGACGAGCTCGACGCCGTCCAACCTTGTCCGGTGGCCGACAACACTGTAGATGATCAAATAGAACAAATTGATCAAATAGATGAAATGCAAGTAGCTGTTTCCACAATTCAACTGACAGACGTATCGTCAACTATTTCAGAGGAAGCCAGTCAAATAGTGCAAGAGTCCGAGGATACAATCGAAGTACCGACTCCGTGTGAGAAGACCCTGTCGAAGGAGACAGAAGTTTTGGAAGTTAAGAAAGATACGGCGAGTGCCTTCAAGGATGTCAGACCATTCACGGAGCAGCAATTGGCGTCCTTGTATCACAATCAGGAACTGATGTTGGTGGATGCTTTTGTGGCCGAGTTTACAGAGACGCAGTTGAGATGCGCGCCGCTGAGGCAGCAACACCGGCTGCACGAGCTGCTGATGAACTACTTGAGAGTGCGCAACCACCTAATCGCAAATTCGTACGAATTGGAGCGTTTGAAGAAGAGCTGCCGGGAGACGCAGAAGCAACTTTGGTGCTTAGAGAAGGCGTCGGAGACAGAGAATGGCGAGTGCCAAGATGGCAATCCCGTCACTGCCACTCATGAGTATTCGGTCGCTCATTTCAATCGGCAGGCGCTGATAGCGCTCTCCAGGACGCTATCGGCCATCAAAGACACCCTACACGAAAGCCAGGCGTTGTATTGCTACGAAGCAGAGTCGTTGCGTCTGCAAATTGAGCATTACGTGCAAAGAGTCGCTAGGAGCTTCAACGTGAGTTATCTTCTATCAAAACAAAGTCATTAGAACGTCAACTATCTAGCAATTCGTTTATTTTGAAGTTAAGAAGATCTGAGATTGAGCTCAGACTGGTCTAAACCAAATTTAAAAAAAATTGAACTAATCATCAAGTAAAACAGATACGATAATCTTATAATCCACACTGATTCTTCACACAGCTAAAAACTTATTCAAGTTGTTTTTCTGTTTCCAGGAGTTTGCCAATCTTTCACAAACCGCCCCAGCAAATCTTTTACCGGAGCAATCGCCATCCCAGACAGCTCCGCAGCTGGTCGAGCTTAGGATGTGCGTAACTGTCCTGTTCAACTTCCAACGTCGAGTTCTCAAAGACGGCAAATTCGTCACGGACACCAGAGAATGGCTGTCGAAACTGGTGGCGGTGCTCTTGAGGGTCGCTACCTGGCAGGATCATTTGTTTCTATTGAATCATATACTGCGATGTCCTGGCGGCGTGATGAACTGGGCCAAATCCTTCGTACAAGTGCCAGTGCCACCAAAAGTCTCGGGATTGAGTTCCTCGCCATTTAACGATCCATATCTCGAGCATATGATTGCCACTCTCGCAGTAATCCTGCTGCCAATCAAGGATCGAGATAAGTTCTTAGAACAGGTAAAATTAAGGATAGAACGTTAATCGTTTTAAGAAATCGATAGGATACTTTAACTTCTTAAATTGTTCTCACATTCTCGACTGAATTTGCTACACAGGTGCAAGTATCTCTGCAGGACACTGCAAACAGTCCAGGGGATACAGTGTGGGTGATGCTGGATGAGGAGGGCGAAGAGGACGAAGATATCGCTAATGTCGGCGCTAATCTCTATGAGAGTGATCTGATTTCTCTTCTTCATCAGATCCCGCTGGACAAACTTTTCGAGCAGGTGCTGTTTATTCAGCGCCAAAACGACAAGTACGAGCAGGAGGAGAAAGCCATCACGGACCATCACATGTTGCGTCTCTTCGCGTTCTACAGCGTGCTCATCAGACTTCTGAAGCAAGGCCTGAAGTCCTACGACTCGCCAAGATATAGGCAATTAGCGAAGAGGCTCAGCGCGTTGATCAGAGACGTTGTTCAATATGCCAGCGATCAGTGGGAAGCTTTCGACAAGAGCCAGGTATGTGAAATTGAAATTTATGGATTTGCAGAATTCTACAGATTAATATTAAGTTAAGAAATCAAAAGCATATATTCTTTTTTCTTCTTCAAATTTTGTTTTAATTTACCGAAAATTTAAATAAATGTTAGAGGTTTTTTCCACAACTTTATAATTTCTGGTATTGCATATCTTGTCGCTTTAAAAGTAATAATGCAATTTCATTTAGATAACCGACGAGTCAATGCTGGTGAAACTGCAGACCGAATACGATTGTTTTTTCCTGAGAGCGATCCTCTGCATATTCTCGTCCCGGCGTCTAGGTGCCTGGCAATATCTCGCCGCGATACCATATCATATTATATCACCCACCACTCTGTGGCACATCTTCTATATCCTGCATACTGACTCATCTGGTGATATAGCAACATCAAACACGTCAGTCTCAGGTAAACTATGATAAGATAATAATATTACAAATATTTCTTTTCTACAATTTTTTTTAATTCATCTTTTTATCTATTTTTATCTATGTCATCTTTTTAATCCTTTTTGTAAAAATAGATTATTAACAATGACTTGATGTCGTAGACTGGGAAACAGAGCTGAGTTGTCCTGAACTTCATAAACAATTTGAAGAGAAGCTGGGCAACTTACCCGGCGACGAGTCCTACTTTCTGCTAACAACTTTTGCTAACATGGCCATGGCTAGAGGCTATAAAGACTACGATTTTGTGAGAACAACTACGATTGATCTATTTCAAGTATGTTAATACGGAAGTATGTTAAAGTACATATTTGAATATAATTAGTCAAATAATTTGCCGTTAATACGATAACGACGAAACATTCTACATATAAGTAAGAAAATTTAACAATTTATGTCTTACAAATATTCCTGATTCATTGTAAACTCAAATTTTGATCTTTAAAATTCTGTTAAACTTCATCTAATTAATTGAATTACAGATTGGATTTCTCAGCGAGAAAACTCAAGAGTCCTGCTCGAAGGACGCGAGATCGCTTTTATCGAACTTGACAAGCAAATATCCTACTCTCTTGTCTGATATCCTGCAAAAATTAAGGGACAATTTTGTATCAGTTGGAAAGGTATAATTTTTGTTTTGTATTATAATTTTCTCTCTACATTGTATTCACTAAACTCTCTCTCAAAGTCCTGTATAATTCCACATGCAAATTGTATTTACTAAACAACTTTATTATATTTAAACGAGATTTGTATCTCAATTAATATCTCTTATAAAATTACTTAACAGAAATACATATATAATTAAAAAATATATATAATATTTGTAATAATAATAGGCTAACTTATCACTGAATTAAATTTTCAGATAACTTGTGTATATATATATATGTATAATTTCAATGATTTTAGTTGAGTTTGTATTTGTTCACGGAGTTGAAGATAGGAATGTGGGTACCGCAACAGCAGGACATAGCAATTCTCTCCACCTGGTTGCATCAACATCCTTTAACTTCATCCGAAAGCCATCTGGCTCGATTGGTTCTTACACATTTAAATTGGGGCCTCGACACGTGAGTCATTTCGGTATTTCTAACGTTTTTCGGTTTAAATCTCGAAAAAGATAAGGACATAAAAATATCCCATTATTATGCTCAATTTTAAGTTTCTCAAATTTATTTGTCTATTCCTCTTCTCTTTAAATATTTCATCTGATCGAATGTTCTGTGACACAATTAAATGTATCTTTTCTATTTTTCAATTAATTATCGAGAAACTATAAATCCAAAATTAATGATTAATATATGATCAATCTTTCTCTTATAGAAATGACAGTCTGTATCTTCCGATTGATCTGCATCGACAAGTGGCACTGCTGATTGTCGAACTTACAATGAAACACGTGCCCGACACTCCAGTACAGACGGCTTCGTTGTTAGCTGAAAGCATGAAGCAAGTGAGTTGTCAATTGTTAAAAAATTAATATAAAATGAATTAAAAAACCACTTTGATTTAAATATTATACATTTATACAATATAATACACGTATTATTAGCTTTATATATTACAGTTGATATTTTAGAGATTGAGAACGACTATATCGCTATGTCATTGACAAAAAACACGTTCATTAATAATAAGCAAGATCTCAAGTTTATTTTTTATTTTGTCCCAGGTTTCCTCAATGGTGAGACCTCAGAACAGCGAGCAAGCATTCAGCCTGTGGGCATGGGAGATGATTAATAAACTGAGGCTGCATCAGTTGGACCGATCCGAATCCGTGTGTCAATATACCATCTCGAATCCGGCTGAGGGTCTTTCTTGCGTGCCTAACATGGAATCGGACTCCTTCTTAGAGATTCTAGTGAAAGGAGTACGCGAGAAGCAGCCAATCGCGAGCTACGTCTCCGTATTGATGACCCTGTGGGGTCACTCGGTGCCGCTGATCTGCGTCGAGGGTTTCAGCCAGTTGCAAACCTTGCAGTGCTACTATAAATACGAGCAGGTGCTGATATGTCTGCACCATGTGATACCGTTGTTTCTCGAGTGTCCAGATTCCTTACTGAAGAACGACAAATTTGTCAGCTTGATTGTGCCGCTCATCAACGCCGACCGCACGTATATGAAGATAGCGAAGAACCTGATCGCCCCGGAATTCCCCGGCCCGATTCTCAAACAATTCTCGAACATGATTGAATCTCATTTGCATCATTACAAACGGTAGGCACAAACGAAACGTATTCACATAATGTATGTAATACTAAATATACGAATAAAAAATATAGAATAATATTATTATAGATTGGATAGTTGAAAAATAATTATTTCTACATCGATGATTACAGGTATTGCTTGAATAGTCCGGACCGTTTCGTGCACCTATGGCTAAATGTATTGATTCTCGTCCAGGACTGGAACAAAGACCATAATGTAATGTATTTGATGGATAGCGTGATCCGTGCGGCGTTCTTTCACTTAGAAGCCAGGGCGATAATGGAGAACATGTTCCAAAATCTCTTCTGCGTAAGTTTTAAGCAATGTAATTATATATCACATATACAATATCATAGAAATTAGCTAAAGTTTAGCAGAAAGTAGATTTCACTTTTAGTAGTTTTGTATCAAATACTAAACAATTGTAATTTTCTATTATAATAATTGTAATTATAGTTGTTTCATGTTTTTAACAAAATATTTATTTTGTTAGCCTGCTATAGACGGAAGTAATGAGGTACGACACATAAGAAACAATTTTTCTAATCTATATTATTTTTTCAAGTTAATAGTTAATTTTTCCAAGTTATATACTTACATAGATAGTTAAAAAAAATTTTAATATTTATAAATTTTATAAAATTAGATATTGCATAGTTTTAATATTATGCAAAAAATGATTTCTTTTATTTGATATATATGGAGGGATAAAAGCCATAGTGGTGTAAGTCAAATTTTTCAAGATATTGACTCGTGTGCATAGATGCAATCTATATAATATATAAATTGCATTTATGGCACACGAGTCAATATTTTAAAAAATTTGACTTACACCATAGATGGGCTTTTATCCCTCCATATATATATGTATATAATTTTATGCAGTTTAATAATATAAATTTTCGGTTATTACTATCATACTTAATACTTACTACTTACTTAATTCATAGAATATATCGTCCAATCGGGCGCCCGGGTCGTTTGGATCATTTCTGAGTTGGGCAACAGGATCTTCTAACTCAGCAAGCCTCCTTGGTGGAACCGTTCCAACAATATGGCTCGCTTATCAAATTCTGTCAACAGAGCAATATGATAGGGAGCTTAAAACCGGACTGTGGCGCGAGATCCTGCGAGAACTGTCAATGCAATCCAAGATATCTTTAGACACTGCGCTCAAGGTTTAAAATCAAGCGCATAATTATTAAACATACTCCAAGTATGTAAAATTATAACTATGAAAATTATTTCAGAGGGCCTGTGCAACAGTGAAGATTACTCCGTTCGGAGTAGGCAACCTGGCTATTTATCGCTGGTCCCAGCAAGCCCTTGATACACCCATGGATCATTCCATTCTGCCTCTCTTGTGGCAGAATTTTTTTAGCTTGTTCCTCGCACGAGCTCCTACCATCCCAGGGTGATTATTATTGCCTTAACAAAGCAATAGTTGTCATATTATTACTCGGCATAATTTAATATTTTATTTTTAATTGCTCCAGATCTATGGACAAAGGTGGGGTCGGAGAAAAATTTTTTGAGGGGATGATAAATCTAAGCTACTTGAAGAAGTTGAAGAAACGACTGCATGAAACGACAGAGTATTTCCAAATGAAAGGAGAAAAGGACACGGACAATGGAAAACCGATCACGGATGATCGGCGTGTATTTTATTTCAGTGCTGCAAAGTAAGTGAACGCATATAGAGAGAATGAAATATTTTTCTTGAAAATATATCTTATGGAACGATATTTAATGCAGGTTTTATAAAACATTGAGCCTTTGGTTGGAGGAACCTCGTCTTCAAGAACCGGGACTTTATCTTCCAGCCCTGCCACCGCAATATATGTCACAGAGGCTAATTCTACTAATGCAAGGAGATCGAGTAAGTCAATCGTGCTCTCAAATGACGTACGACTTCGCATAGTATAATACCGTTAATAATAATACTAATTGCCAACTTCCAGACCCTCTGGCTGGAATACGTCGACTACTGGGCGGTGCACCAGAGCCAACTTAAAGCCGTTTGTGAGTGGGAACGTGCGACGTTCCGCGATCCCGAGAACCAGTACCAGAAGTTTTCTCAGCCTTCGTTGAACGCAATAGAATCGATCGAACCTCTTTGCAGAATCTTCCGCAGGCTGAGCTCCTACGAACCGCCGGTTCCACCGCCGCCCTTGAGCCGCAATCAGCCGGTGCTGGGCTGCGTAGCCAGGGAATGCCTTTACAACTCCGCTACCGTTATCGATCTAGTCAAACCACATCTCAGAGTCATCCTCGACTATGCACAGACCTACAGTCTCATGGTATCCGAGCACACCGCGGCGGACTGCAGCTTCCTCGAACTAGCTCCAACTCTCTATCGGATCTATGAGAACCACGTTACCTTGCATGCTCTCTGCGACCCTGCGCCATCCGGTCAGAGGCGCTCTAGATCAGGCACGCCTCCCACTGTGCATTGTGCAGGCCCGGCGATCATCGAGATCACAGTAAAGAATATTAAATATTAAAAGATTTATAAATATACAGGCATACTTTTTTATGTAGTAATTTTTATCCGAATCAAAATTTTTAAACTATGTTTTTAGGAAAAGTTTATATTTTATAGGTTGAGGAAGCGCACGTCAGCGAAGGCGTGGACCATATGATAACCCAGAACCGGGCCGAGTATGAGAATCTCTTAGTGAAAGCTAGTCAACCGCCACCCAGCAAGGTCACTCTGGGCTGCGTTTTCACCGATCATTTAATCGCGTAAGCAGAGTTTAGCCAGATTGATCTTATACGATCACACTTTTTAATTCTCGTCTATTTTCGTTCTTCAGGATATTGGAGCACGAGTTAGCTGTCAGTCGTACTAACGAAAACACCACTGTATTACGCAAAGTACAAGAGAGTGGAGTCAAACTGTTCTATCATTTAGTAGAATTCTATACGGAAGAAGCAGCGCTATGCCCTCCCACGAAGCAGCTTATCACTACTTGCTTGGAGAAGCTGGGACAGGTGCGTATTAAATCTAAAATTTCGGTATTTGCTGGGAATCTAAATATATACAGGATGGTAAAAACATTTCTCAAGTATTAAGAATTTCCGTTCTGTTCTAAGTTGTTCATCAGCGGCGAGGAAACCCAGGGTCCGCAATTACTGAGCGCTATAATTCAGAGGCCTAATCTCGGAGGTCTGTTGGGACCACACTTTACTCCTGTCGCTGGAGGAGCCTCCACATTCTTGCAAATGTATCAAACCGTCGTGGACCTGTCAACCGGGTCCAATGTCGACTTGTGCTTCGTATTGCTCTCGAAGGTAAATAGTCGAACTAAATTATAATCTTCGATTACGACTACTGGATTATTATTGTCTCTGTTGCAGTTTGACGTCGGCAGCTGGCTGAACTATCGCCGTCCGCGACTGAGCGAAAGATCTACCTTCATAGATCTAGTTTCTAGGGCGTTGTGCGACATAGGCTTGACTCCTGAAGAGGAAAAGCTGATGCTGCATGAAGTGAGTATCTTTATTCGTATGTTGGATCTGATAACTTAAATTTAATTAGATCGAAACTTATAGAAATTTAATTAGATTAGAAACATTGTTACATTTATTTCCATCAAAAGGAAAACTCTAAATTATGATTATTATTGACGCAGCTGTTTCGAAACCATCTACGACTCATTCTTCTGCATGAATTCCCCGAGCATTATGGTGAAGTATTGAGCGCAGTGCTGAGAGGATCTGAGAGCCAGAATCTGTCTCTGGATGTGTGGCGCGACTTGTTGGGAGCTCTCAGCGGCAAACCAAGGAATATCGCGCCCTCCCAAAATCCTGCCAAAATCAGAGACGAAATCAGGCACTACGCTACGGAACAGAGGCTGCTGTCTCGCCAAGAGGTTTGATTTCACAAACAATTTTGTTGTCGGGAATGATTATGCGTGTACAAAAAGAAACATCTTACATTTACTGCTTTATTTTATACGTAATAATAAAACAAAACTTGGTATCCATGGTTCTATGATACTTTCATGCAATTTCAGATGTACGATACTGCTGTGCTTCTAAGCCGACACTTCATGAAAGAGAGATTGCAATATGGATTATACGGGCTTTTTCCGAAGTACAGAAGTTACAACGAACCATTGACCATATTTTTGGGCATGATCGGTCACGCTCTAGTCGTATTGACGCTACAGGCTGATCGAGGGTCACTTGCTGATCAATGTAAGCCAATATTCCATTGAAATCTTGAAATTTTTAATATCTTAATAGCCACATAGCTGTCTGAACTTAAAATCACATCTAAAAGACTTCGTTGCACGTTCTTCCAGTGTGCGAGAAGATCTGGCCGGTATTAAGCGAGATGTACGCACCATGGATCACTCCATACTGGACGAGGAACCTGCGGGAGCCAACGGCCGCGTGGATCCAGCAATTGACGGACGACAGGTCGGTGCTGCTACCGTGGATCATTACCGACGGTCCTTACGCGAATCGTACGATGACGATGTTCGCCGAGTGCATTCGTTTCATCATCGACACCATGCCGGCATCTAGTAAGATTCTCAGCTTCGTATGGCAATTTTACGTGGCCAACTATGCTCATGCATCCGTCAAGGACCATGTACTGAACGTTGTGCATGGTAACTTGTTGTCTCTTCCTTGGGATCGCTTCTACCCTGCTACCAATGATGTCGAGTTAATGATCAGGGTCATTGATCAGTATCTGCCGGACTGCCATTTGTTCCTCGGAAGCATCTTCGCCTGGGTCAACTGGTCTGCCTGGGTCAGTGAATTAACCACGCAACCGTTGCCGGTCGCCGCCAGGATGCACGTTTGTCTGTTGAACCTGTTAGTGAAACTATCCAATGAACCAAACGTCAGACAGGTAAGACAGAAGAGGGTAACTCCAAAACTTGTGAAATAAAGTAGAATTTAAGAAGGATATGAGGATATCTAATTTTCAATTTACAAAAGATATAAACTCGCTAAAGTATTTACTGAAAGAGAGATAAAACTTCAGCTGATGGAACCAATCTTTTAGAACGAGAAGGCGGTGCAGTTAGTCATGGAAGCCGAGAGCTTCTCTTGGCACTTAATCGACGCCGCGGCGTACGACCAAGTGATTAACTGGCATGTGATGAGTTGCGATCCTAAAGTGATCCTATGCCTGGGCAAAGACCAGACTCATCCTATCGATACAGCCGTCAATAAGTAAGTCTAATTCAAAGTGTACTCGTAGCGTAAGAATTAATACTATGTCAAATATAAAAATAATTTAATATGCAGCTTGCTGAAGATAGCAGCAGCCTATGATCCTGCGGTGAAACACTTTCATCCTACCACCCTGAAGAAGAGACAGATGTATGTGCGTTCCTCGATGAAGTTACTGATCAACTGCACCACGAGGCACAAGTCCCTGCTTTCGACCAACAGCAAAGCGTTCACTAACACGTTGTCGCGGATGCTGGACGAGATGGAAACCGTTATCACCAGCAGTGAGTATCTAGGTCTCAAAACTAAGTAATTCAAGAATCTAGGATCCAATAGTCTAGCTTGCTCAGATTTAAAAACCTTTCTTCTTAAACTGCTGTTGTAATATCAATTTTTTCTGCTTAGCTGTCTCTGAGTCGCAACAGGTTGCCGAGGCCGGTCTGCTAATCACTGAGCTTTTGCATTCAATCAATCAGAGTGGAGCGCTGGTCGATTACCTTCGCAGCAGTTGGACGGTATGGTTGCTAGAACGAACTGCTAGCAGCCCGGTGCTGATGGGAGTGTTAAGAGTGATCGGAATGGCAGTCGCTTCCTCGTCCACTCTAGGTCACTTCATGGAGGCTGCCTTGGAGGCTTATTTCAAATATAATAGTAAGCAACTGATCAGCTATTCTCGTGTAACGTTTTTCCTGTTTTATTCATTAGATTTAGCTTATTTATTTATTACACTACGCTCTTTTTCAGTAACGGAAGACGTTCGACCTACATGGGCTTCGGTATTGATGGTCCTACAGTCCGTAGTACCGCGTCAGCCGCCATTAGAGTCCGTGCTGGTGTCAGAGGGAAGACTGCTAGCCCTTTACTCTGTATTACTGAAGAGACTTCCGTCCTGCAGAGATATCCGGGAGGAGGGCATGCTTCTGATTAATTTAGTGGACTGGATTAGCGCTATTAAAACCACGTGAGTGATTCTGAAGAATAAACCGAATAAAATCCTAAGTAAGTTTACGTTAATAACGAATTTTGCTTATCCAGAGATATCGTAGAGGAGAAACTGCCTTTGCTGTGGGCGAAAGCATGCGAGCTGGCCTATAGGCAGTGTCAGTACAGTGAGAACACAGTGATCGCTGCCAGAGCCTTGAAGGGATTAGCACGAGCATTGCTAACAGTAGCGGACGATGCGGGGCAAGGATGGGGTATCCTGGGGGCTATTGGACTAAGAAAAGGCTCTCAGCTCACCGTACGGTAAGCTACGGCGATATAATTATCGAAAAGTAGGTTTATATTCCCCTCATACTCTTAGCAGCCTCGATTGCCCGCTCGATTTTCAGGTGCAAGTTCCTGAGCCGCGCTACAGCCGTCTACTGTTTGGCACAATTACCAGAATCCAAGTCCGATCAGCAATTAGTGAGATACACTCCACACTCGCCCGGTGTGGCACCTTCAAGATCGACCGATCCGGACACGATGGAGATTCGTCCTAGCGCAGAGGCTGTGAAAGCAATGCAGAATCTGGAGGGGCTCCTGATGAACAAGCAGTATGTAGAGCTACGGGGAGATGTGGAGAGAGCCATTAGACTCATCAGGGACTCCGCCAACTCACTTCACAATGCAGTAGAAATTGTTGGCGCACTCACCACGGAGCTCTACAATCAAAGATACCTGCATGTGCTGACAGAGTGATACTAGTTTTATTTAAATTTAGCGACGGGCTGACAAACGCCTCGAATCGTTTCGAAGCGTGATACACATGACCTCGTAAGATTCTCGATCGTAAGTCGAGTTTTGAATGGTTGTATTACGTCTTTCAAAATTTTCAAACGTTTCTAACTCCTCGCAATTGATTTTAATGTTTCAAGATTTTTCAAAATTTGCAAAAATTTTCAAAAATCGATACTGAGTATTTTAAGGAAATTCTATGATTAAATTACTTGAAAACTTGCGTGATTGAATGCCCATCATTACGTAAATTTCAAATAACGCGTTTAAATTGAATGCTGTAATAACTCGTATCAGTTTTGTAGATTGAGATTGCATTGTGATTATTCATTTATATATTATAATCGAACCCTGATCTCTGAAAACGTACAATCGTGATGTAATTTCAATCTTAAATTTAATTGCGTAATATGGACTTAGGATAAGTCGCGTCTTATTGTTTAAATTTTTTTAGATCTGTACCGATCTCTCTAGTCACGAAGTTCTTTCTTTAATTCGAGACATTGTAAAATCTAGCATGCATTCAATTTAAATGACCACAGTTACATAAATAGAGTTACGTATAATAATTAAAATGATATTTAAGGACGCAATTGTTATTTACATTTAACGTAAAATTTATTATGCATTCGACTTGCGTCATCGATGCTTTGGTACCTGCGTACATAAATTCTGTTGTGTTGAATCAATGAAATATTTGGATTTATATTTACATATCACATTGAGATTTTGACAACGCAATTAACTTATGAACGCGATTAATATAATTTCGTTGTTGATATTGCACGAAGTCATTTAAGAGCTGTCATAAGAAATCGTTGATGAATAAAGAGTCGATTATTAAATGAATTCTTGATGTCAAGTCGTCATATGAAACTACGATGATACTACAATATGAAGTACAAATTAACAGAAGACTATTATTTTTATACAAGATTTTAAATTGATATTACAAGATTTATAAACAATTTTTGTCGTAATAATTTACAAATAATTACAATATTTTGCCAAAATTTTAGAATAATGATATCTTGAGTTTCAAAAATCCATAATACTAGAATTCTTTAACATTATCGCATTAAAATTTCAATAAATTCTATTTATTGCTACAAAAGATAGTCCAAAACACCGAAATTTATCAAATCTTATAATTCAAAGTTCTAAGAGATTCGCAAGACTATCCAATCTAATGGAGTTAAAAACGAACCATGTCCAAAAGTTTCACTTGAAATTCACAAGTCTCTTTGTTCCTTATAAAATCCAATTATAACTATCATACTTGTAACATACTACGACGTGCATTCCGTAGCAATTGTGAGGCCTCGCCGAGCGTGTAGTCGATCAGCTCGCACTCAAACTGATCGCTGAAAGCATTCCTGAAGATTGGCAGCACGTCGGTGACTGTAACGTCCATGTCTAGCTCATTAGAAATGCTGGTCACGCCTTTACCCTCGATGCCGCACGGCACAATATGATCGAACCACTTGAGATCGGTATTGCAGTTAAGCGCGAGGCCATGGGTGGTGACGTAGCGGCTGCCGTGGACGCCTATGGCACAGATCTTGCGATCGCCGACCCAGACCCCGGTGTCCGGCGAGGTCTCGGCCTTGATGCCGAGCTCGGCGCACACGCGGATCACCATACGTTCCACCTCGTGCACGTACCACCTGACGCTGGTGTGGAACTGCTTCAGGTCGAGCACCGGATATGCCACCAGCTGACCGGGTCCGTGAAAAGTGATCAGCCCGCCGCGATTTGTCTTCCAGAACTCTGCACCGAGGTTCCTCAGCTTTCTCTCGTCTTCCTCTGTGTATCCCTTGTTCCGTATCCCTACTGTGTACACTGGCTCATGCTCCAAAAGTACCAGCGTGTTTGCCGTTTCGCTCAAACGCTTATGATGGTGTTCTGATAAAGCTTTCTGCAATTGTAGACCGACCCCGTACGGCAAGCGGCCACCCAGCAAGACTTTTACCACTCGTGAACGCATCTTGACGACATTCGGCAATGTTAAATTGGATGTTCTTTAAAGCCGAGAAGCGAGAATTTCGTTAGATCGAAGGATTCAACGAGTTCTCATCGTTCTGGTTCTCCTTCTCTATGGCGACAGCCTTCTCCTGAATTGTCGTGTAAAGCAGAAGAGATACCTGTGTATGAAGACATTATTATTTTGACGGAGATGATTCTTTCGCGAATCGCAGTCTTGATATTTTCACAGTGACTTTAATGTTCTATTATCTTAATGTTTAACAGATTTTCTATATTAAATTAATATTATTTTTTATACTTCACTATTTTATTAACATCAGAGTGTCTTTAACTGAACGTACATAAGCATCCGTGGCTGCGTAACTTTTCTGGACGTCACTAAGAGGTTGCATATGCCACCTGCTCATTCGCACCTCGGGATCTTTGTTGATTTTCTTCTTCAACTGGATATATAAAGATTTTGCCCTGATTTTAATTTGATCTGTCGAAATGCCATAAAGCAATGCAAAGTAAAATATAATACCAAATAAGCGGTCAATTTTTCCAAACTCCAACGGCAGGATCGCTTCAAGACTTGATTAGCGTAAGTCCCACAGTCCAAACAATTATTCTCTACCACTTTCTGAGCAGGAAACTCCTTAAAATCTCTCCCGAGCTTCCACACGTCGCTGCAAAATATTAAACACGCGATTATTGGCTACTATTTTTTGCACGGAGAAGAACCGCTCGCGAAAGAGCGCAGATAATGCCAAATGAAATTTGTAAAGTAATGGAACAATGACTACTGCTCACTACAGAATAACAGATAATGCAACATATTTGAATGAAGAAAATTATATATACGCTAGTGAGTTTCGACATTACGGCGCACACAGAATTCATTGGTTCTTGATAAACTGAGTTGAATGTGATAACGCAAAATCCTTTGTTTAATGCTACTCAATCGCATATGGAATTTGACGAGCAGAAAGTGAGTGAGATGATGTCAATGTTATGGAAAATTCTAGAGGTTTAAAAAATTATCTGGATTATTAATAATTGGAAAATTCTAATGCTGCGTTTTAACGGAGGCCTCTCAGAGAATATGTTAATTTTTTTATCTATGCATATATTATTGTAGCTCCTCTAATATATTGAAAGAACATCTGTTTGCAATATGATTTTAAGCATGATTCAAACAAGATTTTTTTGGAAATAATTTATCGCGTCTTTCAAACAAAACTAGTCTCTCAAAGAAAAATGAAATTTCATTATTTAGTTAATAATTACTGACTTTTTAACATTGACACCGACGAGCTTGACTTTCGGATGATGCAAGAGTTCGACGAATGCTGCCGGGAGCTTCTTGAGCGAATAGATGTACAGGAGATAACACGCGTTGTTCTCCAAGCAAATTTGCACCAGCGCCGTCTTCCCGCTGCCAGTTTGGAAGTTGAACGGCCACTCCAGATCGAAACCTATCGGTATGATCTCCTTCTCGCTGCGCCTCACTTCTTGTCTGGAAGAAAGATTAGAGAGACACGTAAAAAATCCAAGTTCTTTGAAAATTTTTATCTCAAATTTTCTTCTTTTTCTATATTTAGACTGTTATTTGCATGCTTCTGAGAAATATTCTGTGTCTTCCGCACTCACAGGAGATCGTCGCAGATCTGGGCACAGTCGAAGAAGTCATCGGCGAACTGAATGCGTCCCTTGAAGACAATCGGAGGCAAAGTTTTTACGTCGGGCTCTCTTTCAGGTTTTGGTTGCTCCAACTTCTCCTGCAGAGAAATCAAGAATTATTTTTATCCATTAGAGAGATAGAATCAGAATAATAAAAAGTAGATAAACGCTAACGTTAAATAAATGGTTTTCAAAGTTAAGAATAAACTGAAACTTTCTCAAATAAAACATAGACTATGTGTATGCATTATTTTATATTTTTAATTGCAAGAGGCATACATACACAATTATACTCACACATTTAAATACCCTTATTCACTCAAGCTTTACATGAAAGTAAGAAAAGTCCATAGTGGAAAAATATATGTAAAACCGTGGAAATATATCATCCTAGATCAAGTGATTGACAAACTACGGCTAGTGGGCCAAATTCAAGCTGTTTTTTGTGCACATAATAACAATTACTATTATATTTTAAATTCAATGACAAATTTTAAAAAGTCAATAACAAATTTTCTCTTTTGTTATGTAAATACCTACATATTCTGGGTCTCTCGACCCACATCTAAAATATTTACTATTTGACCCTTTACAGAAAAACTTGTCAACCCTTATTATACAGAGAAAGAAGTCTCCAACGTCAGGCTATTTCATCATATCATCATAACAATTTCGTCATATCAATTGATGCGTTCGTTCCAAGTTTAAGTTTGGAAAATGGAAAATGCTCCATTTCCACTACTCATATTTGCGCGAGGCCAAGCACCTCGTTGCACCAACGACGGCAACGACCGACCACTCAATAGTCGCACACACCTTCAGATGCTGCGGCAGGTTCCGCGGCGAGCGACGCAATCCCACGGGTCCCTCAGGTCCCTCGGGCACCTGCAACACAGCCACAGCCGTAGATCGCGTCAGAATTATGAAACACGACGAAGAAGGGACGCGCGCGCGTAACTAACCTCCTCCTTGCCGAGGCGGCCGGCACGTGTCGTCATCGCGAAGGGGGAGAGAAGGCGGCCGGACTCGTTGACTCCGAACGGATCCGCCGTACGGGACAATCGGGCCCGGTGTCTGGAATCGCTCGTGGACGCGTGCTTCGTCCTGCCGCCGGGACCTCGACGGTGACCATGATGTCGCGTCGCCGGTTTCTCCAGATTTCCCGCCAATTTCCACCTGGCGAACAGCTGACGCCCTGTTACACGTCGAGCGAACGAAGCGATCAGAAGCGATGAAAGAAAGGGGAGAGGGAGGTGAGATAAGGAAGGGGAAAAAAGAGATACCGGTTGCGGGAGAAAAAAAATTAAGAGATTGTTGCATTTTTCACCCTTCCTTCTTTTCTCTCCAACGTCTAATTTTACGCCCATTTCATTTTAGGCACAATGTAGCGCCAGAGAGGTTTCTCTTTGGTAGTGCGGCTGTAAAGAATAGGGCCTGAGAAGGGAACAGGGAAAACAGTGGGGACGCGCAAAACGTTAATTTTATTTTTATCGAATTTATTTAAATAAGATCTCGAACCACGTCAAAGAATTGCTCACACAAACTTGCTATTTATATATTTATATATAAGTTATTTAAGCGTTATATTTTTGCTCCGACATAAATATACATATGCAATGATTCTAATGTTGATGACGTTTTCAGGGTGTCTTAAGAGATCTACGTATTGACAACAGCACTTGTCTCTCCCCCTTTCACTCGCATACATTCTTCCTCTCTCTCTCTCTCTCTCTCTCTCCTCTCCGTTTCCTCTATGAAATTATATAAAGACTACAGTTTCACGACATCTGACTACTCGATCGCTATTTATAATGTATACATATCTCACGGCGTTTCCGAGCCACATGGAAATCCGCGACAGTCCTCCTTCGCCCGTTTCTCTTTCAACTTTTCATCGTTCAAGTAAAATGACATGGGGAAAAAAATACTAACAACTAAATGAATTAGCAGCCAACGAAACTCGTATTCTCTCGACTAAAACTGTCAGATCTTCATAATCAGACTTCCTCATCACTAATGAATGTAGTACAGTTAGTGATCTCCTCGAGACGGCCTTAAACAGGGTGTGTAGAAATTGAAAACCTGCGAGAATAATTGTCTCATCTGAATATTCTAAATCTTATGCTCGACTTTTGATTGGATGAGGATGCACACTGCCAATTCCCAATCTCCTGCACCACTCTGCCTGTATATATACTCCGTTATATTACAGTGACGCATGTGTACGCGTGACGTTAAACCGTTTGCATACGATCCAACGATTTCTACGATGAACGTGTGCATAATAGTACGTGTATTCTTGTCGCCCATTTAGCGCTAAATGTAGAATATGAGCGTTAACATTATTCATAACAAATAAAAAAATTAAATCAATAAGACATTATTCAATTATATTAAAAGCTTATATCAGTAACGATATCACAAGTTGTGCTCAAATTACCACAGAATGCAATTAATATATTACGAATACACACGCTGGACAGCAGGATAAAATCCGAGTCACATTTGAGCATTATATGCTATATAAAGTGAGATGGCGAATCAGTGCGTCAACTTGAATGTAAAATAACGCGAATACGCTAAGAGAGTTCGATGCAGTATACAAATGTATGCAAAAATTGTTGGATTGTATGTAAACAATTTAACACAAGCCAAAGTATCTAACCGCTTTACATTTAATTACAATCTTATTGCCCGGGGGCAGAGACGGGTATGCGACATCGTCTTTCTTGCGAGCAACGTTGTGGCAAACTCAGTCGACTCCGTGTTCGAGACGATCCTGAGTACCCGTCGGTAGCCCATCCTGCCCATCTGCTACTCGCCGGCCCGCCACTACTGTTGCGTAATTCTGAAGACCGGCCCGATCCTGAGGAAAAATCTGCGCAGCACCGATCTGAGCTCGGGCTTGAGATCGAAGCACATGACCTCGCAGAGGGAAGGATAGCAGGTGGAGGCGTGGACCGCAAAGCGGTGATCGCTCATCTTGAGGATCCGGGTGAGCAACAACAGCAGAATCGGGGTCCAGGCGTCACGGTGGGCCTCGTTGGCGAGCGCCAGGAAATATTCCAAGGCCTCGCACGCCACCTCGACCAGCCGCGCCTCGACCTTGGACCAATCCGCGCGATGCGCCTCGTCGCTGTACATTTTAAAGAGGATACGCAGCGCGCACGCGAGCGACTGCGTCTCCTGCTTCAGCAGAGACGGCTTCATATTGCCGCGAAAGCTGGCCTTCCACAGCACGTTACGCTGCTCGTGATCCGAATTGAAGCTCTTGGCGAAGCGATGCGATCGCAGCAGACACTCCACCAATTGCAGGAGATGATTAGTCGCCAGGGCACAGTACATGCCCTGCTCCTCCTTCTGCTGATCAGCGCCGGCCCTAAAAATCATCAATTGCGTTACGTATATTATACTGTACGTTGTAAATTTTAAGAGATCGACGCAACGATGGAGCACTCACTTTACAAGTTCCGACGATTTGCCGTTCAGCATGTCGGCCTGCGCGAGCGCCAGATTCTCTTGATCCTCCTTGCGCGACGTCGCCGGGTAAAAAACGATATTATCGATGGTCTGTATCAACTCGAGCTGAACTACACATTTGATTTGCAACGCAGAGAAGAGCTTCGCCTTCGGCAAGGTCTCAGTGTTCAAGCTCTGTGCGCTGTTGCTCCTCTTCAGAATACCAACGTGAAGGCCGTCGGACTCGCCGGTAATCACGTCGAGGTCAGATTCCTTGTTCGGCGAGTGCGGCTTCCACGTGAGCAGCGCTGACGGTAGAGTGCTCTCGAAAATGTCCAGGACGCATTGGCAGGTCTTCTCCCAAGTCTGCTCGTCGAACTTGATGCCATTGCTGATGACCAAATTCTCCAGACAGTTGGTGCCCGATCGCGCCAACTGTTCGTTGTCCTGCTGGACGCACCAGAGAAGCTGGAAATAGAGCTGCGCCAGCAACAAGGGACCCAGGATATCGTAGAACTGTGAGAACACATCCACGATAGCGTACAGCGCGTGATTGCACGTTGTTGTCATCCACTCAGCTTTCTGCAATATTTAATAGATCGTTTACGTGCCTAGATGTTCAAATAACCTCTGAAAAAATACATTTATATTCTCCTTCTTTTTTATCTTAGAAATTATATGAACCTCAGTATGCTGTTCGGGCAGCTTCATATTGTCAAAGATCCTGAAAAGGACCTGGAAAAGGTCCTTCCACCAATGAGGCTTGAAGGACGCACCGTGAGTTTTGACGACATCGAAGAGTACCGTCAGCGCGCGCGTCCTGACGTCCAACTTACATCTACTCACAACGCAGGATAATTCAAACAGCAGCGGGAACCATCCTCTTACCTATAAAAAAAGAAAAAAGAAATAAAAAACATGTCACAATTCAAATGCGAAATAAACAAGCTAAGATAACGGTACCCAAGCTCGATCTTCCTCAGAAACCATCCCGCTGTCGTCCATCATACCCTCGGCAAACAGATTGGGATTCGCATCAATATAAGAAGCGCAGGAGCGTATTAGCCGGATTGCCTCCATGCTGGTGTCCGGAAAAGAAGCATTGCACGCAAACTCGCTCAGACATTTAACAGCGTCTTGGAAGGAGTCCACCATGATGCTAAAGTCCTCTGCATACAGCTCATCTACGGATCATATACTCGAATTATATAATAACAATGATAGGGTTAGCATAATACGTTTAAAATTGATATTATTCTAGATGGTGATTGAGTAGGAGAAAAACGACGTAAGTACAGTGATATTCTCCAAGGCAGGCATAAAAATAAAACTCACTGATAATTTTGCCGGTCATGTTAAAGGCCAGCTCGACGACAGATTCATCACGATCACTGGCCGCGTGGTGGAAAACACTGAAAATGTTCTTCCAACCGGATCTGATATTCGGCGCTTGCGAATGAACAATCTGCGCCACGCATCTCACAACCATATCTCTAATCACAGGCGATCTGAATCACAAATCAAATTAAATCACAATTAAACAATAGTTAGAATATATTATGCAAAATTATTATAAATACAATACTTAACATATTCTAGTAGATTGACTTTATGTTTACTTAAAAAATGTTTACTTAAAAAAATTAAGAACGTGGGTAAAATTATATATAATATATCGAAGTACATAATTACAATTACAAATTACGGTTACAAATTAAATAAAAATGAACCAAGATTAATTATAATTAAAGAATCAAATTATATTACCTGTTCTTTTTCATGATGTGCTCGAACGGCCTGAGGAAGTCTTTTTGGAATCTGAAATTGGCAAACTCGCCCTTCTCAATAAACTTGGTGGCCAGCTGCCTCAGAGAATCCACCGCAAAAAATGCGATATCCTGTCGTGGACTGCATCCCACCCTGTCGAAATGATCGCCGAGGACTTGCCAGATCCTGGACCACTGTAATCTAATACGACCCATGTTGTAGTACGAGATCTCGACGATCTTCGTAAGAGAGAACATGCGCGGTTGCGTGGGGTGTGCCAGCTCCTCAAGAGATACCTGATGATTATTAATCATGGTTAGACATTTATTATGCAATTTGTATTATGTAAGAATCATTGAGCGAAGAGAGAAAGACCTGACAGAGAGCCTTGACAAATTCGACAATGGCATCACCATCGAGTCTCGTCGAGCCGGTGAAGATACGATCTACGGCTACGACGACGCTCTGCGAGCTGGTTTCACCGATGGACTCCTTCACGCTGGGGTCCAACGAGCTCAAGTTGAGACTGTTGGTCTGGTGCGAACTGGCAGAGTGTGCGAGATTACCGAAGTTCGCTAAAGGCGAGGGAAAGTGCGGTTTTGACGGTGGGCCTAGCAATTGTGGCCGTACTCCAGTACCTATCAGCTGCGCCAATTCTAACTGGGAGATGCATTTGACGACATCGAGCCACGAGCTGCCTAGATAGTTGCCATCGGTGTGAGCTACTGTGATGAGAGTCTTGATGGTATCGATGTTCTTCGCCTTCATTTCGGTAATTGGTGAATTAGCCGTCAACAAGGTGAATCTTGCCAAAGCTTGTACATAGGCATCGCGCTCGAGGCTCATATGAAAGATGCAGGCGATACGAATGGCACATCTAAAATAACATATATAACATATAAATAATATAAAGCACGAAAGGCACAGCCGTATAAATCTATTTTCCTTCGTTTCTCAGATTTCTTCTCACCTGATACCGTCCAAGCAGAGCGACGCGATCTCTGGATCGTCGCAGTCTTGAAGTCCGACGCTGAACGCCGCGAGGAATGGCGTCCAGGCCATTTTGAACATCGGCCGCACGTGTTCCAGATGCTTCGCCGTAGTGAATGGTGCCTGAACATGACTGACAGATTCCATCAAATTCTTCGCCGCCGTAGAAATTACTTCCATTTCCATGTTCCATAACAATCGTCGTTTCTTTTCACTAGATATCAGCTGTTTGCCGGCGAGCCGGCTATTATTAGGATTCGACTTCATCTTAATCTCGTTGCCAGCGATTTCATCGTAGATCCTAGATAGGTATTCCTCAGGGAGATCCTCATTGTCGCTGATGCGCCGATTAAGCCTGATGAATGAAAGAAAATAAAAATAAGAAAAGACTCTTCAAGTCTATAATTATAAAGAGATTATACCATTTGATTTGATATAAAGAGCGATTCCTATGCATTTTTATATTACTAATTATTACATAATATTAATAATAATAAAATGTAATAAGAAAAAATTAATAAAAATATACTAACAAAGATAAACTTAAATACAATAAAATTTTCTCAATATTAATAATTATATGTATGTAAAACATAATTTTTTAATTATAATTAACTTTAAAAATTGCTATACGTACTTGATGTATTGTTCTTTGGTCATTTTATTCTTAACCTGCGGGGAGTGCAAATCGGTGGTCAGCATTATGATAGAGAAGCCGAGAACGTAGGCTGTATCCGCGCTCGTGAAGAGGCCGTTGTTAGGGTTACACTCGCAATAGCGACTGGCAAACTTTTCCATTAGTCGGTCGATCTTCTGTGCCTCGCCGGGCAGCCGAAAGCCCTCCAGGAAATACCTGAGTGCGGTTACTAGATCGCGTTCGGCAAAGTTCATCTGATCGATGTAATGGTACATTACCTGTGCAAACGGTATAACAAAATTAGTCATTATCTTAATTAATTAACAACAATTAACAATAATTATCGCGCAATAATCATAACATGATTTAGAGTTGATCAACCATGGTCGCTATTTATGTCTATAATTAGTATAGTCTATTAATTTCAATTGTTCTCTCCTCGTCACCTGGTTATGATTATGGTCGCCCAGAAAATCTCCAATGGCGGTCTTGTCGAGCCGCTCGTCCAGGTGCAGCCACCTGGCCACGTCCTCCGGCAAAGTACCGAGCAGTCCTTGCTCCTGCAAGTACTGCACACCCTTGCCGGGCTTCCGGCTAAAGATCTCGATACCGGCCTCCCATACCTCTTTCTGTTGTTTCTGTACTTCATACTGCTCCGGCGAGTCCGGCACCTCCTTGTTGCCAGTCAGACTGGAGTTGGCCGACGAGAGGCTGCCAGCGCTGCCGTAACGCGGTAACGGGGTCTCCGGCGTCGTATCCGGTGGATCTGACAATGGTTGCTGATCCGCTGGCACGCTGGGATTCACGTAAAGATCCCGACTCCACTCCACCATGCACTTCAGAATAGACACGAGGCACTCGAGACCACGGATGCGCATGGATTTCTCCTGAAAGAGCAAGACACTAATATTACAAACAAAACTTTATATTGCTTGTCTCGAAGAACATTCTCTGTTCCAAATAATACATCTATCGTGTCATCCTCTTTCTTATAACGCACCTGATTTGGCGATGCACCTAGCTCCAGAGCTTGACGACCTTGAGCAATCTTAGAGAGATCATTGACGAGCCTCTCGAAGAGATTCGCTGCTGAGAGATCGCAATCGTAGTTAACGTAGATGTCGACGACGCTCTGGGCATCCGCACAGATCCTCGTAAGCGCATGTATGACCATCCACTTGTGCTCGAAAGAGCTGCTAGAGGTCTCGAGGATGTTCATAAAGATCTCCTTGAAGAACACCTCAATCTGCATCTTGAGGTGCATCTTGAAACGGGCGAGCAGCGCCAGGAACAGTGCCAACGACAGCTCGAACACTTCCGGCACCGAAGACACGCCATTCTTCGACAGCGCGACACACAAGTACTGTTTAATGGCGATAACAAACATCTCGTTAGAGCGCAATATTGGACCGGCATTCTGCAAGATTCCCAGAAGTAACTGAAGCGACAAGATCTTGGAACGGAGCTCGTGCGATCTTGGATCGGGAGTGCCGTCCGGCAGCGGTTTCATAGAGAGCTTGCAGAGAGCGCGAAACACCAGGAACGCATCCTTTTGCAGCACATGGGTGAATTTCGCAGTTACCATGTTGTCATTCTCAGCGGCCGCCTCGTCACCGTTGTCCTCCGGACTGCCGTTCTCCAAACTGACTTCCTCTTCCAATGGCACCACGGATTTTACTACATCATCAAGAATACTCTTAACAATTGTTTGAGAATCAATGTTATCATTACTAGGAGCATTCTCTGGACTTAGCTCGGCTTCAGTTTCGCCGTTTGCTATGACAGAACCCTCCTGCTGATGTTCCCCATCAAGCCTCACGTTCTCTTCCTCCGCCTGAGTCTCCATTCGCGCGAAGATCACGTTGATCATCTGCGTGAGAGTCGCACGGGCTGTTGTTTGATTCACCAGGTTGCGCGACGCCAAGTAAACGTTGTAAACAGTACGAATTGTCAACAGTACCGTACCCTCGTGTACCTCCACATGCTGGCTTGTCATTACAGTCAGCAGAGCTTTAATAATCTGCAGCTGCACACCTTCATCGGTCTGTGGACCGGTGAAGCAACCGCAGATTGTCTCGACAATGCGCACAATCAGCAGCTTGTTAGGCTCCGTTGAATCAGGCACATTGCCAGTGAGATGGCCATATGCGATTAACTTCTGCAGGCAGTCCAGTGCTGTCACCACAATCCGCGGTGACTTGCTCTGACATGCTAACTCAAATGGTAAGAAGTACTTCTCAGCGGTAATGACATTTGAGTCGCTCTTGGGCTGTGGCAGGGCGTTTGAGATAACCTCTTTACCCTGCACAGCTGGTACATCTTTGATCTCGTTACGGAGGTCCTCTGCAAGATGGAAATATATGAGTGACAAACTTAATTAGCAACTATCGCTTATAGCTACAGGCTTATAGCTACAAGTTGTACGCTTGAAAGGTCTCTCCTTACCGAGTGCAGACTCGCAGGACTTCCTGAGCTGTGAGAGGTGCGATCTCTTGACATCTCGGTCGGCCAAAATCTTTTCCAAAGCTCGGACGATAAACATCTCTCTGGTCTTGGAGTTATTTTGCATCGTCACTTCACTTCCCACGCGGCAGCTCGAAATCCACGCGCTCGTTCAATGCTGGTTTTTCAATGTGTCAACATTAGAGCAGACTGGCGAATGGCATGTGACTATGCTGCGGCTGGCCGTTGGCCAACATCTTTCGCCACCTTCTCTCTTACTACGCGACCCCTTCTTGCGAATCTGAGGACATCACGCACAGACGTATGTCCGATGAGCCGAGGTAGGACAAAGCCGAGGAAAATTCCACAGGTATAAAATCACTCACCTAAGTGATAAAACGACAACCTGAACCACATCGAATTTTTTCAGAACGGCTTTTCAGGAACAGCACCGCGAAGCGCGGTCTCCTCGAGAATGATGTTACGTGGCCTATAACATCATCCGTCACTGGACTTCAAAACAGGACTCGAACAGAAATTAGACGACGACAGAAATCAACCGACACTCGCGCTGACAGCCATCGAAATGTAACCGCGGATGATGACAACAGTGTTACCAGATGATTCGCGTGACGCGACCCCCTAAATATATTTCGTTTTCCCCTAAAAATCCCCTAACAACTCCTACCAATTTCATATGTAGACAATGGCCGCGTTCAGCAAACACAACTGTTGAGTTCGTCTTATCAACACTCCGCGTTGATTGGTTGGTTCTAAAAGTTAAGCCTTGTGTACACGATACTAGAAATCGGTCCGAGTTTCGGTTTAAAGCCTGGTGTCCACGATGCAAGAACTGTGTCCAAGTTTCGATTTAAGCCAATCAACTTGCAGCTCTTACAGAAAAGTAGCAGTTTCATTGGCTTAAATCGAAACTTGGACACAGTTCTTGCATCGTGGACACCGGGCTTAAGCCAATGAAACTGCTGCTTTTCTGTAAAGCCTTGTGTACACGATACTAGAAATCGGTCCGAGTTTCGGTTTAAAGCCTTGTGTACACGATACTAGAAATCGGTCCGAGTTTCGGTTTAAAGCCTTGTGTACACGATACTAGAAATCGGTCCGAGTTTCGGTTTAAGCCAATCAACTTGCAGCTCTTACAGAAAAACAGCAGTTTCATTGGCTTAAACCGAAACTCGGACCGATTTCTAGTATCGTGTACACAAGGCTTAAGCCAATCAACTTGCAGCTCTTACAGAAAAGCAGCAGTTTCATTGGCTTAAACCGAAACTCGGACCGATTTCTAGTATCGTGTACACAAGGCTTTACAGAAAAGCAGCAGTTTCATTGGCTTAAGCCTTGTGTACACGATACTAGAAATCGGTCCGAGTTTCGGTTTAAGCCAATCAACTTGCAGCTCTTACAGAAAAGCAGCAGTTTCATTGGCTTAAACCGAAACTCGGACCAATTTCTAGTATCGTGTACACAAGGCTTTAAATCGAAACTCGGACCGATTTCTAGTATCGTGTACACAAGGCTTAAGGGCCAGTTTTACCAACGTCGATTAACTGTAACCTTCGATTAAACTCACTCTTCATCTCTTTCTAACTGTCCCCCTAGAAAGAGACGAAGAGTGAGTTTAATCGAAGGTTACAGTTAATCGGAGATGGTGAAACCGGCCCTATGCCAATCAACTTGCAGCTCTTACAGAAAAGCAGCAGTTTTATTGGCTTAAACCGAAACTCGGACCGATTTTTAGTATAGTGTACACAAGGCTTAAGAGCCAATCACGTTCAACTGCTACTCAGCAGCTTGGTCTGCTGAACGCGCCCAATCGCTTCTATGAATGGGGGGGGGGGGGGGTGTGTGTTCAGTAGACGGGCATATAGTGGAGTGGCACCATCGCGACTCGCCGAAGAGTCGCATGGTATTTTTGGGGACGCATCCTCCACATACCATCGCTACCTCCAATCATACACTCCTCTCCATCGCTATCATCCCTGATCGACATCGACACACGCATCCCCACATTAAAATTTATTTAATATATTAAAAATTAGTATTTTATATTAAATACTCTAATTTTTATATTAAGTAATACCAATTTTTACAGACATTGTAAAATATTATGTACTTGTATATATTGTATATGTATATCAAAAATATATATTGTAATATTAATTGTATTAACCCTCAAAGTACTCCGTCGGGTCGTTTTCGTCCACCCGAAAAATACGATCCTGAATATCTTTTGAATCCGGAACAGTGGTGACATCTATTGTGTACGTAAAAAAACTTTAGGGTAGGAGGGTCCTTCACGCGCAAGGACATCTTGGTCTGTCAATTTGTCTCCGGATGCCAGCGAGAACAAATCTCAAAAGGTCGAAAAGGACCCGACGGAGTCTTTTACGTAAGTAAAAATGCACTTTTTTCCAAACTTTTTTTTTTTCTTGAAAATCACCTAATTTTCATAGTTTTGACGCATTTTCAAGCATTTTGGTGTATATGTTCTAGGCATAACCTATTGCCCCTCCACAAGCGACAGGAAAACAAACCAATGTTGTGGTTTGTGCGGTAAATTTGTCTGCGACGATCACCGCGTTAATTGTTGCACCGATTTCTTATAATAAAAATTGATAAAAACATGCTGTTGTTCTCTTACAGCCCTTATTTTCCTTGAAATAACGTGAAAACGCCACTTGAAAATTGCCAACTTTCAATCAGTGAAATAGGATATCTGGTTTGATCCTACGCTATTGTGACCGTTACCATCGGAAAGAGCAACTCTTTTCCTGTAAGAAACTGTATTTGAAAATTTTTTTAACTCATTTTTTATATTTATTATGAATTTTTAAAAAAATCACTTTTTTTTCAATTTCTTTATGCTAATAACTAAAAAAAAACTATTAAAGAAAAAAAATTTTTAGAAACCTACATCACAGCTTAAAAGAGGAAAGTTCAAAGAATATCCATGAATTTTGCGGAATTTTTTGAATGATATTTAATATTATTTATAAGTCGAAAGGCAAAAAGGACCCGACGGAGTACTTTTAAGGTGCCAAAAAGCACGGAGTCGTTTGAGGGTTAAAATAATGTAGTATTAATTGTATAATATTAATTGTGTAAATGTAATCGGATGTGTATAATAAGACGGAAATCATGACGCGTTTGGTAAACCGTTTACTTTTTCAAACTTTAGTAGTTTTTATTTACTAAAAGATTGTTAATAAATTCGGGAGATCTTTCATTCAAAATTTTGTATTAGAAATTATTACTATTAGTACAAGTAATATAATTTATTGAATAAAAGTGTGAAAAGGTTCGATGTTAAGACAATGATCACTTACCTGTAAAATTTTTGCTCACAAAAGTCGACATTCGCGTCTTAGATATGAAATGACAAGTCAAATTAACATAGTTTTGCGAAATTTCGGATTTCAGATTATCATCCGTTATAAAAATCAGAATTTAAAACGTCATATTTTATGTTGTTCTCGATGAAACATTTTCGCGAATTTCGTATTATATTAAATATTTATTAAACAAATTCTCTTAAATTACGTTTAAAAATTTGCTCGTGATTTTTTGAAACTTGTAAAGTCTATCCCGCTGTTGAAAGTAAAACGGGAATTAAAGTTTATACGCGCAATCAATTATATCGTTCAATTCATTCGATTATATATGTAATTAAAGTCGTAGACGCGATATTGAGAAACGTTTAATGCTTGTGAAATTACATTTATTATCACGTAGAGAAATAATTATACGGAACTCGCGCGCGCGTTGCAACGAATATTATAAAAATTACATATCGGAATTGATTGGGGCGTTTTATTCGTCGCATATTTTTCAGTCCATTGATCATTGCTTTACATCAAAGCTTTGTTTATTTTTTCGCGTATTGGTCATTTCCTTTGAGTTTCGCTAAATTTAGTATAGTATGACAATAATTGACACTTTCGTAATATAAATAATAAATTTATTAACGATCTTTTTGGTTGTGATTGCTCGTGTAAATTAAAAATAAAGTAAAATAAACTTTGTACTATAGTTATATATATTCAATAATAAGAAATATTACATAATAGCCTCACATGTTTTACATTGTGAGAATTTCGTTTTATTGTACGCATACCGAATGTTACATATATAATTTTATGTCAAAAAGAAATATTGTATGTAATTTTATTGATTATTGTACATTGTATATTATATTTTCAATTTTGTAATGTAACTCTCTTATAATATTGTATATATTGTAAAATAAATTGTAAATAAAATAGAATAAATGATAAAAATGTAAAAAAAAACGTATTCTAAAGAAAAGAGGACCGCCGATCGGAATCCGCGGGAGTGGTGGTGGGCCTCTATTTCTGTCGGATGTAATCCGATAAAAACAGGTCACGTGTATCAGAGGATATTTAAAGATTTTAAATTTTAATTTATACACATATCTATGTATAAAGGATTTAAGGAGTTAAATAGTGAGTAACTGTATAATATTAAAGCTAAATAGTACGCGCGTAGCGCGCGTCTGTGATTGTGATATCTAGTATAGACATATTTCATATGTATATAACTTTATACATTTATTACTTATTGCAAATGTTATACAATATTATAAGAAAGTTACATTACAAAATTGGACAATATACAATAATCAATAAAATTACATATCATATTTTTTTCGACATAAAATTATATATGCAACATTATAAATTGCATATATTATTCGAATAAGTCAAGACTACAAATATTTAATTTATGCAACGCGCGATTATTTCATCGTGGCTCGATAATAAAATGTACACCGCCTTTGGGTGAAAGATTCAAAGATTTTTCATTGAAAATAAGCGGGACCGAAGTTCGAGAATGAAGTTTGAATTTGTATTTTGACAGAAGACTCACTAATCCAACTTTCGTTTGCACGTAGCCAAATCGCGAAGCTGAAAATTAATAATATATTAAGTACTTTTATAAATATTTTTGTGAAAAAGAGAAAGAGAGAGAGGATATTTAAACTAATATTTTTAAATTAAATGTGATATTGTTAAATTAAATATATTTTATTAAAATGTTTTGATAAAACATTTGCATGATTTATTCATAAATTGTAATTAAATTAATGTCAAGCAAAACTATAAAAAATATATCTTTTAATAGCTAATATTATTATTATTATTATTATTATTACTATTATTATCACATTTTACTAACAAAAAATATATTTGTTACAAAGAACATATATTTTTTAAGTACAATTGAAAATGAAATGTTGATATTAAAATGCCCATTGTCAATTTAAAATTTAAATGCAAATATCATAAGAGATAAGCACACACATAACTACATACAGAAACAGTTTCTAACAATAGTACAAATACATATATTAAATGTATTAGTGGATTAATTCATATCCTCACCAATGCAGATTCGTGGGCCTTCTCCAAATGGCAAATAAGCATAAGGATGCCTTCTTGCTGTCTCGTTTGCGTTGAATCGTTCTGGATCAAATTTATCTGGATCCGGATATATTGACGGATCTCGATGTATTCCAAGCACTGGTATAGTTATTAATGTTCCCTCTGGGATGCGAATATTCGTTGTCGGTAAGACTATTTTGTTGGTACATATACGATTAAAGACAGGAAGAGGTGGATATTTCCTCATAGTCTCTGTAATGTCCAGAAAAAATTATATCTCTTCCAAAATGCAAGCTATTTATTTAAATGAACATATACATATAAATAATGAGATATTTTTGTGTAATAAAGTCTTTCTCCTCTTTGTCGAAAATTGCGTCTTTGAATAAATCGAAATGTAACACGACGATACTTGCCATTTACTACTTTGTGAAGATACGTCATTTCCGTCACAGCGTCGTAAGTCAGATCACCATACTTTGCCAACATCTCGTCGATTTCCTTGCGAACTTTATCTTGCATATCTTGATGCTCAGCTAGTTCGTATAAAGCGAAGGTCGCCGTCGTCGCGGAAGTTTCGAAGCCAGCTGCGAAGAAGATAAAACTTTGCGCAGTAGCTTCCATGATAGTAAGTTTTTTAACGGTTGCTGCACGCAAAGAAAATATTATGGTTTTGTAAACAATTTCATATAGGAACGTTTTAGAAATTAATTTTAATGAACTAATTTGCAAAACTGCAATGCAAAACATATAGGTATGTATATTTTAAAGATATGTTGAAGGGTGGACCATTTTAATTAATCCAAGTGATAAAATAAAAAAATAATTTTATTTAAAAAAACAAAGTTTACCTCAAAATCTCTGACCTTCACCTAGGCAAGATTTGTGTTCATTATAAGATGTCCTCTCGAAATAGAGTAAGTTCTATTTGAAACATTTTTTCGAATAATGAATAGTTTGGGAGATAATCACGTGCACGTGGATTAATTAAAATGGCCTACCCTGTACAGGGAAAGTTTATACACATATAATATAAATGTATATTAACATGATTCAGTGGTTGCCTTCTTGCCATCGTCAGGATCAACATAGCCTCTCTTCATGAGTTGAATGAGCAAATTCATAAAATCGTGTCTGACGATGTTATGAGCTTGCCTGTATTCCACATTCTCTCGAAACATATTTATATAAAAGCTGGCAATGTGTCGGTCTACGATGGGGATGGAAAAGAAATCCATAATTTTCGGCGCGAACAAAAACAGAGCGATCCAAAATGAATTGGCCTCCACAACTTTTTTTCCTTTCATTCGATATTCGTTATTCGGTTCCTCAATAGAGTTAGATTTGATACCAAAAGCCGTTGACATAATCACGTCCGTTGAATATCTGTTGGTAAAATTAGCAGATAATTTTTAATAACTTTTAACAAATTTGATTGAAATTTACAAAACATTATAGATAAAAAATTACATGAGAATTAAGTTACACGAGTAAAGAAAGATTAGCATATCAGGGGCATATAATACTGTAGAAACAAACTATTGAAAGAAGAATACATTGAAAAGAAGATTCAGAAAAAATAGCTATGAGAGAATCGAATAATTAAAAAAGTCTTAAATATTTAAAAGAGTCTTCCAAGATGTTCATACTTTTTATGACAAAAAATGTATAAGTTATACAGGAAAAATTTGAGATAGTATTAATTATTAATTGATTATTATCTGCAATTGAAATATTAAAAATAAAATAATTAAGTTTTTTAATCTTCTGATAATATGACTTCAAATGTTTACATATCTTCAAATGATATACATATATCTACAATAAAGTATATTTCTGAAAAAAAAAGATTTTATTTATGTTTGTACAAAAGTTATTAATGCAGATTTTTATCATATTCTACAGTGTTGTTGGATTAAAATATTTGTAACACATTTTAAATATTGTTATATAAATTATCATAATTATTAAGAAGTAAATGTCAGAATGTCAAATGTAATATATTGATATCTAATATGGAACTCTGATGAATCTATTAAAATATATAGAAATATATTATATTAATTTATTTTTTAATATTTGTTTATATCTCATTTAGATAAGCTGTTTATCACGTTTGCGTTAATGCATTTGAAATATATATCAACAAGAATATTTTTTAAGTGTGATATGTAAATTCTGAAAAAGAAAATCCTGTGTAGAAGATTTATTATCTAATTTATAGCCAAGAGAAAGTCTCGAAAACATGTGTACTTATGTAGTCGTACATTTGACTGATAATGTCTGATAACTTCTTTTAACTGATAATTCCCAGGTAGCAAGCACTCGTCATTTTGACGTCAAATGACGTCAAAAGACGTCAAAATGACAGACTTTTGACGTCAATTGACGTCAAAATGACGAGTCTTGCTACCTGGGTTTTATCTATTGCCAAATAGATAAAACAGCTTTTTTAATACAAAACATATACTGTTTATCCTATGTATAGTTCCAATTACACTCTAACTTATAATAACAAATTTTATCTTTAAGTGAAAGGGTTTCTATTTGTTGTTGTTTAAAATACTGTTTAAATAACAGTTCTTAAAAACAATATACCTTGCAAACATATCTTTCATTTCAACGGAATCTTTCATCTGTGCTTTGCTCTCCAGATACTTTGTAAGTTCTTCCCCACATTCCTTCACGATCGGGAACATCTGCTTTATTTTTCCCGAAGTGAAAGTAGGTGTCATCTTGACTCGCATATTTCGCCATCTCTTTCCAGGCATTAAAAACAAATGTCCAGACAATGGATCAATCATTTCGTTATAGTACATTCCACGGTCGTGGAAACTTGCGAATTCCTTTGTCAACACCGTTCGAATAAGATCGAGATCGGCGATTACCAAATTTGGTTTAAAAAGTGAATACATTCCAAAAGCGCGATGATTCTTATGTTTTATGTAGGCATCATGGAAAAGTACACCTGTTGATATATTAAATCTTATGTTCAATTAATTTCGCGATTTTTCATACAAGTAGAAACAATCTAAATAATATCAAAAATAATTAATTTGATACAGATAAAAATTAATTTGTAATAATAAAAACACGACACATACGCTCGATAATAGCAAAGCTAAACTGAATTGTATGTGTCAGTATATAATTTTGCTTTAGTATATTGCTATTAATCTTTACACGGAAAACCTTTAGTGGCACTATTATATTTTTATGTTATAAACTCATAATTTCTATGTACGCTCGTAACCGGCGGAGGCGGACGCCGGGTCACTCGTGACCCATGCCTTGACTCTGTATTGTTTAGATTTAGATTGTACGGCTCAAGGAGTCTTGAGCTCTAAATAAAAAATAAATAAATAAATAAATGAGTAACCGTAATAAATGAGACCGCATCCGGATAGACACGTTAATACACGTTTTATCGGGCTCCTAATACTACTGCAGATAAATTATAAGATTAAATTTTACTCCAGACAAATTGTAAGATTTTAAAAATAGATCCCCCTATCTTCTGAGACATTTTGTATTTGTTAAGTGCTTTTATTATAAAGTCTCAACTTTGTCTTTCTCACTTTAATTAAATATTTAAATTAATCAAAAAGGTAAAAAGGTGTACACAAGAAAGTAAATATACCGTGTATATTAATATAGAGATACTCGCCTATTTGCTTTTTTCCAGTTATAAGGGCCGTTATGTTTCCAGTTGGCACAACGGGTTCGATGTAAAAAACACTCCTCTTGCGCCAGAAATTGAATATCACAAATTTATAATAAATATACACAATGCTCAGGGCAATAATAAAAACCCCGACTAATTCTGCAAGTACCATCGCGAATCTAAAATATAAACATTTTTCTTGTAAAACGTTAATATTTTAAATAAGATTTGATGAAAATATTAATTAAATATTAACAAATTAATAAACAGCTATACGAGTCAAGCGCGGTACGTGGTGCGCAAGTAAAGAAATTAATAGTTACAGAAGTAACGAATTACAATGTATATAATATACATATACATATATTCCAACTTAATAAATTGCGCGCCGATTATTTGTCGGACTTGAAACATAGCTATCGTTGGAACATTAATACCCTTCCCTCCCCGGAATTAAATCAACGCGATTTAATTATTTTTTAAAAAACTGTAAAGAATTTAAAAAAAAATTAAATCGCGTTGATTTAATTCCGGGGAGGGAAGGATATTAATGTTCCAACGATAGCAGTGTTTCTCAAGTCCGACAAATAATCGGCGCGCAGTTTATTAAGTTGGAATATATGTATATGTATATTATATACATTGTAATTCGTTACTTCTGTAACTATTAATTTCTTTACTTGCGCACCACGTACCGCGCTTGACTCGTATAGATGTTTATTAATTTGTTGACATTTTCACGAGTCTAATGACATATTTGAATTAAATATTAATTTGTAAATTTCTACTGTATTTCTACCTATATAAAACTGTACTCGCGGTTGTAACCCAGTAAGCAAGAAACATCAAGAAACATTTTAACTACATTACAGCAACATTTTAACATTAATGCAATGTAGTTGAAATGTTTCTTGACGTTTTTTGCTTACTGGGAACTCATAATTCGCAATTCACTATTAATATAAAATTCTTTATACAAATTTGCCACTTACGAGAGAACTGCGGACTGTCTCGAAAATAATCCTATACCTGCTATGTCTTGTTTGTAATATGTCTCGATGAAAGCACGTTATTATGAAAACTATGCCATGGGATGTGTATGCATCCGTCAATGTTTGATCAAGTTCTGAAAAATGTTATCTCTTCATAATACATTTCTTATATAATGAATGCGTAATAACACAGATTAACTGCGAAGCATATATAATACCGAATGTGTCTAATCATGTTTACGTCGCGGATACATGGAGGAAAACACAAATCTCTTATTTATTGAATGTTTTATTTTGTTACGTAAGCTTATGAAAATTGCGAATATGACATCTACTTTTGCTGTTTTTATCTCGATTGTACAAGTGTGTAAAGTAAAGTGTAAAGAGTTATTGCATGTAAGTTCAACAAACGTATTATATTTATATTATTATTGAAAGTAATTTAAAATAGAAAAGTTAACATTTAATAGTACCGTAAACCGGAGATATATGGAACGATTTTAGTACGTTTTTTAACTTATTATTTGTTTAAAGTAGAAACTACTTAAAAAAATAATGTTTGCAAGTAAAAGCAGTTACTCCAGAGTCCCATTTCTTGTTGCATACAATTTTTGTTTTCAGTCTTTATCCCTGTTATTATGAAAGTTTTTCGTTCCACATAATCCGGGATTCAGGATTATATATAAAACGATAACAATTTGTCAAGAAATTGTATAAAATAGTTGAAATTACTACATCAATTAAAATATTTTAATTTCCTACATGAAACGATGAAAGAGTAAGAATATAAGGGCGCGAAGCGGGAGTAGGGCGCGAAGCGGGATAGATTCCGCGGAGAGGAGCGGATATCGATTTAGTGAAGCGATCAGTTTTTGTAATTTACACGCATTTTAATTAATGAATTTAGACCACGCACAATATTATACAAAGTCACATGAAAAATGTAGCTAAGAAAGGAACATTACAATATTATGATCAAAAGCCGTTTAAATATGTTAAATAGATTCTATTGATTTTTTAATTATTTAGATTAAAAAAGACCTTGTAATAACTTCAGTTTTAAAAAATTAGAGTATAAAACGAACCTGAGATTTTGGTACCTGAACATACGCCACCACAAGGAAATTATATATTAAATTATAGGAGTGGTAGTTAAGTACTCTAAAAGATTTTAAGGGAAGATTCTTCAAACAAATTCAAGACGAAAACTTCTTATGCCCATATATATGTCCGAAACGGCTTACTTTAAGTTTCATCCGAGGATTTTTCACATTAATCTGATTAATACTAAATAAATATTTCGTCAAAAGTAAGAAACAGTATATCTCTTACTAATTTGTCGAAAATATTGACATGACTTTGTATTATTTTCGGCTGAGAATATATTTTATTATGTATGACGCTGTGGGGCAGATTCGTACACTGACTCGTGGAGCACTTTGATACATATCAATATGTATCTATGTAGTTTATAGTATTAAGTAAGATATTTTTATTTTATTTTAGACAAAAATGGTAAGAACGTACCAAAAAAAGACCGATAGGGTCTATATTGATGAAAATGCCGTAAAATTGTTAATTCCGTATAAATAAATATCTCTATATCTCTATATACAATAAACATAGCTTGTTTTAATAATAATCCAATTTATTTCTGAATAATATTAATATAGATCACTGAGAATCAGTGCCCCATGCCCGTATCATTGTACCCCGCATATGAGGCACATTGATACGAATTTTATTTTTTACAAAAAATGTTATAACATTTCTTATTATTAACCGACAGCAAAAAGGCAATCAAAACACGTAAGTAGAAGGACAAGTCTTTAAATTTAACCTATTACATTTATCTTAATCTATCTGCAAAGTTATTTATTTAACTCTTGAAAAAAATCGTATCAATGTGCCCCACTTCCCTATGCACACATTCTGCTCTTACAGAAAAGATAGAATAAATTCAAGAATCGAGCCGCCCTGGTCGAGTGTCGAACGCACACGTACACGCGGGCTCCTTCCTTGTTTGCGCTAAATCTTCCACGTGCTGTAGCAACGACGAGACCTAGCATTGTCTAGCATCACTGCTGCCGCGTGGTCAGCTCATCGTTGGTGAGATAAAGCCAGATCGATTAATTGTCGGTCCTTGTCTGATTTATCTATTCATCTTACCTGACTTTTATCTTGACTATCTTTAATCTGAGTAGTTCGGACATGAATCACAGAACGGACACGAACCATTTTTCAGTGAACAATGTTCATACCATTATAGGATCATGTACCATTATAGGGTCATGTACCATTAGAGTCATATATGGTACAAAAAAAAACTTAAGCAATGAGCAAATCGACAAATATACATATATCCATGATAGCTATCTTAAGTTTTCAAGAACACTTGACTATGATTGGTCACTTTGCTTACTGTATAAGTCTTACTGCTTAAGTTTTTCTATGTACCAGAGCACTTATCGAGCGTACATACACGCTTTCAGGTTTCTCTCTGCAGTTTTATCATTCAAGCTTACTACTTCTCTCACTTTGGCCGTTATGTTTACTATATTTCAATAGTTTACTGAGATGGCATTAGCATACAATGGATCTTTTATTTAAAATGCAAAATGCACTTTTATTATGGATTTCTCTGTACGTTAATACAAGGGTGAAGTCCCATGAAGCCAGGGTACGGCGTACCGGCGTATGGCGTAAAGAAGCTTGGCTAATCACAGGCTTTACGCTTGTTTTCGTTACGCCAGCACAGATGTTACGCTGGTTTTTGAAGCGTTTCGGCGTTTATGCTACAATGATACACACCCACGTACACGCATATGAAATATTGCTTTATGTATGTATGTATGTGTTAAAAATTGCGCTGAAAATTTCATCGGCTGTCCCATGGGGCGTATTTACGCCGGCGTAATGATCAATAAGCCAATCACAAGACCCCTTGAGCATCCATTTTGAAAATAAGCTGTGTAAAACAACACTGTGATTGGCTTATTAATCATTACGCTGCTTAAATACGCTCCATGGGACAGCCGATGTTTGTGCTGGCGTAACGAAAACGAGCGTAAAGTCTGTGATTAGCCAAGCTTCTGTACGCCATACGCTGGCTCCATGGGACTTCACCCTAAAGCCTGTGATTAGCTAAGCTTCTGTACGCCATACGCCGGTACGCCATACGCTGGCTCCATGGGACTTCACCCTAAGTCCAAGTTTATGTACGGATCTAAATATATAATTGGCGCTTAATGTAACGTGACGTGTTACGAATGTTCTTGTGCGGAGAGCCTTATGCGAATTACCATAAAGACTATGTTGCACTGCGGATTGCCAGTTGGAATTACGATTGACAGATTTGCAGATTAATCAGTCAGCCAGTAAGCTTTTGCTCTGATTGGTCAATTCGCAACTGACAACCGATAACTCCAACCGCAATCAAGTCCGCAAAATACGGTCTTAAGACCGGCCGTCTTGAAAATTGCTTTGCAACTGTTACAAAATTCATGAATTTGATTGGTTAATTCTATTAATTTTGGACGTAACCAAGAGTATACACCAATCAAATTCACGAATTTTACAACAGTTGCAAAGCAGCTTTCTCTGCTGGACTCAGCCAATTGGATCTGTTTCCTATTGCTGAACTAGTGTACACTGTACTTAAAGTAAAATAGGTATACCGAAAGTACATTCGTAATTCGCCAACAATATAATAAACAATTATACTTTCATTTCATCCGACTACAATTGGCAAATAATCATCGTGATGAAATACTGTACAATAGACTGTTTAGACGACGCCAATATGACACAAGAATTTAACGCTTAAATTTATGTATAAATTTAATAATAATAATAAACGCTTAACTTTAACGCTAGAAATTTAAAATCAGTTTCAATAATTCAAAAACTGTCATGGTGGATAGAAAAGCGTCGAGCTGATTTGAGATAACTGGAATAACCTCTTTTATAATCGAGTCATCGCTAATTAACTCAGGTGCCATATCGGAAATCACGGCACTTATTACCGCGGACAATTCATCGTTGTCATAGAGGCCCGTCACATGAAACTGCAAATAATAAAAAGAATTAGCAATTGGAACAAGAGAAAAAAAGATACAAGGATTAGAATTGATAATTGGGAGTAAAATCTTAAAAATAAAAGATAGAAAGAATAAATTAGTAATTAACTGAAAATTAAGTTGTGTCGAAAATAATCGAATAACGAAAAAATTGCTCGAAAGTTAAAAATGATGTTTTGAATAATGATTTCTAGCTGGTTGCATATAAAACTTCAAATTCTAAAGATGTCGACTTTTTTTTAACGTTTTTGCAAAATAAATATTCTTTTTGATAAGCGTGAATATTACATATATAAAGCGATACGATTTTTTTACGAAGATATAATTCAATTTCTGCTAAACATTTTCAAATTGTTATTACGATAAATTTCTGAGAACCGGAAACAAGAAATTTGTACAAAGAAAGAGAAATATTTCATAATTATATAAATTATTACTTTATAAATTAAAATAATTATTTAATGTATTTTAAATAATTAATTGATAAATTTTCAAAAATATATGGTAAATATATATAAAAAATATATATATTTGAGTTTTCTTAGTTGCATTAATTTTTTTCTCAGAAAGTTTTTGAGAATCTGTGATATATACATATAAAATTGAAATTTTATTATACGCAACGACATGACAGTTAATTACGAAGATTGCAAAAAGAAAGCAAAAAGAAAGCAAGAACAAAGAAAGAAAGAAAAAGAAAGTTTTGATGAGATTTTTTAAATCTGTTTACTTACATCTAGTGAATTTAAAGAAAGCTTCAATTTCATGTTTTTTACTTTCAAGTGTCCGGTTATCCCGCCGTCCATTATGAAATTAATTTCCGTGTCAAAAGTGAATTTTTGCGCGGTCATTCTGAAAATTGAACACGTAGTATATCATTAACTTTAACATTTTACGATCTGTATGTTTACTTTAAATTAAGATGGATTGAAAGTTTTTTTATTACTATGAAAACAGACATAAAATTATTAGGAAGAAACATTTGAAATATAAGTTGAAAACATCTTACGAAGAACTTGTGATTTTAAAATCTTGAAATTAAAATTGCCGAAATTATATTGGTTTCAATTCTCGATCGGTCAGGAACGACTACTCACTTTATATCACCCTTGCCGTAAATTTCGAAGACATCAACTTTACCGTTCATAGAATAATTAGTACTCGCGGCTATCGACAGTGGCCACGAAAGATGAAGTTTCAAGACAACTTCTTTGATGGACCACGTGTAGTCAGCATTAATAATATCATATTCGGACAAACCGATTACGTTGGCCTTCGTCAAGAGCGCATCCAATCTGAGAATATACGAGAAACGTAAAGAAAAATTTATAAATCATTTAATCCCGCGATACACACACATTTTGTTTTTTTCGTTTAAGTAACACGCATTATTAGCTGAAGCTATATTAGAAAAAAATATTGATTAGACAACGCTTGCAATTTTATTGTCATTTAATTTAAAAAATTAGAACGGCACTTACTTTATTTTTTCCTCATTTAGTCTGATATCTAACCGGTCCGCATTAAACGGATCAAGAATCGGAATTCCGAGTGTCTCGTTTCCAGTCTTTAATATAGTTTTAAACTTCTTAAGAAAATCTTCTAACATTTTATTCCCAAATTTGCTTGCAACTGAAAATAAAAATTTGCACGGTGTAGCTTACAAACTAATGCTAAACAAATGCAAGTGCCTTGAACGTTATCTAATAATATGTCTGACGAAATATTATCACATTAAAAGAAAAAATATAACAAAGGTAAAAAATGCGTAAAAAAAGGTAAAAAAAGATTTGTAAAGTTATGAAAATTAATAATATTAAAGAATAAATTGAACCGAGATAATAGTTTAATAACACGATAAATAGATTGTTCAAAAATACGCTAAAATACGATCTTCTTATCAAAAATATTTCTAAAATAAAATATTTTTGAAAAAGAATAACTGAATCTAAAAACAAATAACTTAATAACAGATTGTTCAAAAAATAGACAGTACAAAGATAAATATGAAATAAATGTAAAGACAATTAACTCTTCTAAAAATATATAGCTTAACCATTCAGCTCTAGGCCTTTATGTGCTTTAAATCCTTGTAAGCTAATTAATATTTTTAGACCGCAATTGACATTTAAGGGTACAAAGAGTAGCTCTTTCCGAAAATCTAGTCGGTGATGAGGTGAGATATCTAAAAAGAAAGATATAAAGGTTGAAAGTGGAAATTAGATAAAATGAATAAGTAACTCCTATCTTTTTACTGACAAATATTTAATTAATAAATGATTTCGCCTATCCTTTTGAAAAGAATAAATTAATATAATTATTATTTTTGAGTTATCTATAACGAAAATTCTACTCAAAAAAGTGGATAAAATTATTTATTAGTTGAATATTTGTCAGTAAAAAAGCAGTGGTCACTTACCTTTTTTTATGTTCACTTTCAACTTTTATATTTTTCTTTTTAGAAATTCCACACTATTGCCGACTAGATTTTCAGAAAAAGCAACTATTTTTATCACTAAATATCAATTGCAGTCTAAATCCGAACTATACAAGGATTTAAAACAGGAAAGCGCGTAGGGACCTCCTAGGACTTAATGCATCTCTAGAGAAATATAGGAGAAATACCAGGAAAAAAACAAAAGAGAAAATATAGATATCTACTTACGGTTTGTCTTTGCTGCCCAAACATTGCAACAGAGCAAGATGAGTCCGAACGTTACCAGATTCATTTTTCTGTGTGAAGTAGAAAAGACGTTTTATTAAGTTACCTCGAACACGGTCACAGTCTTAAAGCTAACGAATTCGTCGTGGTTGTTATCATTAATTATTATCGTGAAAGAACATCGCGATTATCGAAAATGTTTTCGCAAATTTTCGCGACGCGCATATAACACAGAAGCAGAAGTCGAAATGTAACGTTCGAACGAAATATCCATAAATTTAATCAACACGTCATGACGTCACTCGTTTAGTACTTGAACTTAGAATTGTATATTTTGTATTATCTGTGAATACAAAATGTTTTTCAAGGCCTATATAAAATGATCATATACTGTTTACGTACGGCTCGTTGTAAGTTGATTTACGTCAGTAAAGTTTCTGACAACCGTTTGACTTAGCGTTTGATTAAACAGCACGAACGAAACTGCGAGCTGAAAAAAAATGTAGACGTATTTATAGGCACGTTTCGCCGATATCGAATCGTTAAATCGAACACCAAGATCTCTCACTGATTATTACGTATATCACAATAACGATTCGATCTTTGAGCATCTAAGGAATTTAATTTTGTAGAACGCTCGAAAGCACTCGACGTTATGTTTTCTTCGTTTTTCTTTCGTCGAAAAATTCCATTGGGTTTCGTTGCAATCACTAAAGCAGTCACTTACGGCAATTTCTGTATTGCGTTGTGTATCCAGGAAGCGCAATTAACTATAATTATGTCATTACAATTAATTTTATTTTGGAGCGCTGAGTTTCTTTTATACCGAGTCCTGTGAATCTTATCGAGACCAGAGATTAGACCAGAGATTAGATTATAAGCCAGCTTGTTACGCTGCAACTTGTGTAACGCAATCAAGTAACGTATATAAGAATAATGCACAGTCTTACTACTGGTCAGACATTTAAAAGCTGATAGGAATATTTTTTTCTACATTATAATAAATAAATAAATGAATATTGCAGATAAACAATATTATAGAGAACATTACGTATTATCCGTAAAATTATTTAACTGCAAGTTGACAATAGAAATCCGAACGGTATGGTTAATACATATAATAATAATTATTTTAATGTGTTGTTCCGATACTTTAATTTTAGATTACGTGATAAAATGAAAGAGATGTCATTGATAATATAACGCTGCAAGAAAGCGATTAGATTAATCAAATCTTGGATTTTTTCCCTTTCTCAATCGTTGTACTTCATTAAATTATCTTATCTTCTGTTTGTGTGTGTGTGTGTGTGTGTGTGTGTGTGTGTGTGTGTGTGTGTGTGTGTGTATGTGTGTGGATAAAACAGATCAACGGGCGATCACGCAAACGTATTGTATTTTCAAAGTTTGTTTATTAACATAAACAGAACGCAAAAAATACATCTGCACACTCATTTTCCAAGAATAACTTTATATAAAAAACGATATATACAAGGAATACCTTTTTCTCTTTCTCTCTTTCGTACTTTACTATATATACACATTGAGAAATTTTATACGATATATTCTATTTTTAATATTAGTATACAAAAATAACATAAAGAATAAAACGGGAATCTTATAAAAGAAGTAGTCTTATCACGCTTGTGATTTTAGTATTAATTTTATTGCCAAATTGCAGAAAAATTCTATGATATGCTCCATTTTTAATATTAGTACAAAAATAACATAAAGAATAAAACGGGAATCTTATAAAAGAAGAAGTAGTCTTTTCACGCTTCTTATTATTTTAGTATTAATTTTATTGTCAAATTACAGAAATATGTAATTTTAGTGCAAAGCAAGTTTTGTTAAGGACCTTTATCCTCAGCGATGTTATTAACAAAAGTTGTTTAAGTGCTTTATCATGAATTTGTATCGTTTAATCGACCTGGATCGATATAAAGATATGACAAAAAGATATTACAGACCTAGTATTTTCAATAGGTCCTTAAACGTTACAGTGGATAGATATTTGTTGCCTTCTTCCGTGATGACGCGATTAATGGTGTCTACAATCACTTTTTGGTTCGTGTCAATCAGTTTAGGTACCTCATCGGAGATCGTCTTGCTCACTTTTTCGGACATTTTATTATCATCGTACAGGCCCGTCGCATGAAACTACAAGCGATAGAAAAGAAAAATGTATTGGAAATTAGAAACAGTAAAAATAATCAGTAACCGAAAATTCATTTAGTATTATATTCCGTATAATCAAACAAATCGAAGAATGAAAGACATTATCTGAAAAATGAAAATGACTTGAATCTAGCGTCTGCTGAGTCCTTACAAAATGTCGAATTCCAATAACTTCGGCTGTATACTTGTAATTTTTCAAATTAAAATAAATTTATCAAAAAGGAGAAAATTAAACGTGGAGAAAATTAAATTAATTTTTACGGAAACGCCAAGCTAACCGACTTTTTATAGTCAATTCATTTTTTTTCTAACTAAATTTAATTTTTTATTATCAACATTATTATTTTAATATATATAATATCTAATATGTATACATACTAATCAGGAAGTTTCTAAGAGCTCAATAATAATTTTTTTTTAGCTAAATGAGTCGTAGATTTTCAAGTCTTTTCCATAATAGCTGTTTGTAAAAGATCGATATCTTTGCAGCCAGCAGTGTGACTGAGTCGCCTTTTATATATGCAAATTGAAGGGTAAGAAACGAGGCAGTTAACTCAATATCATACAAAAAAACGTGGCAGTCTCATATAATAATTGATTTAATCAAAAAAATTTATACATTATTATTAATCTTTAGAGGACCCCCGCGAAACCCTCGATATACATATATAACGTCTTAAAATCCAGTGTCATATTTTGCACTTTACTATGTGTTAGATATATATATATATATATATATGTATTTTTTCCTAGAGTGAAATTTTCGTGATTTAAGAAGAAAACTTTGCGGCCCATTAAAAGTTAATTATTGCGAAATTATTCTTTTATGATTTTGTAAAATTATATGTGTGACGTTGTTGAAAAAACTTATAATATATAAAAAATACAATATAAAACTTGTGATATGAACTCTAGAGAAAATGACCACATTAATATAAGATTAACAGATATTAGTACAACAAAATTTAATATTTGAGATGCGGAGTTGAAAAATGATTTCATTTTTTATCTTTTTCGTTTTTAATTTTCTGTATAATTATTTTCCTTGTTTAATTGAAATAAAGTTTTGAGAGATATATGAAAACTATCAAAAGATTAAATTATGTATATATATATTATATATATTTTTTTTCAGAAGTTATTTAAAGGTTGTTAACGTAAAGTCATTTATTTTATATTCAATATTATTTTTGCAACGGTCTAATCGCGAATTTTGAGGATAATGATCGCAAAAAGACGAAAAAATTGACAAAATTGTAACTTAATTACTTACGTCTAACGCTCTCAAGGAAACCTTTGTTGATATTGATTCAATTTGGACATGTTTGCCTTTTAATTTAAGGCCAATATCAGTCAGGAATCTGAAGTCATGTGCGGCTGCTCTAAAAATTAAATATATATGTACATACATATATTATGTATCTTTAGCTTTCACTTTAATTTTAACTTTCTTTAGCTTTAAATATTCTCTGTGATCTCAAATTATTTTATAAAATTATTGATAGAAATGTATCCTATTGTGTGTGTTTAATTTTTAAGAGTTTAATTATAGAGAAGTAGTGTATTTGACAATAAAATAATTAATTATCTTAAATTCTAAATAAGCGCCGCCAAAGAGATAATCCGATCTCCTTTCTTGATTTTCTACATTTTAAAAAGATTCGTTGAAATATAAATTTATCGTTTAATTTGATAATGAAATGATAAATTATCTTAAATCCAGAAAAAGTCGCGTCTAACAAATTCCTGTCAAAGCAATCTCAATTAAGTTATGCGTTTGCTAGAGGCGAGCCTGATCACCGTAAGAAACTTGAACGAGATCGGCGTGATCGCGTGTTTCGCGCGAAACACATAAATTCAGTCACGATTTAATAACGCGCTTTGTCGCAGTTGGCGTCGCCTGATAAAGTCGCGAAAGCGCTGAATGAAAAACGGCTAACTCATTGTCAGTCAACCCAGCTCTCGTTTTTTCACGTGCATATTTCAAGCATTGTAGTTAAATATAGATGAAGCAAAATGAAAAACGAACGTTCTTCACGAAGAAAGATCAGCGAACTTTCTCACTGTAATATAATTAATATAATTATGATAATAATTAATATTTTGCATTTTTTAATTACTATATATACGGTAAAGATAACAATGCATTATATATATATATTATAATAAGATAGTTATAATAATTACTACAAAATTATAATAATAATTGAAATTAATAAATCTCAGTAAAGTTTAGATTTAATTTCGTAGGTTTTTTTATTGGCTACTAAATAAAATGCAAAAATTGGCGGCGAGATCCTTTTTCATTATATATAGATATTGGAAAATCGCGAACTCATCGAAGTTGTATGGATAATTAGATTCTCTCGGAAGAAACAAATACTTACTCTATCCCTCCAGTTCCATAAATGTCGAAGTTGAAGACGTTGGCTTTCGCGGAGTAATTAGTATTCAGGACTACCAACGGCCAGGTGAGATCTACGTGGACTTTCAAACCAAACAATTTGAAGTCAGCGCTGTTGACTTTATACGAGGACAAACCATCTATATGGACGTTTGTGAAAACTCCATCGACGCTGAGGGTATGACGGAAAAATAAAAAAACTGCGTCATTAAACAAACTTCGTGTTTTCTAACAACGTGTCGTTTATAATATGTTGATTGTCATGTATACACAATACACGTTAAATTAAGATATACCGCCTGGTCTAACTGGTCATTTTTAAAACACACCTTTCTTTAGGTGCATAATGTGCTGTATCGATAATACACAGCAACAGCTTGGAAGACAAAATAAAGTAAAAGATAATTAAAAGTTTATAATCGTGATGATATCTTTTGTTATTCTAGGGGCATATTGATTTAACGCATTAGCCGTCAACGTGTTACTTAAAAAACCAAGCTGTGACACGCACTATCCTATTCCTGGTTCATTAATGTTGAGGGGCAGCTTATCCGTAATGAACGGATCAAGAGCCGGAATTCCGAGATTGCTATCTCCGTCTCGTACTACGGATTTAAATTTTTCGAGGGCATCTGCTAACTTTGATTTAAACGCGTAGACCTCTCCAACTAGAACAAAACATTTACGTCATATATAATCAGTGCTAAATATATGCAATTTTGAACAATATTGATAATATTCAATATTAGTGTTAATAATATTCAATAACGATGTTAATATTCCTGATGTGTATCATAAAAAGAACTCGTAAAATTTAAAAAAATACGCAAAAGAGAGATCTGTATAGAATCGCGGAAATTGATATTGATGAGAGACATTTTTGTGCACAGACCGTGCACAAAAATAAACCATTCATAAATAGATTTATTCAAATATTTAACATCTAAGATCTCTCTAACAAAAATTACTCCCCGAAAGAGGTATCGTCCAAAACAGACAGCTGAAAAATAGAATGTTCCAAAATAGATGGCTTAAAAGTGGATTGTTCAAAAATAGACAAGAGATAAGTGTAATATATATCTGTGAGAACGACATATTTCTGGAGAAATACTATTCGATATACTTCTAAAGAAATATTAGAGAGGAAGAAATACCAGGTATCTACTTACAATTATCGTCTATCTCAGTCGCCCAGGCATGGCAACAGATCAAGATAAGCCCGAACGCAACGAGGTTCATTTTTCTGCACAAAGTGGAAAACACAGTCGATTTAGTTGCTTCCGAAGACGAAGGAGGTCAGGATATTTTCCTTAAAGCCAACGAATTTGCCACTGTCCCATACAGTGAACGTTTTCGCGAATTAACGACGTGGAAACGCACCTGGATATTCTCGGCGGAGAGAAAGATTTTGGTAAATTCAGGCGATATCGAGCGAATCGGCAAGTCAACGCCACGGATTACTTGTACCTCGGTATTGTACGTTCGACATTATTTATAGACACCTGCGTTCGGTAGGAAACACGTCAGTGATAATTACGCACGAATCGCTTATAAGTCAAGTCGTTTGTAAGTGTCACAGCAATTATCCTAGCGCCTGCACGAGTCGCAAGTCGCGCGATAAGAGTCGTGCGAGTTGTAATTGAGAAAATTACGCTACCCCGACCTTAAACAGGTCGACAGTATCGGATCCGTGGGATCTCTTAACAAATACGATATCGCGCGACAATTCGATTATTAGCTAATCGACGTGGAAACTTGGATTTTGCAGGTCAAACGAAACGCCGCATGTATTTTCCTTCCGTTTTCTTTCTGCTTTCTTGTTTTTTCCGTTATCTCGCATCCGACAGTCTCGAAGATAATTGATAGCGACGTTGTTGTCCTTCCTGGTCTTCGATGACTTATTTGCCGTGTGCTTGGAGTATACACTTGAACACAATTTATTGCCGTTAGCTTCTAATGCGCTTTTGTTTGTTCTTCATAATAAATCTCACAATAAGTCTTTCTCCTTTCTTATTGAGTCCCGATAAAAGTGTAGATTAGATTATAAAGCATCTCGTTGCAGTAATATCTGCGGTAACGCAATCTTTTGAAAACAATTTCTTGGTTTACCGAGATTAAGCGTCTGTTTGTAACACGTGTACCGGATTCGCGGATTATCGAATCGATTTTCAACGTTTTTATTAAATAGATCAACAGTACGCTTTTTCTTTGTGCTAAAAAACGTCCGAGTAATTAAATTATTAGGGAGGCTATCAAAGGGACGCGCCACAAACGAAAATTTCACTTGCAGCATCTATACCAGGATCCATTTAAGAGACACATTATCGAGAGTTACTCTTGAGAGCCCCATCTTCAAATAAATATAAAAATTAATACAAAAAGAGTTATTTGTTTACTAATTTATATCTCATTCTTGTGTATGTATTATTTTTTTAATATAAATATATTATAAATAATAATAATAATAATAATGATCTTTATTACGGGAAAAATACCCTTTAGCGTACAATGGAAGAAAGAGAACATACAATTTCACAAATCTAATATAAAGAGCTTATCTATCAAATAGTAAAGTATATTTTACACTATTTGATTATTGTATACATTATTATAATATTACATATATATTATTACACCGTTATATACTTTATCATAGTTTTATCTTTGTTACAGTGTTTCTCTAGATGCTATTTTACATAATTATAATATTACGTACTATTATTGTTTTATTACAAAAACTGTTCTTTCAAATCCGTAGTACCGCCGCCGAGTTGGAGTAGAGCAGCGCAAACGGGAGCAAAAGAGAGAGAGCGAAAGAGCAAGAGAGCGAGAGCGGCGAAAGTGATCAGGGTGGCCGATGGCAGGGTGGCCGACAGCGGGGTGACGGACGGTGGGGGGGCCGACGGAGGGGTGGCCGACAGCGGGGTGATGGTGGCGGCGGGGTGGCCGATGCCGGGGTGGCCGATGGCGGGGTGACGGTGGCGGCGGCGGCGGCGGCGGGCGGCTGGGGGTGGCTTGAGGGTGTTTGGCCGGTGGCGAAGCAAAGCGCGCGGGGATGCGCTCGCGAGGAGATGGAGAGGGGTACAAGAAGGGATGCGAGAAAGGAGGGATGCGAGAAAAGAGGGATATTATAGTATATATAGACCAGGCCGCCCGCCGGTTTCACCCTCACTAACCCGCAGCTCGTTCGACTCGTCAGTCTTCAGTGCGGCCTGAACGGTTAACCGGCCTACTTCTCTCTCCTCCTTTTGCCGCGCTTTGGTCCTGCCGCTGCCAACCCTCGTCGTCATTATTGTAGTTGTCGTCGCGACGTCGTCACTCCGCTGTGTGGGCCTGCTCAAAAACAACGCGGGACAGGAAACGCCAGGGAGAGAATGAGAGAGAGAGGACTCTCTCGCGAGCGACCTACAGCTTCCGCAGCAGCTCGCCTCTCTGTGTCTCTCTTTCTCTCTCGTCAACGCTGACGACAACGTTTCGCCAACGGACAACGACGAACGGACTCTACCCTGCACCACTGCGGAAAGCGGTAAGTACCTCTCTCTTTCGTTCTTTCTCTCTTTCGTCTCTCCTCTCCTGTACCGTGTGCCGAAGATCGATTCCCCTCTCTCTTTCTCTCTCTCTTATCCCGTATCTCTCTCTCTTTCGTTTTATTACGCGGGCTCGCGTAAAAATCTCTCGCCACCACGCGCTCCGATCTCGTCTCGCCTCGCCTCCTCTAACTTTGTTTCTTCCGCCGTCGTGTCACCTCCGCTCTCATTATGTTCGTTATCTTCTCTCTCCGCGCGGCCTCCTGCGAAACGCGACGTAGAAGGCCGTGGCTATCGTAGAGACGGCGGTGGTAGCGTAGCGAGCCGCGTACCGGGAGAGAGAGCTGCGTAGATAACAGCCGCGGCGGGTACTTTTTTTTATAATTGTACACGGAAAAAATAAGATTTGCTGTGTCAACAGAAAACTTTGCTAGCATAGCCAAATCCATAGCCGTAATATACGGACAGCCAGTTTGCTATGTTACAGTAACTAAGTCACAGAGCTGCATAAAAATTTTAACATTTCGTTAAAAATATAAAAATTTTCTTGCTTTTAGATTCGCTTTTCTTAAAACTGAATAAAAATTATTTACACTAAGAAAATATTTAATTACATGTAAAAATACATATTTTTAACTAAAAAAATTTTTTTAAATCTACACAGTAAAAAACATTTTGTATTTGTGTTAAAATTTTCCTGTGTAGAAAGTTTTGTGTTAAATTTCTGACACAGTTGTATGTTAATTTAACATATCGTTGTTGTGTTACTTAACTTTTCTATGTTAAATTAATATTAACCATTTTTAAGAATTAAAATAACACAATTTATATGTAAGTGCATGAATTCTTGGTGATATATTTTATATGTTAAAGTGAACATAAATTGTGTTATCTTCCTTTTTATAACAGTTACTATATGTTAAATTGACATAATTCTTATGTTATTCATCATAAAAAGATCGAGATACTTCTCTCAAATGTTAAAATAACATCTTATCTTAATTACATTTAACATTATAGAGATGTCAATTTAACATAAACTTTGATTTCTGATAGCGTCTAAATGTTAAATTTTTATGTTAATTTTTTACATATTATGTTTGTTATTTTTTTACATATTTGCTTTATGTTAAATTAACAAAAAAATTTGAGTGGATAAATTGGGACATGTGAAATGTGTTAAATTTAACACAAAATTTTTTACTGTGTAAATCAATTTTTTCTAAAATAGAAAATCTATTGTCTAATTATTATAATTTATTTATTTATTTATTTCGAAATATACAACCTTGGCCAAAAATATTAGGTACTTATATTTTTTTCATTTATCTAGAATTTTTTTATTTGTATTATCTTCTATTTGTTACCGGTATTATATATACATATATATGTATATATATAATACCGGTATTATACATATACATATATATGTATATATAATACCGGTAACCAATAGAAGATAATACGAGCACGGAAAGAATTTTATATTAAATTTTATTATGCTGCCGCACCAACTGCGAACCATCAAGACGCCACAAGTTTAAATGCTATGAACATAGCATTCAATGCTATAGTTATAGCATTCAATGCTATAGTTATAGCATTCAATGCTATAGTTATAGCATTCAATGCTATAGTTATAGCATTTAAGGACGTTCTCCGGTCCTTATACTAGAGAAAATCGATTTTCTTAGGATTTTCTTGAAACTGTGAATATACGTTAATTTAGGTGTGCTTTATGCGTGGTATAAATTTCAGTACCTCTTCCGGTATAAAAAATAAAGATACTGAGCCTCAAAGTTTCAACTTTTACTAATGAAAAGGTTTTCCAGGCCAAACGGTAAGAGATACGAAGTTGGCCAAGAGGACCAAAGTTGCTCCTCTCGTCGAGTTCTATAAGGAAAAAATGCCAAAACTAAAAAAAAATTAAAATTAAATTTTTTTTTTGAAACTTTTTGAGGCTCAGTATCTTTATTTTTTATACCGGAAGAGGTACTGAAATTTATACCACGCATAAAGCACACCTAAATTAACGTATATTCACAGTTTCAAGAAAATCCTAAGAAAATCGATTTTCTCTAGTATAAGGACCGGAGAACGTCCTTAATGCTATAGTTATAGCATTGAATGCTATAGTTATAGCATTGAATGCTATAGTTATAGCATTGAATGCTATAATTATAGCATTGAATGCTATGTTTATAGCATTTAAACTTGTGGCGTCTTGATGGTCCGCAGTTGGTGCGGCAGCATAGTAAAATTTAATATAAAATTCTCTCCGTGAGTAAAAGAATTTTAGATAAATGAAAAAAATATAAGTACCTAATACTTTTGGCCAAGGCTGTATATGCATACTTGTTTGGCGTAACAAATTGTACATGATTTTTTCGATGAAATTACAAGCGCAACAAATGGTAATGATTACAAGTTACTATCTCACGAGCTTGCATATAGTATTCGGTTATAATAGAAACTGAAATGACAAAATATGAAATATCCGATATCACAAATACAACGGAAGGTTCAGGAAAAAACGTTAATATTTTTTATATTTTTATTAAAAAATAAAAGCTTATTATCTAACTGGTAAGAGTATAATAAAGAGGCCATTATTTACACCGTGTAGTCATTTATAATCAAATACCACGCGAGCCCACAGTGGCTCGCAAATGTGACCATTTGATATGTTTCTAATTTGAGCGAAAGATATGTGTACAAATCGTTATGCAAACGAGAATATATGTATTGTTCAATTATTCACATACTATAAGGAAAATAAAAAACGTAAGTATATATGACACCTTTTTATTACATTTATAATTCATACATTTATAGTGTACCATTTACTACAGCCCAAGATACTGTATTTAAGTCATCATATATTATTGCTGGAAGTAAAACATTTTTCATAGCAAAGTATTCTAATACTTCAGTAAATTTTATTTTAGTACCGTATTGTAAACGATTTGAAAATCCATTTGCGCTAACAAATCGATGACAAAGTCTTAATTGATGCCTTAGAGCAAGTGTATAGGAAGGATTTGTCCGTGAAGTAGTCACTTTAGCATTATGTTTTAATTGTTTATGTTTCGCCTCAAAGCGAATAGATGACATTATATTTAGTGGTCCAAACTTTTTCATAATTCTCGTATAATGTAATAGATTATGGTGCTTAGGTTTTAATGCAATATTAAATAATTTTTTATGCAAAGCTAAATACTCATGTACGACGTGATGAAATAATTATCAATACATTTAGAGGTGAGAAAATGTAAACATGAGAGATTTACAATCTTTTTCAAAAACAAATACAGTTGCCAAGTTAAGTTTTTTTCTGGTACAAGATCACTAATTATTAACGACAAATTATTAACCAAATAATACATTTCAGAAGCCGTTATAATAATTTTTCCGGATTTAATAGATTCAGATTTAAATACTGGTGGTACATTATTATGAAATGAACTAATGCAATTTAATAATCTGTCATTGAAAACTTCCGAAGTAAAAAATTGCTTTACATAAATAAAATTGTTTAATATTTTAGCAATGTCATACCTGCAAATGCCTTCTAATAAATCGTGCATTGGATCTATGGATACATTTTCTGTTACATGAAAATTGTGTATTTTATTAAAAATGCAGTCTTCTTTTACTCCAAACGTTGAGTTTATTACACAATTAAAGTAATCATTTCGCGTTCTAATATATTTTTCCTTTTCATTAACAAGTTTTTGTGCATCTTTTTTAGTGACTGTACAAACACGACAATAATATTGACTATTAAATCCTTGTGAAAAACCGAGTATTGTGTTCAAGCCTAAATTATCCCCAACAATAAACATCAAACGAAATAATATTCTTTGCTCCTTATTATTAACATCTATAGTTATTCCATTAACACTAAGATCAATTATTTGATCAACAACGTGCGATAAGATTTTATTTCCTAATTTTTTGTGATCTTGATAATTATGGAGTTGCATAAGTAGAATATTATCTAGATTGCTACGATATTGAGGAGGTATACATATTAGACTTAAATAAATTGCACCTAACTTATGAATTAATTTGCGTGATCCTAACGGATTATTTATTTCGAAGTCATCAAAAAATACCGCTATAGGTAGAACATGGTAAACTGAAGTTAGCAATGTAGTGTTATCTTTACAGTCATTAATATATTCTATAATAGTACTAAAAACGTTTGGTTGTTCCAAAAATTTCTTTAGCACAATTTTTATAGGAATTATAGCAATTTTTTATGACGTATAACTAATTGTTTATTTAATTTTTTATTTTTTGGAACTAAAAAAGAATGCACTTTTATCACTAACGGTTTTATTAAACAATTAACATTAGTTAAGTATTTTAAGGTAAGATGTTCACTTTTTATATTTTTTCAAGTTATTTTTTATAATATCTAAATATTTACTTATGTCACTCGTATTCCCATATTTTTTTTCTAACATCTCAAAACATTTAGATAAATAGGTATAAAAAATTGTATTAATCATTACATGGACGTTCTCTCTATTTAAATTTTCGAAGAAATATAATCTCGTTATTAAAGATAATGTTAGATTTAATATTTTAGAACTGAAATTTTCAAGGAAAGCATTAGAATCTTTTTTTGTATTTAATATAGGTTCTAAACTTGCAGTATGATCAACCAAGTTCACAACCTAAGAACTTATTTTAATTATCGATTTGTTCGATGATATGGCTTCCTTATTATTTGTTTTAAATCTTTTACTTGATTCAGTATCATGAGCTGTAGATATGTGTCGAAATAATGAATAAACGGTACTATATGATTTCGTGCAATTCGCAAAATTACATTCAACTTCTGAATATAATTGATCAATATGCTTAAGTTTAACGTGACCTTTGAGATATTTGAATTGTGAAAACACTTCTTTACAAAACATACAATTAAACATTTTAAACATAAAATTTTATAATTATAATAATGACGTATATTTTTAGCTTAATGTTTAATTTTTGAAAAAAAAAAGTTTAGGAAAAACCTTTTCCAGAAATGGTATTAATGTGTATTCAACTTACAAACTACATTATATAATATTAATAATGAAAATGAAATTCTTATAATATATATCTACTATCTATGTTATCAAAATATTTTATAACTATATTATCTCAATATAAAATATAGTTGTCTAAACAAAAAGCGAAATCATTACTTATTTTGATTTCACAAAGAAAAAGAATTTCACAAAGAAAAAGAAAACTGCAACTCATTTCAATTCATTGTACACTTATTGTTAGTCGTTTTTAGTTGTATTTGTTGTGAGCTTCTTCAATAAATGTTCTGTATTTGAAAATGATATGTCCCACTGTGTTTGGAACTTGTATAATCCTCTTTGTATGAGCATCCATAAGTGTTTACTAGCATCCGGATAGTTAATTTTTAAGACATGGAAAGCTTTGAAACAAATATCGAAAGCTTCTAATGTTGATTCCGTCGAATATAAAACGTCATCGATCGTGACATATGAGTGGTCCACGTTTTCTATTGATCCCACAATTATTACATAAGGTTGTACAGATGTTTGTGTTTCCTTTGCTTGATCGCTAGCTTCTTGACGAATCTTCGTAATATCAGCAGAAGTCTAGAACAAAATATCCAAATTTTGTTTTTTAATAGAACATCGAAATGAAAACTTTAGATATCAATATACTAACAGCTACATATTTTATCATGCTATCTCTTGATAAAGCAATGGAGGCTTTATTATAGTGTTTCTTTGTCACAGAACATTTTTGTTTAACCTTTTGCTTCGGAGGTATCATGTATGAACGAAGTTGTATTGTAATTGTCAATTTGGAATCTACAGAAAATAAAAAAATTGTTACATTTTAACCAAGTATCAATTACTAAGTAATCAATAATCATTATAACCAAATAGCAGTTTATATTGCATACAGTGTAAATAATATAAATATAATATAATTTATTTACTTTACCTTCAGATATATCCAATTTTAATTTTTCTATTAATTCAGCGAAATCATCATTTTTATTCGTAAATTGTACATTTTGTTTGATTACATTAAAAAACTCATTCCATTTCTCCAAAGTTAAACAGTGTTAATTGCGTCTGATCAAAATCAAGTTTGATAAGTTTATATCCATATGGATGTTTCAAAAGCGGCCAGTCCTTAAATATGTTACTCACAATGAGTAAAATAATTTTTTAAATATTTTGCACTAACAATAAGTAAATAAAAACATATAAACTTTTTATTAGTCGGCCTGACTGGCAATAATTTAATAATTATAACGACGTTTCGACCTCTATTTTGGGTCTTTATCAAGTTAATGCTGAAACAACGTAAATTGCCGGTAATACATAAAGTGGAAACAATGCGGATTACAAATTCAACTTACATGGATCAATGTGCGTCAAACGTTATAAAATTACAAGTCATCGTTAAACTTTAACGGGGCGGTTGAAAAAACAGAATGTAAACTTCGTGAGGCATGACCGTCACGTATAGCACCCGACGAACGACTGATATAATTGTGTCATGTCACGAATAATAAATAAATAATAATTTTTTGGACACGTCTGTTTTCAGAAGCGATAATTGTTTAGTCACTAATTGGTATCGTAAACCAACGTTTTCTGGTCGTTATATTAATTACTTCTCTAGTCATCCTTTAAAATACAAGATTAATACCATCATCAACTTGGTCGACCACGCCATACTTCTGTCTGATGCACGGTTTCACAACGATAACATCAATTTGATAAAATCCATTTTATTAAATAATTGCTTTTCGGCCTCCCTCGTTGATAAACACATTCTAAGAAGACTTGCAGAAATTAACAAACAGTCAAATAACGATGAGTCTGACAACCGTGCGGATAGGGCTATTCCTGATCTCAAATGTTACATCCCTATCCCGTATGTTAAAACTTTTAGTGAGGGTTTGCGATGCATTTTCAGTAAGTACGGCTTGAGTACCCTATATACCGTTCCTAAGAAACTAGACGCACTAATTAAAAAAGGGAAGGACAGATTAGAGAGTAGGAAATGCACGGGCGTTGTCTACAAACTAGATTGTTCGGATTGCAATGCTTGTTACATTGGTCAGACCAAGCGCCATTTAGAGACCCGCATTAAGGAGCATTGCGCGGACATTAACAAGCATTCCAGTCAGCATCATTCGGTCGTCAGCAAACACAGAATAGATTTTGACCATAATTTTAAATGGCACGAGGCTATGATCTTACATAATGAGCAGAATCTCAAAAAACGTGAAACTGCCGAGATGATATTAATCAAAAAGCATACCAACGCTATAAATTTGCAGAAGGACACAGAAAACTTGCCATTGGTTTACGATAGGATAATAGCTTCTCTTTAAACTTCACACTCTATGTCAATTTATTTGTTTGTGATTATTCGTGACATGACACAATTATATCAGTCGTTCGTCGGGCGCTATACGTGACGGTCATACCTCACGAAGTTTACATTCTGTTTTTTCAACCGCCCCGTTAAAGTTTAACGATGACTTGTAATTTTATAACGTTTGACGCACATTGATCCATGTATGTAAATTGAATTTGTAATCCGCATTGTTTCCACTTTATGTATTACCGGCAATTTACGTTGTTTCAGCATTAACTTGATAAGGACCCAAAATAGAGGTCGAAACGTCGTTATAATTATTAAATTATTGCCAGTCAGGCCGACTAATAAAAAGTTTATATTATTTCATCACTGGCGAAAGATTATTTTTAAATAAAAACAGTTAAATAAATCCAAACAAAACAGCAGTATGAATAAGCATTTGTTAATGTAACCCACCTAAGAATCTGTATCTGAACTTGTACTTGGTAATATTTGAACTTCTCCTGAATATTTTTTTCTCCAATGTGACATAAAAATTATACGTGCGGACCCACTTCGGGAATAAATTCAGAAATTAATTTTTTATCTAAATTTTTTAACAACTCCATTGTGATTCCATTTTCTTCAATTTAAAAAAAGAAATTAATATTCACAAACTTGGGCTTCAAATGTACATGCGTATATGTGTGTGTGTGTGTGTGTGTTTGTAAAGAATATTATGTGAAATATCTATAATTAAAAGTAACGTCACATGGAAGGTTACAAAAAAAAATTAGAGATAATATACTATACAAACAGAAACAATGTATATAAATCGTGTACAGAATAGCATAATAGGCTTAATAAAGTTTATCATTTTAGAACTTCCCATAAGAAATAAATTATGCATTAGTTTATATCGTGCACGATAGCATTCTATGGGATTAATTGGAACCTTACTTTAAATGCATAGTGTGTGTCAAATATATCTTTCTAATTCTATATTAATCCGTATTCCGTATTTTTTCTTATATAAGGGTCACGTATAACATTGTTTTATTTTGAAAATCAAAAAGGCATATTTAACATTTGCTATGTGTCCAAAATATACAGCCTCTAAGTTACAATCTACATATGTATAGCCTGCCCGTCATTGTTCATGTAGCAATTATAAAAATCGTGTATCGTGTCATCATAATTTTTTAGAGAGAAGATATAATTATATTTAAAACCTGCACTTATCAATTACTTACTTTCGAAAACATCAGCATAAGTGCTTAAGCCCAATTGTTGCAAGATATCCTTAACCTGCATGCTTTTATAAGTTATCGATTCTCTTGAGAATGTAAAGTAAAAAAGCACGTTTTGAAAAGAGATACGTCAGAAGCTGTAAAAAAAGTAATAATATAAATAATACGACGAAAAGAAAAACGCCAGTGCATGCATTGCCATATATGCCTTACAATGAGCGTGTTTCTTGTAATTATGACTAAATTTACTTGTTACATACGATTTTAAATCTTGTGTGGCATTAGAATCTCAACTTAATTGACTTCTTTAATTAGAACAATAATGAGTGATCACTCTATATTCACGTTTTACATAGCGCTAAACTCGTACAATTTTACTGTGAATGCATACTTACTGTATTTGAAAAGGCTTCTCAATCTAATTATCTTCAAGTACTCAATACAGCACAATATTCTCACAAATTTTTCTGCATCGTACTATTGCTGACCGCCGCTTAGTAGCTAACGTGCTCGAACGACAACGTACTGCGTATCAACATGTGCAAGCATGTTCGGCAGCGGGCAATCGGGGCTGTCGGGGAAATCGCGGCAACAATGGGAGATAGGTAGTGGAAGAGAGAAAGAAGCTCGCGCGTAAACAAATGGAAGTAGTGTGCGCGCGCAAATTTCAGTTTCTAATAAAATACGTTATGTCGTAGACCGATATTCACAATCCGATTTTATATTCAAGATCATCTTGTACGATCTCGAAACGTGTTCTACGGTCATTTCAATAGTTGAGTGGAATTTAAGAATGCCCACGACCAAATTTAAGATAATCTTAAATATAAAATTGGACTATGAATATCATTCATATAGAAATACAAAGTGTCAATAGCGTTTAATAGAAAAAGTAACTCCATCGCTTAATTATTATTTTGATTGATTTATTTTCCTAAATATATCAAAGATTTATAAGAATATTTCAATCGCAAGCAATAATCATTAACCGCTTATTGAGCTACTCTCTTTATTGGACGCAGTGATCATTATAATCCTTGTGAAAAGAAGATGCAAAAAAAAACTTAAATGAAAGAAAAATAACTAGTAAAAACAAAATGCGTTTTAAAATTTAAAAAACCTATTTGCTGTAAATAAAATATTCTTTTTGTTTTTGTCGAATATATTTACTTTATTTTAGTATATGTTTCCTGAAATGTAATAAATTGCACTAAAGAAATATTTATATCTATCTTATAAGTACTCTATTTATTATTTTCATAACTTTGGAAACTTGAATTTAAACAAATATTTATTAAAGTGTCATTTCTAAAATTAAAAGATTCTTATTTAGTATTTTAAAAATTTATTTACTACATTTCAATAACTTTTGTACTGTAATATAGTAAACCTGAATTTGATTCAAGTAAATTTTTCAGCAAGAAAACATTTTCTAATTGTAATACTTTAGTTTACTATATTCAAATTAATAAGTTTTATATTTTAACGTTTTTTATTTAAATTAAGTAAATCTAATTTTAGTAAATATATTTACTAAAAGTAAGCAAATTTTTTTTTCAGTGTACTTTGACTTTAAATTGTCATTTGTTATTTGTAGATACAACTTATGGTGTTCGAATTCACTTACAAGTACTTGCAAAATATTAGGATAATTTTTGTGAATATTTTTAGCAAAGACAATATCAAAAATCTCTCTTAAAAGTCTATATAACAACCAAAAAGGATCACTATCAGGAACCAGATCACCTATCAAAAGGCCAAAGTATTTAACAAAACATAATGTTTGAGTAGCAGTCATTTTTAATGTCAAGCTATCTAAATGCTTTTTAAAAATAAAAGGCGGTTTAGACGACTTATCTATTGGTCCATAATTAAATACAGACATTCGAGTATTTAGTTGCTCGAGACTGAAGTAATTACATTCAATGCAGTGTTTTATTATGTAACACATATCATAATGACAAATTCCTTCGGCGAGATCATGCATCGGATCTAAAGCAGAATTCAAAGTCACATGAAAGTTTTCGTTGATATGACATATCATCTTTGCACTGAATCTGCATATTTTGTTTCAAATTTTTACAAACTCTACAATAATGATGAGCATTAAAACTTTCAACAAAACCGAAGATTGAATTAATCCCTAAATTGTCGCCAGTAAAAAATTCTGTAGTAAAATAGATTTTTTTAATCTCTTCGTGGTTATTCATCACTGAGATTCCTTCATTTGCCAATAAATTTAGTTCTTCAATTAGGGGAGCAAAAATTTTTCTGTTACCAAAATTCTTTCTACTAATACTTTCAAAAATTAATGTAAGAAATATATTATCAGAAGTAAATTGACATTCCGGGGGAAGGCAAAGTAACTGTGCGTAGACTACACCAAGTTTACCGGACTTGGGACCAAGTGGATTATTAGATTCGAAGTCATCGAAATAAAGCATTAAAGGTAGAACAATATCACCTGCTCTATAAAATGATAATTTACGTTTCCATGTATCAGTTTGCACATAACTGTATATCTTATCTGAAGAATTTGTTAAGAAATTTATATTTGAAAGTATATCTTCTCCAAAGCATTTGGAATTTGGAAAAAGTGCTCCAACATTTGTCTTAATAAAATGAATTGTCCTATTTCACTAACAATCCGTTCAGTGCCATGTCGAATGATATATGATTGCGGAGGCACGTATTGTCCACTATTTTTAAAATATTTAATTCTACGAAATTCCGTTGACATCGATTCAAAAGAATTTTTGTAATTTTTACAAAATGATTGAATTTTGTCCACAATTATTTTACTGTCGTCTACATTTTGAATGGAACTGAGGAACTTTTCAATTTCTCCGAGACAATCATCAAAGAACAGTGTTTTAATTTCTTTGTACAGATTTTGAACATGATTTCGCGGAAGACCATAATTACATAATAATTTTGCGAAGAAAGAAGCAATTTTATCAAATGAATGTTCTTCAAAATTAAAAGAATTATCGTGATTTAATGTGTCATCATCACTATCAGATGTGTTCAAATCAGAATTGCAAATTTCCAAGAAATCATTATCATTATGAAGGTCATGATTACTTGTATAATTAATATTATGCTCGTTATTTGATCCTTTATCCTGATTTATAGATCTTTGTGGTTGTTGCATATTGTGATACAAATTTAAATGCTTTTGTAAAGATTCAAAAGTATCGAATTTTCTATGACAATTTAATTCAGCGCAGTCATAATGTTTGATTTCTTTGTGTTTATATTCGAAATGAATGTGCAAAAGTTGAACATTACGAAGTTCTTCTTTACATATGAAACAAATCGGCATTTTGATTAATCGGCGTTTAAATCAGCTTAAATTAAAACCATTTTTTTACATCACTAAAGTTGTACTTAATAATACTGTTTTATGATAATAAAAGTATTTTATAATTAGGACCATATATTAAAACATTTTTAAATCTCTAATTTAATATATTGTAATTATATTGAAGAAACAAGAAACACAACAAATAATGCTACTCTTAGAAGGAAAAATTTTCATATTCCTTGATCAAAATGCTAACTGCACTAAATTTTTTATCGTACTTTGTTTGAATACCATAAATACCTATTTGTAATAGAAAAAAGTAAATTTGTTCACATTCCTTAGGATATTCATCATGTAGACTATTAATACATTTAAACGGTATGTCAAAAGCTTTTAGAGGAGTTTCGACTTTATAATGCTGACTATCAACAATGACAAAACTACGTCTTATATCTGTATCTGATGAGCCTATAATAGCAGCCTGTGGTTGCAACGTTAACTTAAAAGTCGATAATTTCTCTCTTCTTTCGCGAATTTTCGTGTTCAAATCACCATATGTCTAAAAGTAAAAAGAAACATGTACATGAATCACACATTGTATTGAAACAATTCTTGTCAATCTATATATATATATATATATATATCTAATAATCCAAGTGTTCTAAAAATATATAGAAATAATTTAACATACCTACAAATGTTCTACATACAAACATTAATATACCAAATTTTTTTATGATACACATAATTTGTGAATATACAACAGAATTAAATGTATATAATCAAATATATAAATGATTTTTGTACATATACACATTAAATATATTGAATAGGAAAACTTACTTCATCTTCTTTAGGAAATAACTCAATTATTTTCTCCGCAATGAACTGTGCGCGTTCAGAAGTAATTCTGTGACATATAACATTAACATTTTTAATAGGACAATCTTACGTGATTAATAAATGTAAATCTCAAAAAATATATCGTACCTTGCATCTAAGTTGTCTTTTAATTCATAATGCACAACAATATCAGCCAGTATATTTCTACATTTTTCGTTTAATTCTCCTTGCAGATAACACGGCGTGTCCTTTGACTGAATCTTTTAAAATGTATTCTAAATCCTGAAGTAAATCGATCATAATATATTTTTGAACATATTATAAAATATGATTAAGATAACAAATGTTCACATATTTACGTAATTATTATACGATTTTGTTCACGTGCAACATCACCCGGCTACGATTCTGTTCACGTGGAACATCGCCTGGCTACGACATTATTTACGTAGTACATGCATCCTTGCTATTATTAATATAGTATTAAACAATGTCTGCAATACGAGAATTGCTTGAGGAATGGAATATCACGGAGGAAATTATTCAGAAATTCGAAGATAAATAGAACTAATTCTTGTAAAATTCTGAAATACCAAATACTTTTTATATGTTTGTCTATTAGAGATAGCACGATTTCACTAAAAGAATATTTATCCTTGGTAGAAATTTAATGCAGTTTTCGAGCAGTTAGTGGACAGTTATGCTAGATTTGTCTAGTAACTAAACATTGCATATACCCCACTGCTTCAACCATTGAATAAAATTATGTTCAGTTCTTGTTCAGTTTCTATGTAGTATTTTACAACTAATTAAAATACATTAATATTAGATAATAACTGGACGTCTGTCCACGCAAACTGCACACTTTTCTATCAGGGTACACTAGGAAAAAAAATTTACCAATTCTCCAAAACTGTTCAGTTAAGACGTTTTTTTAACAACAACCAAATATCTTGCTTTCCATAACAAAATATTTAGTTACTTATGCTAAATATATTTTTCTGATTTGTTCTGTGGACCAAATGATTTTGTTCTGAGACTTCACATACAAAAATTAAGCATTTTAGTTATTTTACCCGTAGAAACACTAGAAACTACATAATAATGACATTTTCTTTTACATAAAAACTAAAATAATGCCTAATAAATACAATTTTATTTTTCTATGCATTAAAATGTAGAATATACGAACAGTACGAACACCAACACCTTGTTACGGCTCAACGCTCCATTTTTCTTCGATTGATTTAAAATGTAAACTTTATATACTAACAAAATATTATAGTAGTTTTAACAAAACTACCTTGTCCTCCTAACCAAACGATTTGGTATATTTTATATTACAAGGGCGCCGTTATTCACGAATAGATGGCGTACTTGCTGCTGAGAAACAAAGGATATACATTAGCCCGCGCGTTTCTGCCATTTCGTTTTTCTTCTGGTTATACGTGTCTATCCGTTGTGAGTGTTGTGAGAATTCTAATATGACGTATTAATATACGTTATAATTTCATGTGATTATGTGTGTCCATGTCCAGTGAGATCGCTTCGTGTACGCCGTGTACGGTAAAGACATCTTCATAAGTATGAGTTTCATAGATAATGGATGCATTTGATATTTGAGGCTATATCACTGTGTGAAGAAATATTCGGTTCAGGGACCGTATTCCGAAACCGCCTACCGACAATTGTTGGTGTCGTTAACGGTGTCGACACAGCTTTTATACGATATGAAAAACCTGCGTAATGACGCTTACTGACATCGATAGTTGTCGGTAGGTAGTTACGGAATACGCCCAGGAAATTTCGAAAATCTATCGGTATCGGTATCGGTACCCCAAAAGAGTTTGTACCGTGTCCTTTGTGAAATTGTTTGATATTTCCTGAACATTTCAATTTATTTTATCCTGAAACTATTTCAGGTTATTCTTCTGCGATACAAACCTGAAAGCTGAACTGAGCGTTGTGTGCATTTCTCCGTATTATTCTACTTACGTGTTCTACTTTGATGTATGCAACGTAGTATAAAATGAGCGACGACGACTTCATTATTAAAACATTAAAAGAATGGGGTCTCGAAAAGTGGACATCAAAATTTTTGGGTATGTTTTTATAAACCTCAAAATTTTTTTCTCATATTCAGACAATAAGATATATTGCATGTTCAATGTAAAGTTAAAATTGGTAAACATTACATGTCATCAATGTTGTAAGAGTAATATGTAGTATAAAACGTTGATTCTAATCTTATAGAGCAAGAAATAAGCCCTTCATTATTGTTAAGTATTTCGGGACAAACATTAACTGAATTGATAGGGTAGAATGGGGAATTGCAGTCAGTAAGAATTATTTCTTATTCTCTGAAAAAGAAATGTCTTTAGAACCAAAATGGAATAGTTGACGGATACTTCATCAATCATTCTTCGAAAGTAGAAGCATAAAAGTCAAGAAAGCTAATAAATAATTAAGCCTGCATTGATTATAAAAATCTCTGAATTGACCGCAATTGTCCGACGTGTTGGGTAATTATGGTCGCCTCTTGGATAACCGCGGTCAGCTTTCGGGGGTAACTACGGTCACCTTTGGGGTAATGCCAGCCGGTCGCTAGCAGCCAGGGTTCGGCGGGCTATATTTTGATAGGAGGCCAAAAAATCTTGTATCGTTAAAAAAAAAAAAAGATTGTTAGACATAAAAAAAATAGATAGAAATAAGTTTCTTTATTTAACTATGCGCTTACCTGTAACTACTATAAATAATAGGACTTTTTTTAATACTGTCTTACTTAAACATTTTATTATATAGGTAACAGTATATCTCTCAAACAAAAAACGAAAAATAAGTTAAATGCTTTCAACAGCGCAACTTTGTACACTATAATATAACTTTCTTTTTTTACATCTTTTACAGTCTCATTAGTTTGTCCCTTTGGCTTCTCTTTCCCTTCTTCTTTCGCCTGCTCTTTCTCTTTCGGTTTTTTCGACCTTCCTCTCTGCCTTTTTTCAATCGGTTCTTTTTTCTTCATTATCCTTTTTTCTTCGTTCCGTTTTCGATTCCCTTTTGGATTCACCTGCAATTTTTCTTCCTTAATTATTTTCTTCTGCTTCTTTACTTCTAATTCTTCTCTTATGGGGGAACTGGTGATGATTATTGATTGCTGTTTCTTCCGACCAGCTCTTTTCGGTACAGAATTCTGTGGTGGCACATTTTCTTTCGGCAACAGGCAGGGTGCAATGTCGCTCATGTTCGGCAGCGGAGAAACAGTAGGTTCAACAATCGGCGATGTTCTCTCGGTGTTTAGCAGCGTATTTACAGCCGTCATAGTGCTCGTCGATGCACAATCAAATAAAATTTTCTCTTCACCAGCTGTGCTCGTCGATACATACGCGAATAAAATTTCTTCTCCGCCAAGACCAAAATTTCTCGAAGTTTCGTCACATGAATCCACAAGCAACATTGGAAGCTCGTCGATATTGAATGCTGTATCTGCGATAATCAATGGTGATATCAAGGTATCGTCGTGAATAGCAGTCTGCGATGGCTCTATTTGTTGCAGTATTTCCGGTGTGATGTTTTCATTGCTGAGTAAATTCGAATTTATTGGCCGTAGCGGCGAAGCAGCCACGAAATCTTCTTCTGGTGTGACGTTTTCGTTACTGAGTGGATTCGAATTTATTGGCCGTAGCAGTGAGACAGCCGCAAAATCTTCTTGCGGAATTATATTTGAATTGAGTGAATAGATTCCGGTCGAGCTAAATTCAGAAATCCCTTTTTCGATTGAAGCAACTTTTACGTAGGCTTTTCTGAAAAGTGAAGCCAGATCATATTCAGTGATTTTACGCAGCGGCTCAGATTTCATCATATTATCACTTTCCTTGCGGAACGCAGCTTTGAGTGGACCGAAAAAAGTAACATCTAATGGCTGAAGTCGATGTGAAGTATGTGGAGGCAATGAAACCATCACTATGCCATGGTCACGACAGAATTCGTAGGCTTCTAGAAAAATATGACTTGCGTGATTATCCAAAACCAATAAGACTGGCTTCTCTTTTGAACATTTTGAATTCTCCACAAAGTGCTTCAGCCATACAAGGAACAGTTCCGCAGTCGTCCAACCGTTTTTCGAGCAATGATAAATTGCTCCGATAGGGCCATCAGTTGATAAGCCAGCTGCCATTCTCTGACGAGGAAAAATGAACATTGGAGGAACAAAACTCCCCGCAGCGCTGACAGCACAGACGACTGTGACAGTTCTTCCTCGTTCACCACTGGTCATAGCACCAAGTCTCTTCTGACCTTTCGCAGCGATCACAGTTTGGGGCTGTTGGACTGTTGTAATTCCTGTTTCGTCCATATTCCAAATTTGGGATTGTGAGAAGTTATATTTGTCCAACACGATTCTCAGGTTATCGAAGAACATTTTTACAGCCTCCGGATTGAATGCCGTCACACGACTGAGGCTTGTTGCCTCTGGTTTCCTCACGCGGATTGAGGGATTACGAGCTTGGAATCCATAGAACCAATCTACGCCAGCACACCTTTTTTCTTTATTAAAATTATTGGGCATGTTGTGGCGTTTAGCAAACTCAAATGCTGCGCAGCGCACTTGAAGAGGTGTCTGTCCGTAGAACACTTTCGCTAACTTTATTAAAGTATCAGCCAACGCAGCTTCTTGGGCTGCTGTAAAAACAGGCTTTCGACCCATTCTTGGCTCTGAGGAATTGTCTCCAGTCTTGAGTCTCTGCTGGATAGTGCTGGATAGTGCTGAAGGGAATATTCGATGCAGTCGCAGCCTGACGAATGGGAATTCCAGCTTTTACTGCCCCGATAGCTGCTCTGAGCTCGTCTGAGGACCATTTTCCTCTTTCGGTTTTTCTTGGTCTACAACGAGGCATCTTAAATTGAAAATATAATTACAATTAATGATTAACAGAAAAATTGAAATTTTAACCTAAAATTCCGGCGTTATTTCAAAACTGAAATGTCCATCAAATTGAACATATTTTCTATGTAAATCATGTATATTATTCATTTCTCACTGAGTTTGGATAAATTCTACCAAATTTGTGGTATAAATATAGGCAGTGATCGGCAAAACGCTGAAATTGGGCACGGGCGTCCGCGGGCTGTTGTGCATACTGCATGTCTACAGACAACTTCATGCACAACTCAGAAGCGCATTTTGTTCTGGATGTACTTTCGGATATAAATGAATAAAATAAATGAATAAATGAATAAAAGAAAAACTGTAGCCAAGCGACAGTAGCGATAGTAAATTTTCTCTAACCGTCTAGTCTAGAACTGTCAGTCACGTTTGTGTTTGCGATTTCGTAATTTAATTTAATTTGTTAAATGGCTAATCAAAGTGCAAAAAGATCCTTAAGTATAGGTTATGAGAGTTTATGGGAAGAGAAGTGGTTCACAATCAAACTTAATAAACAAGCACAATGTTTGATCTGTAAAATGTGTATAATTCCAAAAATATATAATGTCGAAAGACATTATAACACAAAACATGGAACTACTTATGACAAGATAGAAGGATCGGAGCGAGTTAAACTTGTGCACGATTTAAAATTAGCTGTCATCGATAATAAAGTAATTTTTGTTTATAATATATATTATCATGATATAAAATATGTGTATTTTACTACATTCAGAGTTTTAATTTAATTACACAAAGATATTATATTCTTTGATATTATATTATATGCAAAAATATTATATTCAAAATATTCTTTGATGCTGTTCTGAACAGCGCGACGCTCCCCCCGCCCACTCCCTAACGCCCAGCGCGCTGAGCTATTGCCCGCGGGCAGCTGGGCGCCCGAGAGCAGTGCCCACTTGCCGATCACTGAATATAGGTATACATACCGTGATGTTTACGCTGTCACTCGACGTTTGCAGGCATGTGCCCGATGGTTAACAGGTGCGCCACGACTGCAATTTCCCCGTGCAAGCGACTACCGTTACCCCAAAAACCGAGTGAATTTGTTATATTAAATAATAATATATTTATACGATGTCATCGTTTTAATATAGGCGAAATGGAAGCTAAAGAACCAAAAAAGTCACAAATAACGGTTAGATGTAATTTTAACTACTAAAAATTTCGCAAAACCCTTATTAAAAGTACATCGATTCTTATAAGAAAAAGGGCATAAAATAAGAATCACCAGATTTTTATTAATTTATGTTGGTTTAATAGGCACGGCATAATAAATTACTCGATAATCACGTATGTAAACGGATAGAGACAAAAAAAGTTTGATATAACTGTTGGTTTATGTAAAATACAGATGACCGGCATTGCCTGATGACTGTAATTCCCCCATTCTCCCCTACCTACCATTGGTGCAAGATGTATTTTTATAAAGAAAAGGAAACAGTTTTTAAAACAACAGTCAGCAAAGGTTAGAAGGAATAAAATTCAGATAATAAATTGTTTCTGTGTTATTAATTACATAACATTATATACATATCTCTTTATTTATTTAAACTGAAATAAATTAAATTAAAAATATTATGTAGAACATCTCTAGATGTGAAAATGTTCCGAATACACAAGCTATTGAAACTAAATTAACCCGAACTGAAGGTGTATCTACATCAGACATATCCAAAGAAATAGAACACATACAAGAAAAAGTAGTCGAATCTCCAGAAATATTAGAACAAAGTGAAGAAGCAAAAGTAATAGAAGATTCCGTGTTTCATGAATCAGATGATCCTGAATCAAAAGATATCAAAAATGTGTATTCCTTAGTAAGATTTTTTTTAAATTTTGGCTTATTTTTTAAACTTCAATAAAAAGTAGCATAATTTGAAAGTATATGTAATTTTTCATGAATACTTACTTTTTATTATATAAAAAAACATAACATTTTTTTATACAGTTCTTCTTATTCTTATAAATCAATACATTATTTATACACCTTTTTAGGATTATGAAAAAACTTTGGAACAATCTATAGATGGAAGAATTATTATTGCTAATTACAAAAAAGAAGTAAAACTTAACAGACCGTTACGTTCCAAACTTGTTGACGTGATTATAACAAATTTAATGTCTTTATTCTATAGTAAGAAACAAGGGTAAGACAATATTTTACAAATATTGTAATTTAGTTAATTAGATAAAGAAAAATTTAAAAATTTATAAATTAACTAGGATATTTCTAAAAAACGAACATTTTGAGTTTATTGCAACTCAAATTGTTAAAATATTTCCTACTGAAAATATCAGTATCTATTACGTTCCACCTAAAACTGAAGGGCCTCAACAAAAAATTTCTAAAGGAAAATTAGTGGATTGTTATAGAAATAAACTGAGAGAATGTCGAAAATGTGGAATAATAAACAGGAAAAGAAAGAAATCTTAGGACGATGAAGATGAAGAAATAGAAAAAGATGCAGAGTCTATTTCTCATGGTACATACATATATTCATTCATATCACACACATACATACACATGCCCTCAACACACACACTTTTTTATATACAAATTATATTATTTTGTAGAAGGTGTAAATAGGTATCACTTCATTTTTCTCCTATAAAATTAATATTTATCAAGTTATTTTAAATAATAAATTCTACTGATAACTGACTTTTATATATATATATATATATATATATATATATATATATATATATGTAGGTCCAGAGGTATGTTCCGGGACTGTTTACGTTTTTTGAAATGTACAGTCCTGGAATATACGCATATATATGTAATCAGATTCAAAAAACTGTCCCGAAAATTGCCGTAGGACATGAATTTTTTCCAGGACAGTCCTGGAAACTGCCAAATGTCCCGGAATATACCGATATAAACAATAAAAGTCCCGGAACATACTTCCGGACCTACATATATATATATGTACATGTATATAACAATTTCTAGTTTTTTTACAGAGTTTATAATAGATATAAATACTACTAACAAGTTTGTATAAAATTTTACAGAGAAGGACAAGTGTGTAACCCATTTTAATTGGCTAAAATATAATACAGCACCATGGTTTTTGGTACAAAATCATTGGGAACATTCGCGAGTGCTTAGACAAGAACGTATTGCAAAGCTACATGGTAACTTACATACGTTATTTGAGGAATGGCCTGTTTTAAAGCAACCACTAGGATATACTTTGGTAACTATCTTTATATAAAAATAAGTACATTTGTAAGTACTTGTACATAAGTACAAAATAAGTACATTTGTAAGTGCGTTTACGTAATATTTTATTTTACAACTTATTTATTATATTTTATTTATATTTTACGACTTATTAGTAGTGGACGTTTTTAATTATGTTTAATTAATGTTCTTTATATAACTGTTATCTAAAATTTATTATTTGTTCCTTTTTACATTTGTCTCTTAAACAATTTTTTTCATAATTAAGAAAAGAATTTTGAAGTTCATAAAAACATACCTAAACATTTTAATGTCCACTTTCAAAAATCTCATCTTTTCAATATTTCAATAATAATAAAATCATCGTTGCTTATTTTATACTATAATTTGTTTCTTAATTAACGATTTTTCACGATTAAGTCTTAGAATAATGCTTTATAAATATATTTGCAACAAGTGCCACCGTAAAAAAAAAAGAAGAGTTATACTCTTGTCATTATTACCTGTGGTATGTCCTCCTCAAGCCAGAGTCAAAATTGATTAAAAAAAAGTTATGAAAGCCTAGTATAGCTGAATCAATTTCAGGATTTATTTTACATATTAAAATTAAGGAATAAAGAGCATCGAGCCGTGACAAGATTTAAGTGTCAATATATTAAAAGTATAATACAAATTACAGGACGTTTCGGTTCCATAAAACATTGAACCATCTTCAGTGTCTATTTTAACGCAACTGGTTGACAAAACTTGCTACATAAACGCTATCGTAATTAATTAAAGTAAATAAAGCACGCAGACGACAACGTTGAAGATAGTTTGTTACTCTCTTGCAAAATTAACACACCAGCTACGATATTGACAATGTCGACCTTGCAAGCGCGCTCTCCACAGACCATCAAATATTATGCGTACGATACCAACGTTGTCGTCTGCGTGCTTTATTTACTTTAATTAATTACGATAGCGTTAATGTAGCAAGTTCTGTCAACCAGTTGCGTTAAAATAGACACTGAAGATGGTTCAATGTTTTATGGAACCGAAACGTCCTGTAATTTGTATTATACTTTTAATATATTGACACTTAAATCTTGTCACGGCTCGATGCTCTTTATTCCTTAATTTTAATTTTTAATTTTGTGAGCCTTTTAGATTATATATTTACATATTAAGGTATACTACTTTTCAATAATACACTACAATAATTTATACACAAAATAAATAATGTAGCACGCGCAGACACCGCACACACGTGTATACATTTCATATTAAAAACATAAAGTTTCTTATTTTTCAGACGCCAGGAGATATTGAAATAGAAATTCAACAGAAAAGAAATAAGGCACTAGAATTGAAACAAACTGTGCAACCATTTATTATCGTCGTTGGTCTAAGTTTAAGACAAATAGAAAGTTATTATGTCGTCGTTGACGATGTCTTGTACAAATTGGACAACATTTTGAAAGCTATAGACACTTGCTTTAAAATATTTATGGTATTAGATGCACAATATCCTACCGAATGTGAATAGGTATGGCTGTTTTTTCAACTATACATTTATAAGCAGCCAACTAAAAATGACAAAGTGATTAAATCAGTCCTAGAGTTTCACGAAAAAATTGATAATGCGTAAATAGTTCAACGATTTCCATTAACACTTAATGAAAAGCACTTCTTTCATTTGACGATGTTTCATTGCCCTTTGTGTACGTTTTCTTATGCTAAAATTGACCTTCTTATTAACCATTTATCATATATACATAAATATTCTTCCAACCGATTTGTTTGTAAACAAAATAGCTGTTATCGAGAATTTTATAAATTAAGTAAGTTTAAAGAACATTTATTAAATAAGCATTCTTCTATTGGTCAGAATATCAGTACATCTTCTTAAAATAAATTTAATTTTGAAAATACAGATTTAAATATTAAAAACGTATGCACTCAAGATGTAAGCAACGATAATAATAATTACCATGATGTAAAACACTACAATGATAATAGGAGCATCGTAATTAGTGATATAAAAGATCAGTTGAAAGAATCAGTGTCTTCTTTCATTTCAACTTTTTATAATGACAAAAATATACATAGTCGTAATATTCAAAAAATAATAGATATAACAAGAGGATTTATAGAAAATGATATAATATTAAGTCTAAAGAAAAATGTAAAAAAAGTACTAAAACAATCAAATATCGATAATCGCGAAATAATTGTAAATATAGAAGAAATATTTCATGCATATGAAAACCCTTTTTATTGTTTAGAATCAGAATATAAAAGACTTCAGTTTTTCAAAAATAAAGGTACTTTCATAGAAGCCGAACATTATGTAATCGGTACAAGAAATATTCGTAAACGACATAAAGAACAATTTTCACTTACACCTGTGAATACGACTGGTCAATTTGTTTCAATTAAAAAACTATTAAATGGATTGTTTAATATTCCAGGATTTTTAACAACAATATTAAATTATATGCACATTTTGTCTAAACAAAATAATGTAATTCATAATGTTATCCAAGGTAAATTATACAAATGCTTGTTGAGACAATTTCCAGCTAATTCTATAGTACTACCTCTTGTTCTATTTAATGACGCTTTTGAAACACAGAATCCTTTAGGTGGACATGCAGGCAATCAAAAAATGGACGCAACTTACTTTTCTTTGCCTTGTATTCCACCACAATTTTCTTCAAAACTGGACAATATTTTTCTCACTTTATTATTTAACGAAAAAGATAGAATAGAATTTGGAAACAAAAGTGCTTTTTTACCGCTTATAAAAGAATTGAAGTATTTAGAAAAAAATTCTGTATTCAAAACTCGTGATAACAAGAATATCTACGTTTGTCTTATGTTAATTACAGGTGATAATCTCGGAATACATGAGATTTGCGATTTTGTAGAAAGTTTTGTTGCTAATTTTCCATGTCATGTCTGTAAAATGTCACGTCATTTATTACGAGAAACGACTATTGAAATCGATGCTCTTTTACGAACAAGAACAAATTACGAAATAGACGTAAGATTAGACGTATCAAAGACAGGCATAAATGAAGAATGTATTTTTAATTGTTTACAAAACTTTAATTTGTTCGATAATCTTGCATTCGATATTATGCCTGATATCTTTGAGGGTGTATGTCAATATGATTTGTCCCAATTACTTTTACATTACATATATGAAGCTAAACTTTTTACGCTTGACGAACTAAATAATCGATGAAATATATTTGATTTTGGCCTCGAAGATGGAATAAACCGTCCTCCTTCTTTAAAAAAAGAAAAGTTAAAAAATTATCGTTTGGGCTTCTCTGCGTCCGAGACAATTTATTTTGTAAAGTACTTTGGATTGCTAATTGGTGATTTGATATCGAAGGATGATAAATACTGGGATTTATATGTATCTTTAAGAGCTATTATCGATATACTCATGGCACGATCAATAACAACTGCAGACATTGAATATTTAAACAATTTGATTACAGAACACTTAGAAATTTATATCAATTTATTTGGAAAAACTTTGAAAGCAAAGTATCATAATGTGCTTCATTATCATCGAGCTGTAGAAAAATTTGGACCATTAATTAACGTCTGGTGTACGCGTTTTGAAGCTAATCCCCAAAAGTTCAAAGCATATGCGCGTATAACGTCAAGTGTAAATTTACCTTTGACATTGATGCAAAAGAATCAATTTATGTTAAGTGATAGAATTTTGAAAGAATTTTCGTTTAAGGAAAAAGTGCTTTTACATGTGACTCTATAAATACAATTAAAAATCACCCATTGTTTTTTAGTTTTCAAAGCTGTTTACCAAATTCATCGTTATTATTAGTGAAATGGCTTAAAATAAATAATTATACGTACAAACCTAATATGACTTTAAGTTTAGGAGTCCAAGATATTTTACTATCGTTCGGGATTATTACAGTTATTACTGTTAATGAAAATGATGAGTTTTATTTTATAATTAACAAATTAGAAACTCTTGGATTCTCTTCTCATTTTTATGCTTATGAAGTGATTCCAACTGAACACTTTTTGCTTTTAAAATCGCAAGATATATGTACATTTAGTTCTTTTCCCTCAGTTAAAAAAATTGGAGATGGTAATTTGTACGTAGTATACGATTAATTATTAAAACTGAAATGTTATGTTTAATTTAAACCATTTCATTAATTAAAGTTTACTTAGTTTATATAATAAAAATGGTATTATTATCTAATTACAAAAGTACATCAATAAACTGTTTTAATTTCATTTACTAATATATGTATGTATGCATTAATGTAAAAGACACACATATGTATGTACACACACACACGTAATAAATATATTTTATTTAATATGCTGTATTTGTACTCTTACCTACAAATTTAAGCTAAAGTTTATTGTAACATATATATATATATATATATATATATATATATATGTATGTAGTATATACACATAATTTAAATATATAATGTTTATATATATTACACATATAAATCATAAGAAAATTAATATCTTCAAACAAAATATTTGGTTCCAGTAATTAAAAATTTTGGTTGCAATAAAGCAGTTTACATTACCAAATGTTTTTGTTCTCCGTAACAAAATTCATATAGTTAAAGATTTTTGGTTGTTATAACAAAAGTATTACGTTGTAACAACCAAACATAAGTAACAAAGATATTTGTTTACAGCAACTAAACAGTTTTGTTGGGCATATTTTAACCAAATTATTTTGTTGTTACAACAAAATTTTGGTTTGTACAACAAAACATTTTTCCTAGTGTGGTCTGAAAATATGCGCGCGGCGGCGAATCAGTGGCGGATCGAGCGACGAGCGATCGGGCTGACCTAGAGATGTCACTGGGTTAGCGTGTCCATGGGCCATCCATAATCCCCCCGATGATACCCGGCGATACACGCTCGCTTTTACAAATTTGTTAACATTAACCAAATATTTTGTCATAATCACTAAAACTTTGGTTGAAACTATTTCACCAAGCCTTGGTTATTATAACCAAAACCTTTTTTCACTTAAATGAAGAGACCGAGACGGAAAGCGTTGATATAGTCGGAAATTCGGCCGTTCGTGGCATGCGCGATAAAACGGTGAGACGGTACCGGAATGTACCAGACACCGAGTCCTATTTTCTTTCGCTCTCGGTCTCGTTTCGACGTTTCCACCCTCCCCCCCCCCGTTTCCCATCCCCCGAGAGACTCCCGCTTTCTTCCCTCGGTCAAATCGAGCCGGATTAACCCCCCGAATGAGACTTCGAGTTCTTCTTTCTAACGGACGGCAGCTGTGGAGCACGTCTTGCTCGGGAGGGAAACTGATTCGACGATTAAAAAATCGGAGTACAATGGAGACAGATGCGAGCCAGAATGAAGATGGTGAAGTGAATAAAAGTTTGGTTGGCTCGGACCGGATGGTAATCAATCGAGGGAGTCCGAATAATATATAATCTATATACCTATATTTTCTTTTGGGGGGGGAGGGGCTCCGCCTCAGGCAGTCTTGAAATAAGAACCGACTATAATAAATACCGGCCTTTGTGGTGCCGCATTTCGAAGGCGAACGCACGGCAACGACGACACGGTCGTTGCGTCGCATCGTGCCGCGTCGTAGCCGCAATGCAGCGCACAACCCGGCAAGAAAAAAAATCGTTCGTCGGCCGCCGCCGAAACTTTGGTGTCTTCCTTCCTTCCTTTCATCCGTCCTTTTGCTTTCGTTCGTCCTTTCCCGTCCCGTCTCGTCATGTGTGTATTGAAAAACAATTGGTAGTCAGTCGGGGTTGAATCGGTGAAATGCATAATTGTGGAGTCGAGCGTACTGTCGGGGCTCGGTCATCCCTATTTTCAGTCCGATTCTGATTGGACGTGCGAACGGGGAGCCTGGCGTGTTTGCGCGTCCAGCGTTTACTCTCCACGTAATTTTTCTCTTTCGCACTCCGTCGCTTCTTCGTCCTCCCTACCCCGCCCGCGGGTCCAATTGGGTTTTCTAACTTTCCGCTTTTCATAGTTAGGTCGATTTTCGCGCCGAACTTCCCGGCACAACCGAGCGATTCCGGATCGACGTTTTCCCGCACGGGAAAACTGTTGACGTTGCGCGATCGGATTGAATCGATTCGACCGAACCTGATCGCCCTCAGCGAGAACGTCACGACTGGCGTAACGGAGATGAGTTACGGGATGCGACCGATTGGTATGACTTCAGATAAAATTTGACATTTCTTCAGACTTTTTGTTTCTCGTAGTTAAATCGATTTTAAGGCATTTTTTCGGCGCTTTTGCGGATTTGCGTTATTGAAGTATCCAGACCGAACGAACGAGTGCGAACGAGCACGAATAGACAGTATACCTTCAATGACGAACGAGCGACGTCGCCAGTCATTCATTCGTGTTTGCTCGCGCTCGTTTGCTCGACCTGGATCCGGCTATAACGGACACGAGGCGCGAATAACGCCGCGAATCCGTGACTCTCGACGAAGGTAAATTATCCCGGCGATGCCCGAGCTGATTATAAGTTTAGACAAAAATAACGGATACCACGAGGTATCCTCTATTTTTATCTAAACTTATTATATCCTTTATTTATACTAACACATACACGGGCGAATATATACGTGTATGTGTTAGTATAAATAATAGCAGGACACGATCGAACGTAACGTATTAAAGTATTTACTGCGGTAAAAGAACGATAGGTACACCGCCGGCGGTAAGTCGATCCGCGCTGTTTCGCGTTGCGCTCCTGTATACTGTATAGTTTCTTTGTAATAAGTGAAATACGAACATGCTGCATTGTATCCAACTTGCCCCGATAGTAGGGTAAGTTGGCTATGCGACAAAAGTCTATGTTAACCCTAATCCCTCCACACATTTCTTCCGCTTAACTTAATTTCTCCAACCATGCACTTTCGTGTCCCACGCGTTTTTCAGTATGTTAATAGCTTTGAAAAATTCCACAAAAATTATTATAATATCTTTATACCTTCGACTAAAAACCAATGTAAAGAAAATTTGGAAATTATTTATTTAAATATTTTTTACAACAATTATATGTTGGAAAACACATGTTACGACTTATTTTATTTAAAAAATCATAACTCACGAACACATTGACGAAATTTAATGTTTCAGCGCGCAAATTAAAGCTAAAAGTAGTGCGAATGAGAAAAAAAATGAGATAATGATTAATTAAGTAGGAATACTTAATTTCGTCGCGTCAAATTTGGTAATTTTTAAATGGTACAGAAGGACTTTAAGAATGTTAGAAAAAGAATTTCTGAATAAGAAAAGACAAATTTAAAGTGTGAAAGATATTTTTTATGTAAAAAAATTATTTTTTTTTTAATCGTAGCTTCTCCCCACCTCTTCCGTCTGCCTCTGAGCCATAATAGTCCTCTGTGGAATGTCTAATTTTTTTTTAACGACAAAAATATTTTAAATACGCTTAAATTGTACACAAAAATACATTTTTATCGAAACAAAAATTCTCACTTACCTACACACAACACTGACGTAATCCTCCATGCACTTTCGTATCCCAACGCGATTTTGGCTGTTTGCCGTTTCGAGAATAAATAAGCTAGGGCTTTGAAATTTCTACCTGATGTTCCCTACTATAACAACTTTTTTTAGGGGTGGAAGGATTATCCCACGGCCATTGGTTTTCCGGAACGAACGACCGTTAGAAACGCGTGGGATACGAAAGGGCATAGTTAGAGAGATTAGGGTTAAATTAATGAAAACGTAATAGAAACACAAAACGGGTAACAGATATGTACTTCTTGATAAAGATTGTATCTTTTAAAGTTACTTTATAATGATCAAATAGCAAAATGCTGTTGCTGAAAAACAATTGTAAACTATTTTAGATGTAGCTTTCTTCAACATAAAAATATTAATATAAATATTTAGGTATCTAGCGTCTAGCATTGTAGGTAGTAAATCACATACTCACACAGGTCTCATGCGCGCGGCAACAACAAATCTAGATATCAAATAATCTAGTCTAGATATCAAATAATTAACATGATACCCTATAAAAATAATATTAAATAAAAATATAATATAATATTAGGTAAAAGTATCTTTGAAGAAGAGAATCGTCTTTCAGAACTACCCCTCGTTTTCGATCTCTCGCAAAATCGCGAGAGCCTCGATATTTTTCGTCCGGGAGGAAAAATCGATTCCGCGTGTCGGCCGGCGAAATCTCTTTCCGCCGAGTAGGACATCCGGTGATTTTTTTCTTTTTTTTCGGCACGCCCGGGGGGGGGGGTGCCGGGTTGCGCCGAATGCATATTTCGTCGAGCAGCCGGCCGGTCTCGTCTCTCACCCCCCGCCCTCACGGTAATTTCCTAAATGTCCGCGCCGCGAAACTCAGCGGGCCGCAGTGCAGCCAGCCAAGCCGAGCCAGTGACGCCCTGACCTTTCGTTTCTCGGTCAACGATCGTCCGTGTGTCTGTGCCCGCGCGTGTATATGCGTGTGTGTGCATAGATGTATGCGCGCGATACGTGTATCTGTGTAATAACGAAAATTCGCAGACGTTTCGAACCACAAGCCGTCGCTCTCGGAATTCTTAAAGAGACGTCCAATTTAAGGGAAGTCACTTCAACGAGAAAGTAATTTGTATGAGAATAGAAATGAAGTTCGCTATTTCGAAGAGCAAGCGGTAAGAACAATCTTCGAGAGCGCTAAAATTCTTTAATTACCGGGCGTTAATTACCGCACCGCCACGCCGCGCGCCGCGCCGCACAGTGGGACATTTTGACGATCTAGGCGCTCAAAAGTCCAAAAATAAACTTTTTTAAAAACATTTAGCGCTATAATTATTAAGGTTCAACATTTGCAAAAACAAATTTCTTTACGCTTTATGACGCCTACAGCGGATATGAGAGAGGTTCAAACTGTTCACTATCGAGCGAGTGAACCGGATGCTCGGCGTGTCATAAGTATCAGTTGCTTTTATTCGCCGATTTTAACCAAACAGCTGTAACCATAATTATTACACCTGACACTATGTATACTCCATGATTAAAGGTAACTAAACACATATATACACTTTTGTTTTAGTAATCCTGATGGTTCGTTTTTTATAGATCAAGATACAGTTCAGAAAATGAAAATTTGATATATATCTTGCCAAAATGTAAACTTTTATATTGTTATAGCACAAAATAGCGGATTGATCTTTTCATAGATAGAAAGTAGAAGTATTTAGGTCTTCAAAACATTAAAGACATTTTGCGATTTTTTGCGATCTTTCAAATAGTGCGTGTTTTTGTAAATGTATGTGCCTATAATACGATCTGGCACGCGCGCGCCGAGGCGCACCGTGTAGACTTTTACTTTGTTATACCATAAAATAACGGATTGATTTTTCATATATCGAAAGTATGTAGAAGTATTTAAGTTTTCAAAACATTAAATTTTACGTTATGGCTGAACTAGTCTGTACTGCTGCTGTACGGACAGCTCTGCCGCGGAGTGCGACTTAACGATATTAGTACCGTGATCGGTGTTTCGATGTCTCCAACTATTTCGTCGTATCTACGTTATAATTGTAGGGCCCGGATGTTCGGGCGATTTGTCGGGTCGCGCGCGGAGCACCGCTGCGTGCGAGTTGTATGTGTAACGATCGTCAATTCTTCTCTGGCGCGCGACTGCTGAACGTAAACATGTACGCGCACGCACACAACTCGCATGTAGCGGTGCTCCGCGCGCGACCCGAGAAATCGCTTAAACATCCGGGCCCTAATTATAACGTAGATACGACGAAATAGTTGGAGACATCGAAACACCGATCACGGTACTAATATATCGTTAAGTCGTACTCCGCGGCAGAGCTGTCCGTACAGCAGCAGTACAGCTCCATGGTTAGCTCATCCGAAATATTGCCGTTATTACGATCACCCTCTCTCTCTCAGGAAAACGTCGAGAGTGAGGCGAATTCTAATGAAAGCTGTGATTCAGATTTAGAGTAATATGAAAATATTATGTCAAAGTTTATGTTTATGTTTACATTTAGTTTATGTTTAGGTTTAAATTTATTTCAAATTTTTTTTTTTTTAGAAAATTACCTTTGTTCATAAAATCGCTTTTTTATCCATAAATAACTAATAAACACACTACTTTCTCATTCAAAAACGTTTTCTAGTATCATTCCACGTCAGCTTGAACGAAAAAAATTACAAACTGGAGTAGATATTTTGTTTCAGATTTTTGAGCGCCTAGATCGTCAAAATGTCCCACTGTGCGCCGGTCGGCGTTCCAGGATATCTCTGCGCCGCGAACCACGTCCTGCAAATTATTCTGCGTATCTTTGTCTTTATCCTCGGACACGGGACGCGAGGGAGGAATTTCCCTTTTTCCCCCTTCCCCTTCGCATCCCCCGATGCCTTTCATCCCTTTATATGCGAATTCTACGTCGCTGTCGAGGGGGGGAAGGCAGATACACGGATGACTGGAATTTCTAATAAGCGCATATGTACTCTCCGTTTAATTTTGGCATTCGCTCACCCTAAGAGAGACGTACGCGGAATTCGCGGGTAACGAAATCATAGATCACCCGGGGCCAAAATAAAGGGACGCGCACGCTCTCGTGGATGGAGTGTCGTTACTCGACGAGGGGGAGAAGCGGTGAGAAGGGGATCAAATCTAATACGCGGAAGAGAAGGGATTCTGCGGTGACAAAGTTTTCGCTGTCGTGGCGAAACCGTCACCGCAAAACTGCGTGTCTCGGGGACTGAACGTGAGAGAATAAACTTCACCGATGTAACCAGTTGTTCGACATTGCGGCACCCTCCGGTCTCACTGATTAAATATGAGGGATTCATACTTTATTATCTATTATTATTAATTATTTACTTCTATCGCATGCATTAATTTGTCTTCGTTACTCCTAAAGCTACAATAGACATCTCTCTCTCTCTCTCTCTCTCTCTCTCTCTCTCTCTCTCTCTCTCTCTCTCTCTCTCTCTCTCTCTCTCTCTCTCTCTCTCTCTCTCTCTCTCTCTCTCTCTCTCCCCTCCCTCCCTCCCTCCCTTTTCCCCTCTCCCCTCTCCCTTCCCTCGCTTTCCTTCTCTTTTCCTCGTCCCTCTTTCAGTAGTAATCCGCAAATAATGAGCTCGTGGTCCCCGCGCATTTGTCAGCGTTTCGCCCTTCATTTCCGACACATCCTCGTTCAATCAATCGTGCTGTACGTGTGCTATGTTACAGAGACGAACGATGTTCCACGAATGAAGGCTTCGCGCTATCACTCCCGTAAACGCTCTCGCCAGTCCGTCATCATCCGTTGTCAGTGCTTTTCGTTGTCGGTCTGATCTCCGCGTCGTGACCGTCGTCATTATTGCGACGCGGTGTCGCGATAATATCCCTTCGCGAGTTTCTTCGCGATCGAGCGCACGATTCTAATTGAATAACTATCAGAAGTATCGATAAACGGGACGGGAGCACGTCGACAGAGAGAGAGAGAGAGAGAGGGGGGAAAGTGTTGCGCGGCAAATACCGTTGAAAAATCCCGGTGAGTCTAAAAAAGAGAAAAATCCTAATTCGCGATTTGTTAATTCGCTTCGCTCCACTTTCCTTTTATTTAATTTTTATCGGTTTTTGTTTTCCCAAACAAGCTGGACACCACCAATTTTTTTAATTCATTCAAATCAATTCAACGAGCATTACGCGTACGAATCGTACCGCTTGAATTAAACGTTAGATTGAACGCAATTAATATTCGATTGTTCGAACTTTATGTTTAAATTGAAGCCAATTACCGCACTCGGGATTCGCTGAGAACCTTGGCGGCCTTGTTTCCGCTGCTAATTTGCCTCTCTATTCCGACATAGAAACTTGTATCGGCGCTCGCTCGTGGTGCCACTCGCCACCGTGCGACCAATAAATTCTAATTTTACGACGACGTTAATCGCGTCCTCGTGCGTAAACTTCCGCGTGCGACGACGTTCCCGTGGACCGCCGCGCCGCTCCCGTGTGACCGAGCGTACGTACGGCCACGCACGGAACACGTAGAAGGAAGTTGCTAATCAACGTGGACCTTCGTGTGGTGACTAGAGAATACTATCATCCTACTAATCCATCCCCCTCCGCCCTAAACGTGTATAAGACGGGGAAAGAGAGATAAAGAGAGAGAGAGGGGGGGACTGAATCGACGCGCGTATTGAACACGACCTGCGTGCATGTATAAGTGTTCGTATTTGATATTTGCGACGGCCCACGTGAGGAATGAAACGTTCCTGCGCTTAGAAGCCGAATTTATGATTTGCTAGATAAGAAACGAGCAGTTTCCGATGGGGATTAACCCTATCCAATTCTCCGTCGCGACATTTTTGACATTGTACATCGTAATACACGGACAGAAGAGTAATTGAAAGCTACACGTGGAACGGTTTTCTCAAATAATCGCTTTTTAATATTTTATATCAAGTTATTTGCCCATGTTCATTCATGCTGTATATACGCAAAGCCCATTTTAAACAATCTATAATTCAGTCAGATTTCAAGATAAAGTTCTATTTATAATTTCATACGTCGTCCATTTTTATTATATTTTATTCACGCGACTAGAGAATTCGTTCGTAAACAAATCCTATTCAGGGGTTTGAATTTATCGTAGGAAGTACGATGTAATTCTTTATTTTTTTGCAGCTGAGGAGGCACGATGTCGAAAAATTCAAGTTCCTGGCGGGCCGGCCCCGGCAGACTGGAGGCCCTGTTGGTGTTGAGCCTGTTCCTGCTTCTCGTCTTGCAGCCGGATCCTTGCCGCGGATCGCCGTCCCACCGGAGGCATCACGAACATGAGCTGCACGCCGCACAGGAGACGTCGTCGGACGCCAGGAGTTCCAGGTCGAGTGAGGAGCTCCCACGACCGGCTGCCGTTACCGGCCACCCTGACGACCCGCTAGTAGTGCACACCAGAAATGGCATGATCCGCGGCAAGTCCATGGTCGCAACAACCGGCAAGCGCGTCGACACCTGGTTTGGCATTCCCTACGCCCAGAAACCCATCGGTAAGTCTCGCAATGTTTCCTAATCAACGAGAATGGTACTTTTCTGAATTACAATAGCTTTACTCGCAAATTTCACGTTACAGGTCCGCTGAGATTTCGCCACCCGCGGCCGGTCGAGCACTGGTCGGGCGTGCTGAACGCGACCACTCTGCCGAACAGTTGCGTGCAAATCTTCGACACGGTATTCGGCGACTTCCCCGGTGCCACCATGTGGAACCCGAACACGCCGCTGAACGAGGACTGCCTCTACGTGAACGTGGTGGTGCCGTATCCCAGGCCTAAAAGTGCCGCTGTGATGGCATGGATATTCGGTGGTGAGTTCCCATGATGAGAATCCATCATCTCGATTCTCCCGCGCCGCAGAGCGCGATTTCGCTGACAAAATCTCCGTTTCTTACACGGATAGAGATAGCTCCAAAGAATTCTCGAAATTTCCTTTGTTTGAGAAACACATCTCTAGCTGTCACTCTTTTTCAGGCGGTTTCTACTCCGGCTCGGCTACCCTCGACGTGTACGACCACAAAACTCTAGTATCGGAGGAGAACGTGATCTTGGTGTCAATGCAATATCGCGTGGCCAGTCTTGGCTTCCTGTACTTCGGCACGTCTGACGTACCCGGTAATGCTGGTCTCTTTGACCAAATGATGGCCCTGCAATGGGTGCGCGACAACATCGCCGCGTTCGGCGGCAATCCCGAGAACGTGACGCTCTTCGGCGAGAGCGCTGGCGCGGTTTCCGTGTCCATGCATCTCCTCTCTCCGCTGTCCAGGTATGTTTTACTCCAGCATCACCTTAATATACGAATTATATAACTTACGTGTACAAATCGAAAGTACCCCCCCCCCCCCACTAATCGGACTAGATCAAAGAACAACATTCAATCATTGAAACTAAGATTAAAAGCCTAATAAGAAAGATTTTCACTAATCGCAGATTTTATGCATGCGTACACACACGCAGTGTACATGGCGTTGTCATCTGACAAGGACAGATATCTCGTAGGATCTCGTTGGATAAGGACAGAATGATCAAAATAATCGATATTTTTAATTCCGCTTAGATAAGGGCGCTTTCCCGTCGGAGTTCGGCCGTCACTCCAGAATCCCCTTAAAATGTTAAAATTCTACATTTAAATTAAATGAATGTCGCCTCTTTCCTTCACTAAAGAAAGAAACCTGCGATTCCAGGCACCTCTTCAACCAAGCCATCATGCAGTCGGGCTCGCCGACTGCGCCGTGGGCGATAATCTCGCGCGAAGAATCGATTGTGCGCGGCATCCGGTTGGCCGAGGCGGTCGGCTGTCCGCACAATCGCCACAATCTGCGCGAGGTGATCGACTGCTTATTGACGAAGGACGCGGAGGACCTGGTGAAGAACGAATGGGGCACTCTCGGGATCTGCGAGTTCCCGTTCGTACCGGTGATCGACGGTGCGTTCCTTGATGAAACGCCCCAACGCTCTCTTGTCACATCGTCCTTCAAGAAGACCAACATCCTGATGGGCTCCAACACCGAAGAGGGCTTCTACTTCATCATTTATTACCTGACAGAGCTGTTCCGCATCGACGGCGCCGAGGATGTAAAGGTGACACGCGATCAGTTCATCAGTGCCGTCTCCGAGCTGAATCCCTACGTGAATCAAATTGGCCGTAACGCTATCATATATGAGTATAGCAACTGGCTGCATCCGGACGATCCGCACGCAAATCGCGACGCCCTCGACAAGATCGTCGGCGATTACCAATTCACCTGCAACGTCAACGAATTCGCCGGTCGTTATGCCGATACTGGAAATGTAGTATACATGTACTACTATAAGCATAGGTAAAGAAAAGATCAATTTTCACAATTTCGTTTTGTAAATATTTTAAAAAATATTAATTTTAAAAGAGGAGTTTAAAACACGACTTGTACCAGATCCAGGAATAATCCATGGCCGCGATGGACCGGAGTCATGCATGCCGACGAGATAAGCTACATCTTCGGAGAACCGCTAGATTCATCCAAGGGCTACACGCATGAAGAGGTGCAGCTCTCAAAGAGGATGATGAGATATTGGGCGAACTTCGCGAAAACGGGGTAAGGCGAATAATTAATTTAACCTTTTTGTATGTGATTTCATATCGGGACGGCAATATATATAAACATGTAATTTGTATGATCGGTCAGGGATCCGAACATTGGCGAGAGCGGCGAACTGACGCTGGCTTACTGGCCGCCGCACACCGCTGCCAATAAAGAGTACCTGACTTTGGACCTCAACAATACGGAGGTCGGCAGCGGTCCCAGAGTGAGACAGTGCACTTTCTGGAAGAAGTATCTGCCTCAGCTGCTCGGCGCTACGTGTAAGTGTCCCATCGGGACTACACGCGAACGAAAACGACGAGGGTCGCGATTCATCGAACCGCCGAGGTCCTCGACGCGTTACGCTCGTATCACACTAGCGATTGGCGATTGCGTCTATGTTTGCGTTTACGTCTCTTGACCAATCAGAAAGTAGCTGCTGGCGATTGCGATTCACGATTTCCGTTCTGATTGGTCAAAAGACGTAAACGCAAACGTAAACGCAATAGCCCAATCGCTAGTGTGATATGGACATTACTCAGGGAAGACCAGGATAGTTGTAAATTTTTACGAAATTTATTCATGAAACAAATTAACAAATGCGATTGGTTATTTCCAATGGACTAATCAACAATTAAGTTAATCGGAGCTTGGTCAAAGTGGCCCTAAAAGATACAATCTTTATCAAGGAGTACATATCTGTTATCCGTTTTGTGTTTCTATTACGTTTTCATTAATTTAACGTCGAATTTTGTCCTATAACCAACTTACCCTACTATCGCGGGGCAAGTTGACTACAATGCAGCATGTTCGTATTTCACTTATTACAAAGAAACTATACAGTATACAGGAGCGTTACTGGCATAAAAATGTAGAGAAAGGTTCTCTCTATCATATTAGTACTGTTTAATCATGAAAATTAGTTATTTAAAAACTCAAATGCCGAAAAATTGTGAAAACGATGCCAACGAGGCGCGGTCTCCTCTACTTGTCTTTTATATAAGACCGCTTTATATATTAGGGCAGATCCTGCTTAATGGCAAAGCTGGACTCCCTATTTTTTCCTGATAAACGATTTGAGCACTAAAATTTGGACTAGGGCATTAAATTAGCACCTAAATAACATTAAATTTTTTACCGGGTGCGAACTTGATTCGCGATAGTGGGGAGTCCAGCTTAACAGAGGTCCGATGAGAGGAAGTTAAGAGCACAGTTTTTTCAAAGAGAACGGAGGGGGAGGAAACGAAGAAAATTCATCGAGCGTGAAACACGTGCACGCTCGCGCGCGGAAGCTCGGCGACGCGGTCTCGACGCGCGCGAGTTACTTGTTACTTAGGTACCCGTGGCATCGATCCGCGCCGTGTTTGCCTACCACCTGCTTTGCTTTGCCTGCCTGGCGATCGCTGCCACCACCATATCCTCACCCCCGCCAGCACCAGCACAACAACCACTCTCTCCTTTCCATCCGGCATGTGCTGCTGGTCCGGTATGCTATGCCCGCGTATGATTTGATTAATATTACTCCGGGTATAAAAGAAACGGCAAATAATGTGAAGTAGCGATATTTTTCAATGATTGATACTTCTCAGGAATATCGACAAACGTCGCTAGCGATGTATACCGGAATACTTTTCTACCGCTGGCGAATCCGTTTGTCCTGTCTGGAGAGAATTCCGAACCTAATTATTAAAATCGCACCGCGACTCTGTTACAGCGAAACTGGATGCCGGGTCCAAGGAGACGTGCGGCAGCACGAGTCTCGCCGACTCCGGTGCGACCCGGATACTCCTGATCTTGAGCCTATTATTGACCGGCCTCACTACTCTGCCTCACATCCAGCACGACGTCAGAGGTATCGTTTAGCTCCTGATCGCCGCCGCCGCCGCCGCTGGATCGGTGGTCGGCCGAGCCGCCGTCCTAGCCCCGTCGAGCAGCAGAAGCGTCAGCATCGGCATTGGCATCAGCATCAGCAGCACATACGCCCGCCTATGAGAAAGATCTCGCTCGGTCGATAACTATGGGGGACAGAGGGACCCCGGGGGTCCAGAGTGGCTCGAGCTGCTCCACGCTGCGTAAAGTCGCGCGCGAATAAATCCCGCCTGAGAGAACCGAACGACGGATCAGCTTTTCATGGTCTCTTTCCTCGCGCGCGGTAAAAGACCGGCGGGACTGATCGATCGGAAGTGTCGTGACTTACGCGCGCGACTCTCCTTCTGTTCGCTGAAGTTGCGATCTCCTCCTCGCTCGGTCCTCGCTCGCAACGAGGAAGGAACGCGTAGCCGACGCGCTACGGATAGAATATTTCCAGGAGGGCTGCTCGGTCTATTGATTTTTATTTTCGCTTTCGCCGGAGACCGATGTACCGGTATACGTCTCCCCATGCCGCAGATACCGAATATCAGCCCATCAGTGCTCTCGGATCCTCTCGCGATCGATTCGAGCGATCTCCCGAACGTGTCGAGGGTTTAAAGAGCGCCACGGGGGACATCGGACATGCCAGAGTTTTGTATAAATTATTTCTCGCGTTCTGTGCGCCGCTTCGCGGATCGAGCCCGGGGAAAATCGTCCTTGGATTGTCGGCGGTCGCGCGCCAGCGGGCCACAAAAACGAGAAAGAACCCTACTGACATTCTGCCGCGTGTCCCGACGAAGAACGCGCGGGTAGGATCCGAGGGAACAATTCCACTCTCCCCCATCCCCGGGAATCGTATCCCCGGGGTCCCTTGGGCCCATGTCTCCACCCATACAGCACAAAATGTTTTCAAAAAATATTTCTGAATATTTCTATAAAAATATTGCAAGAAACATTTTAAAATGATTTTAGGAATATTTTAAAAAAGTTTAAAAACCTTTTGTGGTAACATTTTTAAGAATTTTTTAAAAATATTTATAAAAATGTTCTTCTTTATCACGCAGACAATATTTTCTTAAATATTTGAAATATATTTTTGAAATATTAATTCAAATCTATATATTTATTGTTTTATAATCTCGGTCCAAAATATTTAAAAAATATTTTAAAATTTATTATTGGCTTATTTATAATCTTTTTTCAAATATTTGTGAAATCTTATGAAATATTCTTAATTAAAAAAGATCCACAGCAGGTAGCGCATCTTTCCATGCTAGGTTGCAACGACGCCGCTAGGCGACGCATAACGGTAAAACTAACTTGTAAGTAAATTTCTGTTGGGATCTAATATAAGTAGGCCTCCGGCGAAGTAAAATCATAAAATTTGTTCATTCGTAAGACATATCTTTGCCATCAATACAACGCAAAGCTCACCCAACACTGCTGTGCGATGACATAGAATATAGATATACAAAATAATATTTTCCAAAGTAAAATGTAAAGATGTATATTTTTCAAATATTAAAAAAATCTTTCAAACGTGAAACAATTATTGCTAATTGGGTTAAACATATTTTATTTTTGGAAGCAATATTTCTAAAAGATTTTACAAGTATTATTAAATATATTTATTTGCAATCTTTTAAAAATATTTTTAAAAAAATTTTGTTGACATGATCTGGCGGACATAGAAACATTCTAAAAATATTTTTGTAAATTATTTTAATCTTCCTAAAGTATTTTTAAAATATTTTTAAAATATTTCGTGCTGTATGGGTAGCTAACTAGCTAACTAAGTTATATAACACAAGCACCGTTACAACGTAAGTAGATATGTAAAAAGGAGAGAAAGAGAGAAAAAAAGGGAGAAAAAGAGAAAGATTGAGCGGGAGAAAGGAGAGTTACGCGCTAGTTCGCAGTAAAACATAAGAAAAAACCGTTATCACATAAGGCAAATGGCAAAAAAAGGAAACAAAAAAAACAGAAAAAAGTTATAAAACGATTTATCAGAAGTCTCTACAAAGGACTCTAAACGATTATAATCCCGCGCGATAATTACAATAAAGATAATGAGAAATAATAATGATATTAACGATAACGGTAATTAAAATTAACGATAACGAATAAATAGCAGCACGTGATAACGGTACTATTATTAGGAATAATAATAATGACAATTATAAGTAAATCAAACAATCGATTTCGAAACTATAGGGATAGAAATGACCATGCGTAACGCGGGGGAGGGGTGAAGACGAGTGCCAACGGAAGCAAGAAAAGGAAAAGAGGACAGGAGGCGAAAGAGATGCGGACAATCCACACTTTCTACGGGAGAAAAACTGGAGAAAACTAGAGAAGGGAAGAAAATGAACTCGTCGAGCAAACAGAGGAGGCGTAAAAGGAGACGGGATTCCTCACGCGATTGATCTTCAGGCAGAGAGGTAAGTCCCTTAAGACAGTTTATCGATGTGTTTTCGATGAAGGAGGAGCGCAAACTTTTGATAGGCTCGCAAATACGAACTGGATATCGTAATAAAATAATGTACGAACGAATAATGTTTAAATAAGTAAAAACTATTACGGTTGTTATCGCATATTTTGACATTTGTGTGTATCAAGGGAATACCCGCAGAGAGGATTAACCCGCGCAATTCTTTGTTCTTAACATCGCAGCCATTTATACACAGTTACACACACACACACACATGTACACATACACATTTCCGAATTTGTGAAGCAGCATGTGAACTGCTGCTGCAGTTTTTTGTGTACCAATCGTATCACTCCGTGGTAAAAAATTTTTTATATAAAAACATATATAAAGATATAATCATATAATCTATATCTAAAAAAAAGGTAATTATATAGAATAACTAACACAGCTCGGATTACTTTGACCTTGACATATGTTGTCAAGGACATAATTCTGAGTAACTTTTCCTTATAACTTAATCGGCGGTCGCTACTTATTAAAAAGTTATTAACAAATAAAGTGACCAATACAGTAGTTATTTTGAATCGCTTGACTTTCGATGATGAATATGTCGCAGCCACATAGTGTACACACACATACGCGCGCGCGCGCACGCGGGGGGGGTGTAAGGGAGGAGCAATGTTTACGTCGTAACAATTCGTGTCCTTTGTATCTAACGTATTACCAGTCGGTCTTTGACTTCCAAAGCAAACATGCGACTACACGAGTTTCTGGCTATTATTGAAGACGAAACTAAATTAATTGACTTTTTAGTACAATATCGTGTGATACGTGATCGAGAGTCAAGCGATATGCATTAAATAATTTGTTAAAGCAGAGAATAGTTGGTATATGAAAAGTACATATTTATATATCAACTATTCATCGTACATATAAATATGTACTTTTTATATACCAACTGTTCTCTGCTTTAACAAATATTTTGTTACACAGCTGAGAGGAAGCGCAATATTGAGTATAGATATCGATATTTAAATCATGAGGTAATTCTTTCAATATTAATGGATAACTATAACAAACAAGTATATTGTTTTTTATTCTTTGTAGCAATTGGGACAAATGCGACGCAGCCGTGGATACAGTTTCAGCGTTTTCCATAGAGAGATGTTAGATCTTAATATGAATCCAATAAATAATTAAAATTGAATGTATTATTTTGAAGTTGTGATTTTTATTAAAGCAGATATTTTGTATTTAATTATTTAAAGCGCGTCACTAACCTATATAGGTTAGTGACGCGCTTTAAACAGTTAAATACTTTTAAAGCGCGTCACTAACTTACATAGGTTAGTGACGCGCTTTAAATAGTTAAATACTTTTAAAGCGCGTCAATAACTACTGTATTTGTCACTTTATTTGTTAATAACTTTTTAATAAGTAGCGACCGCCGATTAAGTTATAAGGAAAAGTTACTCAGAATCATGTCCTTGACAACATATATCAAGGTCAAAGTAATCCGAGCTGTGTTAGTTATTCTATATAATTACCAAAAAAAATATATAAAATCGATACTCGAATCTATCGAAGTTTATTGTTGTCGCTTTTCCGCAATGCCGATTGGTTCTCTCACTGCGCTTACTTCATGAGCAGCTGTCATATATTTTGACAGTTGTGCGTATTAAGGAGTTAATAGTGTAATAGTAAAATAGCATAATGTTAAAGCTAAATAGCGCGCGCAAAGCGCGCGTTTGTGGTGTCTAGTATTATATAAAATATTATATGAAATATGTCCATACATGTCCATATTATGTTTTTTTCTCTTGTATATAATCTCTGTTCGTATGTATACAGGAAAAATAATAAGAAAAAGAATTAGAAAATAATTAAAAGGATAATTTCTGTATTGTTTTTTTACAAAAAAATAAAGTCTGAGCAATGTGAAAAATTTGCTCATATATAATCATATATAATCATATTTTACATACAATTATTACATTATATATGATTATATATGACTATATACAGAGGGAAGGGGAAGGCTTTCGGAGCGATCGGATGGACGGGAGTTAGGAGGTGAGAAAAAGGAAGTTTTTGGAAAAGTGCGAGGCAAGAGGAATGGAGCAGTGCAGAAGAAAGGACGGAGGAGGCGTGGAGGAAGCCGGGAAAATGGAGGAGGCTCCGAGAGGGAAGCAGATAGAGCACGAAATTGAAAACTTGGAGTGAAGTGTTGGAGGTTAGGGCAAGGAAAAGGAAGGATAAAGGGATAGGGACGGCAGAGGTGAGGCACGGAAGAGGAGGAGGATGACGGGGCTATTACCTGGACTGGCAAGAAGGTGGCGCGCGGCACGTGCGCGAGCTAGAGTCCCTCTAATAAGAGTCGCGACATCTTGAGTTTCGGCAAAATAAGAGAGAAAGAGAAAGCGATATGAATGTATGTTACTTGTATATCGCTTTCTCTTTCTCTCTTATATCTCTTTCTCTTTCTGTTTCATGTACTTTTGCTGAAAAATGGCGGACCAATCAAAAGTTACAGCCTGTTGTCGCGACTCTTATTAGAGGGACTCTAGCGCGAGCGGCGGGACAGAGCGGTGGCGGCGAGGCGACGGAGGGGCGCGGCTGGGACCGAGACGGCGTGGGGTGTCAGCCTCTCCAAAAGAGCGGGCACCACTGCGGGATGTCGAGGGGCAGCACTGGGGCCCATGGTGGCACACAACGCACGGCCGCGGCGGTGGAAGGAGATGGCGCACGAGAGAGCGAAGGAAGGGCCAGGGGCCCGATTCTCTAACGAGAAACGTATGCGCAAACTCTGCTCTAACAGAAAGACTGCAAATTGATTGGCTATCGCACAGTTTTTAGCCAATAAGCTTGCAGCTTTTCTGTTAGAGCAGAGTTTACGCATACGTTTGTCGTTAGAGAATCGGGCCCCTGGTCCGCATGACAGCGAAGAATCGAAAGAATCGATAGATCGAGGAAGAGGGTCGATCAGGGAAGGCAAGCACGCGGTGGTAGTAAGGGTTAGAGAGCGGTAGAGTGTGAAGACGAAGCAGAGAGACGGAAAGGAAAGTTAAGCAAGTAAGCAAGTAAGGAAGTGAGCGTAAGGCCATGAAAGCGGAAAGGAGATTGCAAGGAAAGCGAGGAAAAGAACAGAAGAAAGGAAGAGCGGGAGTGAGTGAAGCCGGGGAAGTAAGAACGAAGCGGAGAGGACAAGAAATATAGCAGAGTGACAAGGGGGGTGAGGATGCCGAGAGAAGGACAGAGGAGGGAGGAGGATGGCTGGGGAAAGGAAATTATGAAGGAACTAAGGGAAATGCGACAGGAAATCCTGGAAGAAGTAAAGCGGGAAGGAAAGGAACTAAGGCAGGAAATGAGGGAGTTAAAGAGGCAGCTGGAGAGGCTGGAGAGGAGGCAGGATGTAGGGAGTCAAAGTAAGGAAGGAGGAGGACGAGGAGAGGTGGAGAGGAGGAGAGTGGATGAGAGCGATAAAGAAACAGACGTGGAGGAGAAGCAGAAGGGGGAAAAGAAAGAAAGGGAAAAGTAAAGCGGCAAAGGAATGAGAGTGGAAGAAAGACCGAAGCATGAAGGAGGGAAATACACAGAAAGAGGATGGGGTGATAAAGGATGGAGTAGAAGTTGGTGGGAGGAGGTGACAAGTGAGGAGGAGGGGAAATCGAAGAATCAAAGAAATCTAGTGAAGAGGAGGAAAAAACGGTGGAGAAGGAGGACAGAAGGAGGAATGGAAGAAGCGAAGTTAGGAGAGACAAAAAAGAGAAGGACGAAAGGAAAGAAGGTAGCAAGAAGAGATTGGAGGAAGATGACAGGAGAAGAGAGAGCAAGCGGAAAGAAAGAGACATGCAAGAGAGGATAACGGTAAGAAGATGTGATATGAAAACAGAAGAGGAGAAGGGGTTCAGCGAAAGAGAGAGAGCGATGATGGATCGGCGAGCAGGGTGGAAGGGAAGGAGTGGAGCACAGATGGAGAAGGAAGGAGAGAAGTGGACAGGGAGGAAGAGTGGAACGGAAGAGACGCAGAAAGGGAGAAGAGAAACGCACGGGAGATGGTAAAGAGAAGGGAAGAGAAAATGAGAATCGGGGGGGGAGAGAGAGAGAGAGAGAGAGAGAGAGAGAGAGAGAGAGAGAGAGAGAGAGAGAGAGAGAGAGAGAGAGAGAGAGAGAGCGCGCATAGAAAGGCTAGAGCCGAAAGAGAGAGAACAGCGAAGAGAAAGAGATCTTTGGTATGAAGCGGATTAGAGGGATCAGGGCCAGCAGAAAGGAAAGAATTTATGGAGATCATAGCTGAGATGGCGTTGGATAGGAAGGCGGGGGTTAAAGGTGTGGTGGAGATAAAAGGAGAGGGAAAGAAGGAGCTGCTGATAGTGGAAATGGAGGAGGAAGAAGACAAAAGGAGCTGTTCAGTAAACGGTGGGAAATGAAGAAGAGATGGGGGGGTAACTGTGGACGAGGAGCTGACTAGGGAGGAAAGACACAATGGAGGATAGAAGAAAAGGCAAGAAGCGAGAGAAGAAAGGGAAACTCAGCAGTAGCCACGAGCAGCCGATTGTGGATCAACGGAAAAGAGATAATCTGGAATGAAGACAGGAAGGAATGAAGGAAAGTGTGAGGAGAGTACAAGGGAAAAGGAAGAGGAAGAGCAGATTGCAGGAGAGGAAAGAAAGAGAGGAGGGAGGGAGAAGGCGCCTAAGATAATAGTAAGGTCTTTTCTTCTTTTCTAACCTATGATTTTTGTAGAAGGGACGCTGAGTTTGGAAGGGAGGAGAGACAGGAGGCAGAGGAGATGAAATAGAAGGAAGAAGAGAGGGAGAGCATTCAAAGGAAAATAGATGAAGGGAAATGGAGCGAGGAAAAAGGGAGCTAGAAGGAGCGGAAAGAAGGAAGTTGAGGAGGAGGACAGGAGGGTTAATAAAGGAAAGGGAGGGTGAGCAGTAATTTGTGAGGTCGCACAATGGCCAGGTTTTTAGGGAAATGAGGACATATAAAGGTTTGGATATGTTCCTTAAAAACGCCTTGTTAAACCAAGAGGTAAAACAATAAAGTGAAATTGATTGATTGATTGATATATATGACTATATATGATTATATATAATCATATATAATCATATTTTACATACAATTATTACATTATATATGATTATATACATATAGGCAAATGGGGGAGACGGCTGGTCTAGTGGGTAGAGCGCCAGATTCGTAATCCGGAGAGCCGGGTTCGATTCCCGCTAGGCCGCTGAGAATTTCTCAGGAAAAAACGCTGCCCCCCCATCTAGCGGAAAGAGGTATCCCTAGATGGAAAACTGGGCTCCATCTTTCGAAAGAGACGTTAAACCGTTGGTCCAAAGGAAATAGGAAGATGGTGATAGGAATGGAGGAAGTTGAATAGGATCAGGTCGCAATAGAATAGGGTTGGGTACGTCCCTTCAAAAACGCCCTTTAAGGCCTCCTCGGGGTAAATAAAGTATATATCTTTATCCTATACATATAGGCAAATAAATAAACAATGCAAAAACAATAAAAAAAACTTGCACATTGCTTTCTCATAGTTTTTAAGTGTGCAAGTAGAAACCTGCACATTGCTTCCTTATAGTTTTTAAGTGTGCAAGTAGAAACCTTCGCTCACAAAGCTCCTCTATGAGGAAGCTTGTATTTTATTGTATGTATAATTATTAGTATTTATTTGTTTTGGCTTCCTCATAGAGGAAGCTTTATGAGCGAAGGTTTCTACTTGCACACTTATAAACTATAAGGAAGCAATGTGCAGGTTTCTACTTGCACACTTAAAAACTATGAGAAAGCAATGTGCAAGTTTTTTTATTGTTTTTGCATTGTTTATTTATTTGCCTATATGTATAGGATAAAGATATATACTTTATTTACCCCGAGGAGGCCTTAAAGGGCGTTTTTGAAGGGAAACTATGAGAAAGCAATGTGCAAGTTTTTACTTGCACACTTAAAAACTATGAGAAAGCAATGTGCAAGTTTCTACTTGCACACTCTTGTTATTGTGATAACCTTTATTGCGACTAATATCTGTTATATTAGTCGATATCTCAAAATTTACGAAAATTAGAGCAACCACGAACATTTCTAAAAATAGCCAGAAATCGGTAATCCCTTCACCGATCCTTGCTAAATTCAACACCAACCTACCTTTAATGATACTCTATCTATAAAAAAAAATTAAGCTTGATATCTCAAAATTTGCGGAAATTAGAGCAATCACGTTGATTTTTTTAAACAGAAATCGGTAACCCCTTTATTATTAGCAATTTTTATTAATTCTATTATATTTTTCAATTTTTTCTACCCCTATTTCATATATAATTCTTTAAAATTTGGTTAATCAGTTCTTGAGTTATAGAAATTTCAGTAAACTTGACTGTTTTTTTTTACAGAAATCGGTAACCCCTTTATTATTAACAATTTTTATTAATTCTATTATATTCTTCAGTCTTTTCTACCCCTATTTCATATATAATTTTTTAAAATTTTGTTAATCAATCAATAATTCTTTAAAATTTCTGTTAAAAAAAACAGTCAAGTTTACTGAAATTTCTATAACTCAAGAACTAATTAACCAAATTTTAAAGAATTATATATGAAATAGGGGTAGAAAAAACTGAAAAATATAATAGAATTAGAAATAGATCGATATCTCAAATATTGAGAAAACTACAGCGTAAAACACACTTTTCTAAAAAATGAAAATCTCCTTAAAATCTATACCGGTCGACAGATTTTAATAAAATTAGAGAAGAACATACTTTCTATGATACTCTATTTGTGTACTAAAATTCAACCCGGTATCTAAAAAATTGTAAAAGTAGATGCGTGTACAAAAAATCCGTACACACACACACACACACACACACACACACACATGCATACATACTTCCGGACATTTTTTACTAACATGATTTCTCGACATTTTGGAACATTCTAAACCTATTTCCGTCAAAATCTCGAAACATTTTTTTTTCACCATCACAAAGCTTCCTCTATGAGGAAACAAAACAATGCAAAAATTATTCTTTTAATTATTTTCTAATTTTTTTTCTTATTATTTTTCTTGTACATACGAACAGAGATTATACAAGAGAATAAAAACATATATAGACATATATGGACATATTTTATAAAATATTTTATATAATATTATATGATTATATATATTGCTTCCTCATAGAGAAAGCTTTGTGTTCGTAAATTTCGTATATGAACCTTTGATTGCGTATAAAGTTGGGTCTAGTCAACCAAATTTAAATAAATTATATATGAAATAGGGGTAGAAGAAACCAAAGAAAAGATTGTTTTTTGAGTTTTTGATGCTAATATGTTCAGAGTGTTTTAAAACGTCGAAATATCGCATTAAAAAATGTCCGTATGTGTGTGGGTGTATGTATGTGTGTGTGTGTGTGTGTGTGTGTGTGTGTGTGTGTGTGTGTGTGTGTGTGTGTGTGTGTGTGCGTGCGTGCGTGCGTGCGTGCGTGCGTGCGTGCGTGCGTGCGTGCGTGCGTGCGGATTTGATGTCCGTGGTTGCTCTAACTTCTGCAAATATTGAGATGTCGGGCTGTTTTTTTGACGTAGAACTACGTCTTTCCCGGAGGGAGGGGGGGTAACTTCGGGTGCACGACTGCAACGTTTTCTTGCAACTACCATTGTCTGACCGCGAACTACTCATTCGTTAATAGACCGAATTTTAAAGAATTATATATGAAACAGGGGTAGAATTTTCCGGGAATGACGGTGGTGGGGTTAATTTTTCGTTACTGATTTTTTTTAAACCGGTTGCGTAATTTTTCCAATTTTTCGGGAATTAATTGACCGAATCTTAAGGTGATGCTGGAGTCGTCTGTTTTACCGTCATTTTTTGTCGGCACGTAGCGTCGTATTAATTTGACAGAATTAAAAATCCTTTTCCAGAATTGCAGTACATACATTAATGATTCAGGGGAACTCCGATTTTATATAGAAAACGAGAAAAAATTACGGAAGTACAGATTTCCTTATCTACTTTTATCCCAATATGGCGTCTCGAGTTGCGGCGAGCTGTCAGTTCGTCACAAGATGTATTTCATATAAGAGATATACCATTGGTACGAACGCGAAAACAAGTTCCCCTGAATTGCACAACAATAAAAACATCGATAAACCCCCCAAATCAAGTTTTGGAAGCGTAATATAAAAGTATGATGTCGATGTGTATCGTGCGTATGTGTGCGTGCAATGTAGCGTGCTATCCTTGTCTATATCTTTGTCTATACAAGGACAGATATAGTCAATAACATAGAAAATGGTAATTTTGTCGGTTATACAGACGGCTCCAGCATCACATTAAAGAATTATATATGAAATAGGAGTAGAAAGAACTAAAGAATGTAATAGAATTAGAAAAATTGCTAATAATAAAAGGGTTTCCAATTTCTGTTTAAAAAAATGTACGTGATTGCTTTAATTCCCGTAAATTTTGAAATATTAAGCTGAATTTTTTTTATGGATAATTTTTATGGATAATTTTTCGTTACCGATTTTTTGAAAACCGGTTTCGAATTTTTCTAATTTTTCGGAGACGGATCAAATTTTAAAGAATTATATAGAAAGTAGGGGTAAAATTTTCCGGGGCTTACCATGATGTGTATAATTTTTCGTTTCCGATTTTTTGAAAACCGATTTTCAAAAAATCGGTAACGAAAAATTATTCATAAAAATTATCCATAAAAAAAATTTAGCTTGATATACATGTATTCTTAATCCAGGATGGCGACGATGGGTTTAATTTTTTTTACAGATTTAGCTTTGTTTTCTGAAAAATTTTTAGTACTGGTTTCATGAAAATCTGTTCACAATGAAAAAACTACTAATTTATTTTAATAACAGATTTTCTTAAGTATATTAAAATTTCAATAAATCGAAGACCTCATTAAAGTACCGGTATTGAATTTGGCGTCAATCGTTGAAGGAGTTACCGAATTAGGTCTAAAAAAAAGTGAAGTTATACATGTAATCTTATATAGAATATCATTAAAGGAAGGTTGGCATTTACTTTGGCGAGAATCGGGGAAGGGGTTACCGATTTCTGCTCGAAAAGTTACATGTATAAGTTGTATATGTAATTTTATATAGAATATTATTAAAAAAAAGGTTGATATTTTGATTTTGGCGATAATCAGTAAAAGGATTCTTTCTTTATAAAATTTTGAATTTTTTGAGAATCGGTGAAGGAGTTACCGATTTTTGCCTAAAAAATGGACAAGTTATACATGTAATCTCTATATATAGAGTATTATTAAAAGGTTGTTTTGAATTTTGCGAGGATCGGTGAGAGAGTTACCGATTTCTGCTTTAAAAATGTGTAACGATTTTTGCTTAGAAAATGTGCAAGTTATTTGATGGATAAAATATCATTTAAGGAAGGTATTAAATTTGGCGAGGATCGGTAAAGAAGTTACCGATTTTTGCTTAAAAAGTTACATGTATAAGTTATACATATAATTTTATATAAAGTATCATTAAAAGAAAGTTGGTATTAAAGAGTGATGGCAAAAAGACCTGTTTTTTCGCCCATTTTTGGGGAATTTTAAACTTTTTTTATGCCAAATAGTACTATTAGATGAAACATTAATCCCAATAAAATTTCAAGATGAGGATAGGCACGGTTCCGAAGATACAAGAGGGTGAAAATACGGGATATCGAAAACTCGTACAAGGGTAACTTTGTCATTTTTAGAGATATTTTGATGAGTCCGTTTGATGACTTCGTACGGTCCGTCGTAGCGGGAGTGGAGTGCACCTGCTGGCGCGTTGTGTCTTACGAAGACGTAGGGCGTCTTCTTCAGGTCCTGGTGTACGAATACGTCCTTCCTGCCATGTCGCTTCAGCTTGGGTGTTAGGCGACCCATGTGGCTGCGTAAGCGGGCAATGAAGTCTGCTTCGTCTGTCCCTTGCTCGTTTTTGGTCGTGCTGAAGAACTCTCCTGGTAGATGGATCGGTTCTCCATACACCATCTCTGCGAGTGATGCTGCGATGTCTTCTTTAAGGACTGCTCTGATGCCCATAAGGACTACTGGCAGGACTTCGGTCCACGTCTGTCTCATGGCATCTGATGGCTGCTTTTAGTTGCCGGTGGAATCTCTCCACCATTCCATTGGCTTGTGGGTGATAGGCTGTGGTCCTCCAATGCTTGGCCCCGGTTAATCTCATCAGGCGTCGGAACATGTCGGACTCGAACTGGCGTCCTTGGTCGGTGGTGACTCTTTCTGGAATCCCGTAGCGGGCCATCCATTGTGAGAAGAGTTGTTTCGCGATGGTCTCTGCCGTGATGTCTTCTACCGGAATTGCCTCGGGCCAGCGTGTGAATCTGTCTATGATTGTCAGACAGTATCTGAATCCTCTCGACGTTGGCAGTGGTCCCACGAGATCCAGGTGGATGTGTTGGAATCTGCGTGTCGGTTGGAGGAATGTCCCGGTGGGGGGACGGTTGTGTTTTCCAACCTTGGCGCGTTGGCACTGAAGGCATGCCCGTGTTTATTGTTGACAATCTTTTTTGACTCCTGGCCATACGAATTGTTGCGTGACCAGTCTTGTGGTTGCCTTGATTCCGGGGTGCGATAAACCGTACAGGCTTTGAAAAACCTGCTTGCGGTATGGCGCTGAGACGAACGGTCGCTGTGTGCCATTTGTGGTGTCGCAGTACGGCATCGTTGTCGTTCCCGGGATGTTGACTTGTGTCAGTTTTAGTGCTGATGTATTGTCCCTTCGTATGGCGGTGAGCTCTTCGTCCTCGCCTTGCGCTTTTGCTAGCTCTTCGCAGTCTATTGCCGTTGTTATCCCAAGCAACACGTGTCATGTAGACGTCAACCTGAGGTCAAGTAAGTCAAGGTCATTTTGACATCAATCAGTACCTCCATATTGATAAATTTTTGACGTTATTTAGATATCAAAATGACATCATCTTGACCTTTTTATAAAGGCGTAGGACGTGCGAGCACGCTTCGATGCGTTGCGGCTACGATAAGGAGCATAGGGAACGAGGTGTAAAATATAATACATGTCTTTATGGACTATTTGGTTTATTATTGTCCATATGCTTCTCCATGTATGTTTAAATAATATAACACAAAAATAATCAAAAGAACGTCTTTTATGTGGAGGTACTTGCAGGTCTGCTCCTGTATTTACAGCTCAGGCGATAAATTAACAACGGTATTTGTTATACCAAGCGCTGTGCACTCGTGTTTAGCCACCTTTTAATAGCAGCTTCAGCATCTAAGAGCTTACTCCCAGGGTATAACTTGAGAAGTGAACCTGAAAGAAGTATGATTTTGTAAATACTGAGCTTCAATATCTAGAATCCATACAGAAAAATCGTACACGTAAAATAAGACATAAAATTGCACAATAATTTTTCTCTAATGTAAAAAAGATAACAAAACTCTCCAATAAAGTAATACAGTAATACAGTAGTACTTTTTATTACACTCATACTCAGAAATATAGTTACTTTAATTTACTAACACCTCTTTCAAAACATAAAAAGATTTGCAAAAACATGATTTACTTCGATTGATATTGTTATTACTTTAAAAAACAAAATTTCCAGGCATCACCAGAAATAATATAATACTCACAAAAAATTGCTTCCTTCAGTTTCGATTTATTAAAGCTAAGCTTGGTTTTATTAGTCCCATCCCAGCTTATCACTCTTGAGAGACGGTTTGACACACATTTTCTCATTAGCTTTCCTGCCGCCTTACCCTCCAATACACAGTCAGAAGCAACCGCGTGGAAGAAATCTGCCTGGAGAGCAAAAATTTAAACGTAATAGTTGTACTAGACTTGGACATATAGTTATAGATACATTAATTTAAAGGATAACTTACTGTGCTGATGAGGTTGATTTCGGTTTGCAAGAATTTTTCAAAGTTGTTGAAATCATCCTCGGATTGAAGTGGCAGGGATGGAAAGTCTTTTGGTTTCTTAAGAGCAGCTTCCTCCGGGTATAGTTGCTTTATAATTCATTGATTTTGTATCATTATAAAATCCAATTTGCTGTTTAGCTTATGAAGTAGCTCCACCTTGATTACTTCCACACTTGATGCCGAATACATTGGCTGAGATGAATAGGCTAAAACAATGTATTGCATATATTACAAACAATATCATATAAAGATCTTAACAGCACAATTTGTCAATCCCATCATCTTTCCTACTCTATTGGTATTTTTCATACAAAAACTTCTCTCTCATGCTTATTACGAAGAGGGAAAATTAATGACAACAGTTTACAAATTAAGAGTAAAGTTCAGTTCATTTCTCATCAGTACATCACAGTACATCACTCTTACACAATCATACTTACTCACTTACAAATATATACCTACCCTGTTGAGGGGTACTGCAATTCTCACGTTCACACACATGATGAAAACTATCTCTGGTAACTGGAGGAGAAAAGATCCAAATTAACATGTGGCAAAGATTCGTAGTGTAAAAATTTATAGAAATGTATGTAAACAAATAGATGCTGTCCACTCGGGATAAGGCATCGGCTACTACGTTGTCAGTGCCTTTAATGTGCCGAATGTCCGTCGTGAACTGGCTTATGAACTCGAGGTGTCGAGCTTGTCTTGGCGAGCTTTTCAGTGGGTTTTGTATCATCGCGTATACCAATGGTTTGTGGTCTGTGTACACGATGAAGTGTCTTCCTTCCACTAGGTATTGGAAGTGTTTTATTGCCGCGTATATATCCATCAGTTCCCTGTCGTATGGGCTGTATTTCGTTTACGCTTTCGACAACTTCTTTCTGAAAAACGCTAGTGGTTGCGCTTGTTCTTCCACCAGCTGGTGTATGACCGCTCCTATGGCGGTATCAGAGGCGTCTGTTGTCAGAGTCAGCGGGGCATTGGGTTGTGGATGGGCTAAAAGTGTCACCTGGGCAAGGCTCCTCTTGCAATGCTCGAAGGCGTCTTCTAGTTCTGGTGTCCATGCGACCGGCGTTTTTCCTTTTTTTTGTTTTCCGGCGAGTACGTCATTCAGCGTTGCTTGTTCTTTTGCTGCGCCCGGTACGAATCGGCGATAGAAGTTGATCGTGCCGAGGAATCGTCGGAGTTGTTTTACGGTCTCCGGTTTCCGGAAGTTCTGTATTGCCTCTACCTTTTCTGGGAGTGGTCGTGTCCCGTCCTTCGAGACGAGGTATCCCAAAAATCGCACTTCTAGTATCCCGAAGGTACATTTGGCTGGATTTAGTCGTATCCCGTATTGTTGTAGACGTCTGAATACTTCCTTCAGGTGGCGCTTATGCTCTTCCTCGCTCGTTGAAGCTATTAGTATGTCATCGATGTAGGCATAGCAGAAATCTAGTCCTTGCAATACCTCGTTGATGAAACGTTGGAATGTTTGTGCTGCGTTTCTTAGGCCGAATGGCATGTATACGTATTCGTATAGGCCGAATGGTGTGATGATGGCCGTTTTCGGTATGTCCTCCGGGTTGATTGGTATTTGGTTGTATGCCCTGACCAAGTCTATTGTGGAGAAAATGGTCTTCCCGTGAAGAGACTGTGAGAAGTCTTCGATGTGTGGTACCGGATATCTGTCCGGCTTTGTCCGTCTGTTCACTGGGCGATAGTCTCCGCACGCTCTCCATTGGTCCGCTTTCTTGGGAACCATATGCAGTGGTGCTGCCCACGGACTCTTTGAGGGCCGGATTATTCCTTCCCGTTGTAATAGGTCGAATTCTATTTTTGCCGCTTTTAGTTTGTCCGGCGCCAGGCGTCTTGGTCGGCAGGCCTCCAGTGGGCCCGGGGTGGTTTGTATGTAGTGCACGGTATTGTGCGTGCATTTTGATGTGCCTGTTTGTCGCGTTATTTCGGGAAATTCCTTCAGTATGCGATGGTAGGGTGATTCCTCGTCTATCGCTTTTACTGATATTGTAAGCGGGACTCTCTTAAGGTAGCCAAATGCCTCGTCATCTAATTAGTGACGCGCATGAATGGATTAACGAGATTCCCACTGTCCCTATCTACTATCTAGCGAAACCACTGCCAAGGGAACGGGCTTGGAAAAATTAGCGGGGAAAGAAGACCCTGTTGAGCTTGACTCTAGTCTGGCACTGTAAGGAGACATGAGAGGTGTAGCATAAGTGGGAGATGGCAACATCGCCGGTGAAATACCACTACTTTCATCGTTTCCTTACTTACTCGGTTAGGCGGAGCGCCCTGGTGCGCCCTTTTGCGCATAGGCCTGTTTGTCCGTCGACCAGGCATCCTCTCCTGACGTCGGGTAGCAGGTGATAGTATGCCAAGAAATCGGAGCCTATGATGAGTGTTGTGACGTCCGCAATGATGAATCTCCACGGAAATTCTCGGCGTAGTCCAAAGTCGGGTTGAAGTCTTGCACTTCCGTAGGTCGCTATGGTGGATCCGTTAGCTGCGTAGAGTTCGCATTTCTCCTTCCGGCCTCCGTTGCTCCGGTTGTGCGGGTAGACGCTTACATCTGATTCGGTATCTATCAGATACCGTATTTTGGTCTTCCGGTCAGTCAGTAAGAGGCGGCATGGTCGTGGGCTGTCATCGTTGGCCGCCATCAACAACTGCCCTCTGCGTTTTCCGTCTTAGTTTGTTTGTAGGTCCTCGCATTTCCGTGCCTTGTCTTTGAAGATCCGGTGATAGAAGCAGTGTTCCGTTGTGAATCCTCTTGTGTGGTTACGATTTCGGCTGTGACTGCGGCTGCGGTTCCGTTCTCTGCTGTGGGATCGGTAATCTCTCCACCGTTTCTTTTCCTTAAAGAATTGTGTCGTCAGGGCTGCTACCTGTTTTGTTAATGCCTGGATCTGCGCTTCCAATGATGTTTTCTCTGTGCTTGCTGGCTCTACTGCCGCGACGATTGCGCGGTCATTGACTTCGTGTATGCGGTCGGCTTGTTCTGCGACCTTCTCTAATCGGTCTCTATTGCGTGTCGCAAAGATGACCTGCATCTGAGCTGACAATCTTCCGAGCCAGAGTGTTCGGAGTAGGCTATTTGGCACTGCGGTGCCTGCCAGGCCTTGCAGGTGGCGCAGGAATTGTGATGGCTTCCTGTCGCCGAGTTCCTCGTGCTCCAATAATTGTCGGTCCGCTGCTCCTGAGATGCTGATAGTCGCTGTATGAGCGTCCGTTTCAGCGTCCCATATTTATCCTCCGCCGGTGGAGACGTGACAACGTCTTTTATTTCCTTGGCGAATCTCGTGTCTATCTGTGACAGTGCGTAGGCATATCGCGTTGTGTCTTGCGTGATTTCGCATATGATGAACTGGCTCTCCAGTTGAGCGAACCACGGCTCCGGTTCCTCTGGCCAGAATGGTGGCATCCTCAATCCCACACGGTTTATATGTAGCTCTTCCTTGGCTTGGTGGTGGTTATCCCCATCTGTAGGCTTTGGTGTCGCCATCTCGTTCTCCGTTCTTCCGTCCTACGTCGGTGTCACCAGTTGTAGCGCTAAGGCTACTTATTTCGCTCGCTATCGTCTGCTCGCTCGTGGATGGTAGGAGGCGCAGTGTCGTGGAGTCGTAAATGACGAGAAGTAGAGATCTGGTATATACAAGTATTTATTCCTTACGTCGATATGTACAGTTTCTATGTGCAGTTGATTGGGTGTGGTCCTGAGAAGGACCGTTTGTGTGGGTTATTTATGTGGCCCTGCAAGGGGCCGATGGTACCGTGTTACGGCGGTGGTCGGAGAGGACGGCAAAGGCGCCCGGAGCGTCGGCTCTGTCCACGAGGAGAAGTCGATCTCCGTACTCGTACGTCCCAGCGAGTTTATCAGCTCCTCCGATGGTCGAGTGTATGCTGGTCCTGTGGCTGCGCCGGATATTTCGGTGGCAGCGATGAGCGTGGGTCGGTCGATGTTACCAATCTCCGCGGTGGCAGCTCGATACGTCAGTTATCCAAAAGGCAATCACTCTCAGTGCTTCTAGGAAGTATGTGAGCCGTGAATGCCTTCCCTGTGCGGTCTTATATACAAGTCTTTGCCGAATATTGAACTCGCGAAAGCTCAGCCGCCTATCGGTGAGAGCTTGTTGTGTTCTTCATGCTGGTAGCACGTGTTCACCGCGCGCGGCCGGATGCCGTGCAGGGGCGCGCTCGTATGCGCTTAGTGTGGCGGTTGAGCCGCCGTCTGTCAGGGCGCTCATAGCCGCCACATTCATATTTTAAATTCTTTGGGGAGGACAGGAGGTCTTATCGATGGGTTCGATGGGACAATATGGGATATTAAATTGTAAAATTAATGTGCTTTTTCATAAATTTTAAATTCTTTGGGGAGGACAGGATGTCCCATCAATGGGATTTGATGGGACAAGTATGGGAGATTAATCTGCACAATTAATGTGTTTTTCATAAGTTATCGCCTGTCACGGCGTATCCTTCTCGCGCAGCCTGAGATTTACACTGTTATTTAGCGGAGGATTCGTCTCGAGTGTAAATCTCAGTTGGGGTGAAGAACCCTCTGTCCCGTCGAGCGTCGGGACAATAATTTTTACTTGCGCAATTAATGTGCTTTTTCATAAATTAAATTGAAGACATAAGGCTCTGTTGGATATCCATAAGTGGAAAGAACCGGGCTAATTAAAAGCCGATTGCTGTTCAATTTTATTGAAGAATAAATATAATTTCGCACCGTCCGTACGACCGGGCGCTGACACTACAACCCGAGGAACTCGACACGGCACTATCTCGCTGTTGCAAAGACGTCGTTTTTAATAAATTTAAAATTTTTTGGGGAGGACAGGAGGTCCCAGCAGTGGTTTTGAGGACAAGTATGGGAGATTAATTTGCACAATTAATGTGTCTTTTCATAAATTTTAAATTCTTTTGGGAGGACAGAAGGTCCCATCAATGGAATTTGATGGGACAAGTATGGGAGATTAAATTGAACAATTAATGTGCTTTTTCATAAATTATTCAATATAAAAATGTTAAAATGCAAAGTTTTTTAAAATATAAATAAATTAATTTACTATTCTTGGGATTTTGCTGTGAATTTTCTCCTACGACGGGTACTTGGAAAAGTTTCTGAAGTGTTATTTTACGGCATTCTTTAGTATATTTCTTCGCCTTATTTTCAGGGTTTAATCCATCGATATCTGAGGCGTATAAATTTCTATTTTACAAATTACGCATTTTACTACCAAAGATTTTAATTTCTCGAAGCAAAACTTGCTGCCTTCTCTTTTTGGTGCCATTATGACCGACCTGTAATAAAGATTAATCCGCTGCTCCGGCAGGTCAGCAGGAAACTCGGTCGTTCGAATGGCGGTCCACGGGCTGGATTCTGTCTTAAGCCACGATGGTCCGTGCCACCAGAGAGGGTGGCTCACCAACTCCGTCGGTGACATGCCACGCGAGACGTAATCGGCGGTAAATATGGTGCCAGATTGCGTCAGGCAGCGATGTCCTGGATTTCGCTCACCCGATTGTCACATAAGACGGATGTTCGCGGATCCAGCCAAATTGTATCCAGGGGCCTCTTCCGCCTCGAGGATGCGCTGAGCGTGAACTACGAGCCGCTCAAGCAGCGGAGGACAGGAGGTCCCATCGATGAATTCGATGATACAATATGGGAGATTAAATTGTACAATTAATGTGCTTTTTCATAAATTTTAAATTTTTGTGGGAGGACAGGAAGTCCCCCATCGATGGGTTCGATGGAACAATATGGGAGATTAAATTGTACAATTAATGTGCTTTATCATAAATTTTAAATTCTTAGGGGAGGACAGGAAGTCCCATCAATGGGTTTGATGGGACAATATGGGAGATTAAATTGTACAATTAATGTGCTTTATCATAAATATTAAATTCTTGTGGGAAGACAGGAGATCCCATCGATGAGTTCGATGGAACAATATGGGAGATTAAATTGTACAATTAATGTGCGTTTTCATAAATTTTAAATTCTTGTGGGAGGACAGGAGGGAATCGACGGGTTCGATGGGACAATATGGGAGATTAAACTGTACAATTAATATATATATATATATATACGAATATTTTCCAACTTATTTAACTGCGTGCCGATTATTATTCGGACTTGAAACACAGTTATTGTTGGAATTAAAACCCTTTCTTCCCCGGAATTAAATTGACTTGATTTAATTATCTAAAAACTGTATTGAAAAAGTGTTTGCTGAACGGAAGAAAAACGCTTGTCTTACAGCATTGGGAAAAACATTTTCACAACACCTCCACGGAAAGTCCGACTTTCCATGCCTGTAGAGAGGAGCGAAAGTGGCCAATTTCACGCCAGGGAGGAAAGTTGTTACTTTCCGCCCGCTAAACAGGGAAGAAAGTTGTTACTTTCCTCCCCAGGGAGGAAAATTGGTACTTTCTGCCCCGTATAGCGGGCAGAAAGTAAAGTAACGAGCAATACAAAATCTAAGAAATAATCCGATCTTCCAATTTGAAAAATGTAAATATTAAATTCATTAACTAATAAGACTTTTTCTTTGTAAAATTTATACTAATTTCAATAAATAAAAAAATAATTATTATTTCAAAAATTACTTGTATTAAAACACTACTGATTTGGAATTGTTTTTTCTTAACAATATCACTAAATAATGAGATAACTAATTAAACCTATTTACATAATATCCCTAAATAAAATCCCAAATCAATCAGATTTACTGCAATAATTAAAATTATTTATATCCGACTGTGATCGGCGTGCAGTAATAAGTTGAAATATATATGTATATGTATTATTATAATACATATACACGAAAATTAACATTGAGCTGCCTAAGATTTAAGCTTAGACCGAAGACGGTTTGTATCTTATTCGAAAATTATTTATATTTCTTTTTGAAATTTTATTATCATTTTAATTTTGTGTTATATGGGGGGCTTTGCCCCCCACACCCTCCACCAGGGGCTTTGCCCCTGGACCCCGCGCATCACTCTCTTTTTCTCTTTTTATTTAACTACACGAGCGTACATACTGTACGAATGGAATATCAAACGCATACACTCTACAGGCATTCAAAAGTCGAACATTTCCGTAAAGATGTTGTGAAAAATATCGTGTGCACCTCGGGTCGAAAGCTTTTTCAGACTCGTGTGATTTGTTACCCTCGCCTTCGGCTCGGGCGACAAACTTCACACTCGTCTGAAAAACGCTACTTTCGTCCCTTGGTGCACAATATACTATTGTTTATTTGCGAGATTGAACGCAAACTGTCGCAAACACATTAATTGCGTATGGCAATCAGCCAAATAGCAAGATATTAATTTTCTGTATATCCGTAAAAAAAATTTGTCGGAGAGAAATAAGGCCGTCGGGCAAACATTCTTCCCCACGCAGGAATCTCTGACCCTGTAAATATTTACCTTGATCAGTGCTTTGATTTCATCGTCGCTCAACTCTTCTTGTTGTCGAGACTCCAGAAATTTCGTGAGTGTCGCCAGGGTGATTACTTGTGATTTCGACGTATCCACGCCGGAGCAATTATTGACTATGCTTGCCACCGCGACGGCATCAAAGATCTGTTTCTTTTGCAGATTGCTACCCGTCTTGTATTAGTGACAGTCAATAGAGTTGTTTCTCGTCAACAAGCCTGGCACATTAAAATGTTGATTTCTTATTTTAATTTTTAAAAGAGCAATCACAATCAAATCATAGATGGAAACCGATGTAATGTGACTTTTACTTTCGATAAATATGGACAAACGTATGTTATTAGGTGGGTTATAATAAAACTTATAGTGTTCTGAATCTAATTTACTCAAAATTATTATTTAATGAATTAACACACACTCATATATCTATATTTGAGATCTACTATCGCATTGTCACGATCTACTATCGCATTGTTAAATACAAAAATCTCGTGCATCTATATCAAATTTTATAAATTTATACAGAAAATTTTATAAACTCGTAAACTATTATTTTACTGTATAGGTATCCCCGTAGGGTTCACGGTCTAGTACCTTACGGCGGCGCGTTTTTGAAGGGACGTACCCAACCCTATCCCACTCATCCATTTCCTTTGGACCAACGGTTTAACGTCTCTTCCGAAAGATGGAGCCCAGTTTTTCCGCACAAGATCCTATCTTGCACGGAGGGCGCAGTTTCTTCGGAAAAAAACTTTTCCATGTTACATGGCTCTATAGTGGACTCGAACCTGGTTCCTCAGATTACGAGTCTGGCGCTCTACCACTCTAGACCACACTGCCGCCCTCAGAAAATTTAATAATTATGTCAGTTCCATTTCTATCGACTTACCAATTCTTTGTGGAGTGGTGTCGCTGGTCTGCCTGAGCACCACCGGGCGAATATTAAAGTCCTTAACGACCGGTCACTCTAGCTACGACACGTTATCGCTAATTGCCCGAAGAGTTCACGCAAATCTTTCCTGGCTCGTAAGCTGAACGATCGGAAAAGCGCGACGAATTCCACAAAGTTCAATTGCGTCTCGTACATGATCGAAGTAGTGCGTGCTTTCACCTGCCAAGGGGCCTCCAAGCCTCCGGGTATACCACCGGATCCGTTCTTGTCTTTTTCCCTGGTGACACATAACAAACTACACACGCGTTATTACGAGGTGTACAAGAAAATTTCTCGATCATAATAGAAGTAATAGAGAGATTTTTCATGTCATACTTTACAGACATTTCAAAATTTTGTTTTTACATTTTTCTTATTTTACCATTTTCTATGTTATCGACTATATCTGTCCTTGTATAGACAAAGATATAGACAAGGATAGCACGCTACATTGCACGCACACATACGCACGATGCACACGACATCATACTTTTATATTACGCTTCTAAATCTTGATTTGGGGGGTTTATTGATGTTTTTCTTGTTGTGCAATTCAGGGAAACTTGTTTTCGCGTTTGTATCAATGGTATATCTCTTATATGAAACACATCTTGTGATGAGCTGACAGCTCGCCGCAACTCGAGACGCCATATTAGGATAAAAGTAGATAAGAAAATCTGTACTTCCGTAATTTTTTCTCGTTTTCTATGTAAAATCGAAGTTCCCCTGAATCATTGATGTATGTATTGCAATTCTGGAAAAGGAATCTTAATTCTGTCAAATTAATACGACGCTACGTGACCGCAAAAAATGACGGTAAAACAGACGACTCCAGCATCACCTTAAGAACAATATGCTAAGTTATTTTTAATGTATATAAATTTAATAAATATTATAAATATTGTAAATATTATATATGGGTTCGATGGGATAAGTATATGGGAGATTATGGCTGCGGTCCATTTGATGTTACAAGTGCTTCGAAGCGTTCTTTTTCTTCTTCTTTCTTCATTGAAAGAAAGGAGAAGAAGAATGCTTCGAAGCATTTGTAGCATCAAATGGACCGCAGCCTATATTGTACAATTAATGTGCTTTTTCATAAATTTTAAATTCTTAAGGGAGGAAAGACGTCCCATTAATAGGTTTGCTGGGACATGTATGGGAGATGAATCTGTAAAAAATTATGTGCTCTTTCATAAATTTTAAATTCTTAGGGGAGGACAGAAAGTCCCATCAATGAGTTTGAAAGGGATGGATGAGGAGGTTACAGAGAAAAAAAGAAGGAAGAGGGTATTTACAAACTGTTGAATTAGGGAGAGAGGGAGGAGGAGACGGAGAATGCGACAGAAAAATAGACAGGAGAACGGATTTTTCCGCAGGGAGGATTGATCCGCGCAATCCTTTGGGCCTAACGAACCTTCGGACCCGAGTTCATCATCGCGGACAATTGCACACAGTGACACACACTACATGCACACATACATATACACACTTTCAATATTTGTTTCTTATTATATACTAGACATAAGTAGACATATCATCAGACGCGCGCTTCACGCGCACTATTTAACTTTAATATTATACTGTTACTGGCCTAGTTTACACCGATCACTTGATACGTATTAAATAGTAAATAACTAGTAAATAAATCTGATTATTGGCTGATCAGTTCAAATATACTATTTGATACGCGTATCAAGAGATCGGTGTAAACTAGGTCACTATTACACTATTAATCCCCTAATACACATAACTATCAAAATATGCGATAAAAAATAAAAAAATATTGATATATGCGCGTTTATCTATTTAATTTAGAAGAAGAAGGAGAAGGATGGACAGACGGAGGAAAACAAGTATGAAAGAGAGAGAGAGAGAGAGAGAGAGAGAGAGAGAGAGAGAGAGAGAGAGAGAGAGAGAGAGGAGTGGAAGGATATATAATACAATAAAGAAATATATATGCGAAGCGATAGAATTGTAAGAAAGCGGATATTGTAAAAATAAATATGTGACGAACGAAAGGAGAGAGTGGCGGAGAAGAGAAAGCGGTAAATGCCGTGAGAGGAGGAGATAGAGGCGATATAAAAGGCAGAGAGTTTTAGGTAGATATTAGAATTGAAAATTTGTAAAAGGAGCGGGAGTCCTTCTGTACCCCGTAAAAAGAACAGAATAAATCCACTATCTATCTATCTGTTTCTTTATCTATCTATCTATATAAAAAGACCATCTTAATAATACTATTTAAAATAAAGTGCAAGTACTGAAAATCTATAGTTTACGTAACTAACCTACACTATAGATTTTCGGTATTGATAGTGAATATCGGACGAACGCAGCCTTAATATACAAACTGAAGTTTCAGCAATTTAAAAATTCCGCGTATCAAGTTGGTCACGTGGTTTGATCGGGAAATGGCGTCTTTGAAACTTCCGGCCGATATTGGCTTACCTTGACCAACTCTAAATTTTCAACCTATTGGGTGCGTTCAGCAGACCAAGCCGCTGAGTAGCAGTCAAACGTGATTGGCTCTTACTTTTAGAACCAACCAATCAACGCAGAGTGTTGATAAAACGAACTCAACAGTTGTGTCTGCTGAACGCGGCCATTGGAAGTTGGAAGCCATCTATCAATGCTGTAGCATAAAGCCCCTTGCACAATGCCAGGCAACAGGCAATAGGAACAGGGAATAGAAATCAGAAATCATGTATAAATGCAGAATAAACAGTGACACAGGCAATAGACACAGAGTTTAGGCTGTCACACACAAAATGCATAACGTCGCATAAGCATAGCATAAGACCGTTGGACCAATGAGCATCTTACGTAAATTAATATGGCGACATTATGCTGGATGCTCATTGGTCCAGCGGTCTTGTGCTATGCTTATGCTACGCTATGCATTTTGTGTATTATAGCCTTTTCCATCACGTTGGAAATTCTGTGCCTATTGCCTGTTGCCAACCAATCATAGTATTCGAATTTTTTAGGTTGTAATTAACGATTTTTTGGTTATTTCCTGTTCCTATTGCCTGTTGCCTGGCATTGTGCAAGGGGCTTAACTCTTGAACTGGCATCTGCTGGCATCTCTGGCGACAATAGCAACATAACCACGTACGCTCATTGACGTAAGAATAATTTATATATGTTCTGTGGAATAATCTAATCTTCCGCTTGAAATCGGCTATAAAGAGAGACACCGAGAGGAACGAAACAAAGCATTTGCGAAGAGGTGATCCCATAAAACGACATGTGCATCTCGGATCTACGAAGCTGGCCGATCTTCAGTTTACTGGAACCGGAATTCGTCTCGAAGATTCACATGGTTGTGGTATACGGTAATTCGCTCTCTTCTTTTTCCTCGCAATACTTTGGCAGTGCTGTTCACCATTACGTTTCAAAACAGGTAACTTGGGTAATGAGGCCTTAATCGTGACAAGAGATAAAATGGTGTACGCCCTAGGTAATAACATCGCCGGTTGTCTGGGAACAGGGGACGCGCATAGCACGCTGTATCCAAAGAAGGTGGAGGCCCTGTGCGATAAAGATATAAAAACGTTCGCGTATGGCAGCGGACCTCACGTTTTGATGCTCACGAAAGAGGGAGAGGTACGCTAGGAGGTTTCTTGTACGTCGAAGTAAAATCAAATATGAATCTTTAGTTGGTATCTTTATAACGCTTCTTATGGAATACATATAATTCCGATGTGTTCCCTATGGAATACATATAATTCTTATTAAGGACAAAGGAGCTAATAGAATAATTAATATAACTCGTATATTTTGTACAACTGATACTTATCTATGTTTTTTATGTTTTTATAAGAGTACAAAAAGACATTTGGATTTTTCTATTGTGTCATTCTTTATCGATGAATCCAGCAATTTTGAAGAATTGCCAGACATTTTACGAATCATTAAGTTAGGCGACGCACTTGTGAAACGTTAGAATTAATGACAGCAATGTTTTTGAAAGGTGTATTCCTGGGGTCACAACGGTTATTGCGAGCTGGGGAACGGAACATGTAATCAAGGTCTCACGCCTACTCTAGTGAACATGCCCACTCTAGGAAGCGGTCTGGGCATGAAGTGCATCGTGGACATCGCGTGTGGGAGTCACCATTCCGTTGCTCTGACCGAAGACGGTGAGGTAAGTAAAGATCGTTCGTCGAAATACGACAACAATAACTCTCTGTCATTACGAGCTACATAGTCAGGACATAGTCAGGTTTCGATTTAGGTGTATGCCTGGGGACAAAATAATTGCGGACAAGTGGGAAGCAGTATCAGCACAAATCAGGGTGCACCTAGACAGGTGAACTCTAATTTAGCTGGGAAGAAGGTTGTCTACATTTCCTGCGGTCAGACCTCCACCATGGCTGTCATCGAGAACGGTGAGGTGTACGGTTGGGGCTACAACGGCGTCGGCCAGCTGGGGATAGGCAATTACGTGAATCAAATGACACCGTGTCGGGTCGGCTCGCTAATAGGCACTGTGATAGGTAGTTCTCACCTCGATAGACCGATAAAAAAAGAAGAGAACGATATAAAGCGAAACGGGATTGCTGAGCAATCGATATTCTTTCAGTTAAGGTGGCTTGCGGATACGCGCACACGTTGGCGCTCACCGACGAAGGGAAGCTCTACGTCTGGGGCGGGAATAGTTATGGCCAGCTGGGGATCGGCAACAAGACAAATGCTTGCAATCCAGTTATGGTAAATTCATTTATCGTCATCATAAAGAAATAGAACGAAAAAAAAAGAAAAGGATTTCATGATCAGTGGTTGGTCATCATCAGATTACGCACGAAATGGGAAGGGTGTCCGACATCGCTGCTCTGCACTACAATCACATAAGTATCGCCGTCGCCGAGGGAGGCCGTGTTTACATGTGGGGTCACTGCCGCGGTCAGAGCATCACGACACCGACCGCGACTCCATTCTCGAATGTGCACGACGCGCTTGCTTGCTACGGATCGCCGAGCGTCATGCACAAACCGCTAATCCTGCACCCAAATGAAGAGTCGAGCATATTGGAATGCCTGAAAACTGCATTCGACGATCCGGTACGTCTTGTTCTATTGTCCCGTATCTGTTCGTTTCGCGTACACAGTTGAACACAATGGGAGCTTTCCAGCAAGCGACACAAGTCGACACGAGCATCGTTCTATCTTTCTTTTTTGGTAATGAGTAACAAAGATAAAACGATACTTGTGTCGACTTGTGTCGCTTGCTGGAAAGCTCCCTGTGTCCTCTGTGTCTCTTTCTGGAAAGCACCCAGTATTGTGTGTATTTGTCTCTAATGATTTTTTTCTCCTTTTCAAGTCGACGAGCGACCTCACGATACAAGTGGAGGGCCAATGTATCCACGTGCACAAGGCTATCTTGAAAATCCGCTGCGGGTACTTCAGAACTATGTTTCAGCACAATTGGGCAGAAAACAACCAGAGGTAATCATTTAACAAAGGATCATTGTTATTTATGTTAAATGTAGGTATGTTCCGTCAGTGATATCAAGGCAAGATGAGATACACGCTGCGCTGGCGCTACTGCCGTAGCTATAGGGTCGGCAATATTTAAAATTGTGTCGTCGCGCCTTCGATATGCACGCGTTTTTTATTTTGGCGGATCATAGCTGAACGACGCGAGATAATCTACTTTTTTTGTTAATTTCGATATTGCGTTGTTAATTGACGGCCATGTCGTTAAGGGAAGTCGAGTCCGAACCACCGAGTGAACAAATCAAGACACGAAGAAGAGCGGTTAGCGAATAATTCTCGGTGTTAACAAGCTGCGATACTGCCAGTTCCTATTAATACTCAGTGTACTGTACTACTAATGAAATACGTATTTCGATACTAAAATAGTGTTACGTAGTTTCATATAATGATTAATAGTTTTTACTTATTTCCTACCCGGTCAGACACATTTCACTGTTAACTCAACAGTTAAAGATTTTTAAAATTTTTCTCATTTCAACGTCCTCTTCTAGCGTCATCGAGCATGATCAATTCTCATACATCGTCTACAAAGCGTTCCTGAAGTATTTGTACACTGACGTGATCGATCTACCTGTGGAGAAGGCGTTAGGTGAGTTAAGTACGCTATGAGTGGTTATCAGTCTACGTGTCCTCATTATTGAAGCGATATCACTCATTACAGAACTTTTGGATCTGGCTAACGCGTACTGTGAGAGCAATCTCAAGAAGCACTGCATTCGGATGATAAAGCAAGGAATTACTGTATCAAACGTCGCCTACTTATATAGCATCGCAATCGAATATAGCGCGGAGGTAGTCAAACATTAACGCTGATTATTAATATTTCATTAACTGTGATATCTGTTTAATGTACATGTATTATTGAATGCTGATGGCAATTTTTTAGGAACTAGAAGAATTCTGCTTTAAGTTTGCCTTGAATCACATGACGGCTGTAACACAGACGGAAAATTTCGCCAAGCTGGACGAGAATACGTTAAAAACTTTTATAATTAAGGCGGGCAAAGCTGGTGTTTTTAGGACGTAATTCATCTGTGTATCTCAAGGACAATACGCCTCGACGGGAATGGACGAAAATCTTGTGATTTTGCAACGGTGTCAAAACTTATATATATATATATATATATATATATATATATATATATATAACGTACTGTTCTTAATATTGCATTAATTTTTATTATCGAAAATTTAATAATAAAATATAAAATTTAATAATTTAATATTGAATGTGACAGACCCAGGTTGGGTTGAAACCCGGTCCAGTCGAAAATGTTATGTGATTCCGTCACAAATGAAGTAATAAAATAGGATGTTTTGATTGGTCGCGACGTGACGCACTCAGTGGAAACTCAGTCTATGGGCGCGTTCAGCAGACACAACTGTTGAGTCTTCTATTCGTCTTATCAACACTCGGGGTTGATTGGTTGGTTTTAATAGTAAAGCCAGCGGCACACGGGCCGGTATTCATAGTCGGATCACAGTATAGGTTTGTTCGCGTCGCATGCCCCACCATGCTCCTAATCACTCCAACGCACTCCAAAAACTCGTCTGCTCCAAGCTCCAATCGCCACCTTTTATCCGTGATCCAAGTGCTCTTGGTGTTTATTGGAGTATGCGACGCGAACAAACCTTAAGCCTTGCGTACACGATACTAGAAATCGGTCCGAGTTTCGGTTTAAGCCAATGAAACTGCTGCTTTTCTGTAAGAGCTGCAAGTTGATTGGCTTAAACCGAAACTCGGACCGATTTCTAGTATCGTGTACACAAGGCTTTAAACTGAAACTCGGACCGATTTCTAGTATCGTGTACACAAGGCTTTACGGTTGAGTGTTGGAAACTAACCAATCAGAACGAAGCAGTTGACGAACTGCTTCGTTCTGATTGGTTAGTTTCCAACACTCAACCGCAACCGAGCCCGCAACCCGTAGTGTGATTACGGCTTAAGAGTCAATTTCACCAACCACGGTTAAAGGAATCCACCCTGCTTTTTATTGGTCATTCCTGCTAACTTTAACCGTCGGTTAAGCTAACCGTGGTTGGTGAAATTGGCCCTAAGCCGTAAGAAATTGACCAATCACAATCGAATATTCTCCTGACATTCCATTGTGATTGGTCAATTTCTTACGGCTTCCTTTCGCAATCGCAGTTCACAGTGACCATGGTTTAAAGTGTAAATAACCACACTCCACCACACTTCACAGTGTTCACTTGTTCAATCAGTTCGCAGTCGGCGAAGTCGGCCTCGGTATTGGAGTGTTATTTCACGCGGCTCCGAACGTAGACAGCCCGGACCGCGATCCGCGGCAGTTTCGGAGACTCGGCCGACTCGGGTATCAGCGCGCGGGTGAGGTGCGACGAATCGGAAGACACGGATCTCCGCGATCGGCGTGCCCGGCGCCGTACGTCGTACAATGAGGAGGGAGTGAGATATGCGCTTGAGAAGATCGGCGACGTTGACGAGGACGACGGCGGCGGTGACGAGGACGAGGACGAGGTCGAGGTCGAGATCGACGGCGGCGGCGGCGGCGAAACGCCGACGGGTCATCTCTTGACGTTTCTCGCGCCGGCGTCTCTCGTTCGCAGCAGTCGAGTGCGCAGCGGGCCCATCAGGTCGGGCCAGGTCACCGTTTGCGCCGGCGATGCCGATTCCCGCGGGCGACACGACGATCAACGGCCGCAGCCCGCGGCGCCGCGGCGGCGCGACGCGGTGATACGGCGAACGGCGACCGGGAATCGCGGCGGCGGCTCGGCGCCCCCGCGGCTCATCGCCGTCGTCGTCGGCGGCGTTTTCGCGAACGGTGGGATCTGTCCCACGGTGGATCGCGGCCGGATCGTTCCTGAGACCACCGCTGAGGTAACGGTGCACTTCCTGATGCTCCCACGGCGGGACAAAAGCGTGTTTCGTTCGGGAAAGTGAGGCGATAGAATTCGCGCAAGTGTGGAACAATTTGTTTTGCTTAAGTTCGAATTAAATGTGTGTAAATAAGATATGATTCGTAATTAATTTTTAATTGTAATTTATTACAAATAATGATGGAGATTGTGAGATTGAAAAGTATGAACTCTGAAGAACTTGGAGATGTATTTAATGCTTGCAGAAAAATAAACAAAGAATATTTATTTGATATAAGTTGATTTTTGAGATAAAAAGAGATTTATGTGGATGTTACATTTTTTTCAAAAGTAATATTACAGAATTCTCGAATTCTGTCGTGTTGAGAATCTTATATATGATTCAGGTATATAATATAAGGTTTGTTCGCGTCGCATGCCCCACCATGCTCCTAATCACTCCAACGCACTCCAAAAACTCATCTGCTCCAATCGCCACCTTTTATCCATGATCCAAGTGCTCTTGGTGTTTATTGGAGTATGCGACGTAAACAAACCTATATTAAAAATTGAAAATGTATATTATTCGAATTGTAATTAACGTAATATGATGGTGCTGTTCCTAGTTGTACACACGTGAAATGGGTAGCTCTTGGTGGCAGTGCGCCGCGTGTCTGAGAACCCAGGAAGAAGACATCAGCGAGCTACAGCTGAATCACTGTAACCTCTACGATGTACCACCCGATGTGTTCATTTACGAAAGAACGTTGGAAAAGTTGTATCTCGACGCCAATAGAGTGAGTGCCTCGGTCATCATCTCAGGGCGAGTCTCCTCAATAATTATATTGTGCAATTATGACGACACCTAACGTTTCTTTTCGTTCTTTCGCAGATAAGAGATCTTCCCAGGCCGCTATTTCAGTGCCACGAATTGCGAGTACTGTCGCTCAGTGATAATGAAGTTACTACGTTACCACCTGCCATAGCGTCGTTGATCAACCTGGAATACTTAGACCTCAGCAAGAACAGTAAGTAATTAAGTACATCTTGAACTTTATTGTCACATGTAAGATGGATTCCAAAAGCTGCCATCTTGGAATACACAGTTTTTTCGGATCTAACAATATTTATATTTAACTGCATATCCTTTTATCGCAGGTATAAAGGATTTACCAGACAGCATAAAGGAGTGCAAGAGTCTCCGCTCGATAGATATCAGTGTCAATCCCTTCGAGCGTTTTCCAGATGCAATAACGCATATCGTCGGTTTGCGCGAGCTGTACATAAACGACGCGTACATTGAATACCTGCCGGCTAACTTTGGGCGACTGTCAGCCTTGAGGACGCTCGAGCTGCGGGAGAACAACATGATGACGTTGCCTAAGAGCATGAGCCGTTTAGTGAACTTGCAGAGGCTCGATATCGGCAACAATGACTTCACGGAGCTGGTAAGAGCGCGACTTCCCCTGTGAAATTGTTGTTGCTTTTAAACCTACTCATTTTTCACATGCGTGTCATTTGCATAACGTATAACGTCACAAAATCGCTGGACATCCTGGAAAAGACATTTGTGGCAACTTTATGACTTTCCATACTGTAAATTTTTATAAGTTTGATATTAACATTCTATTAAAATAAAGTCAGTTTTGAGTGAATTCAAGAATATGATTCTGACATTAATTTTCTTTTCTGATGCTTGGTTTGGTTATATACTATTTGTATGTAAGAAATAAGACATCTTTATATAAAATATTGTTTAAAATATAGTTATTTATACATATCTTTAGAAACAATAAAAATATTCAAATATATCTCTTCTCTGTCGTTTAGTGGTAGTAAAATTAGAAAGAAAATTCATGACAATTGTGTCCAGTAATCTATTCAATTTTTACACTGACTTTTAATTTCAATTTTAGTATGTGTTAGTAGAATGTTATACGGAAGTTACATATGTATTATTGTTTTCAGCCTGAAGTTGTAGGAGATCTCATCAATCTCACGGAGTTGTGGATTGACGGGAACGATATCAGGCGTGTCCCGGCGAATGTCGAGCAGCTCTACTGCTTGAACCACTTCGACTGCACGATGAATGCGATACACGCGCTGCCGATAGAGATACGCGGCTGGCGCGACATCGGGATCATGAATCTCTCCTCGAACGAGATGTACGAGCTGCCCGACACGCTGTGCTACCTGCGCTCGATCGTCACCCTCAAGATTGACGACAATCAACTGAACGCACTGCCGAACGACATCGGCCAGATGTCGAACTTAGAGGAGCTTATAATCACTAAGAACTTTATCGAGTATTTGCCGTCTTCGATCGGCTTGCTACGCAAGCTGCACTGTCTCAACGCGGACAATAATTATCTGCGCGCGCTACCCGCCGAGATTGGCAGCTGCACGTCGTTGTCCCTGCTCTCATTGCGATCGAACAATCTGACGCGCGTGCCGCCCGAGCTGGGCCACCTGTCCTCGCTGCGGGTGCTCAATCTCGTCAACAACTGCATCAAGTTTCTTCCAGTCTCCATGTTGAATCTCAGTAACTTGAAGGCGTTGTGGTTGAGTGACAATCAGAGCCAGCCGTTAGTGCCGTTGCAGCAGGAGTTCAATTGCGAGGAGGACATGATGGTGTTGAGCTGCTTTATGCTGCCACAGAAACCGCGGCAGGATTTGGAGCGTGAGTATCCATTATTTCCACCGTTTTTGGCATAAAGTTTCGTTTAATTTCATTCATGGCTCTAATGTCTCTTCACTAATCTCGTGCATCAGAAATTGCTTGAAAATCTTCCAATAACTTATAGAAAGATAATTGCATCTCTTTCTGTAACATAGCTTTATTTAATTTATATCTATATACATATATCTGAACTAATAAAGAATCGGCTTCTTGCTTACCTCAGTTACACTATTACAAAAAAAACGCTTTATCTGGCTTATTAACTAACAATAAAATGCGATATTTATTTACGCTGCTAGTAGAAGAGGGACAGGAAGATGAGGAATGAAATGGTAAGATATGAAGAAAATGGTATCGAATAGTGCCTTCGTTGAAAAACATCGCACACGTTCGCGCCAGCATTTTATTAATATAACCCTTTTTATGTTCACCGTATCTTCGCGTAGTGATATTTATAATTTCAATTGTAGAAATGGCGCAGACCGCAGGACCGATTTCGAGTTCGATCATCGGAAACGGTAAGAGGATATGTTTCGCTGCTGAGGTAGATTCCGAAGTCCCCAGGCAACTTCATCGAGCACCGACCCCCTATCCCAAGGAGCTACGCAATCTCGCTAGACACGCTCGTAATCTGCATCATCAGTCCATTCACGATCAAAGAGTAAGTATTCGTCGCTCGTTTGCGCGATACTCTTTTTGCCAAACAATAAAATTGTTTAGCCATAAACGAATTTATGATATACAATATTTATCGTACGATATGGTGATTATATATTTTCTTAGGTAAATATTGAAGTTTTGAACTTTATGTCGTTATGTATATACATTTTTTTCAATTATATGTATATACACATATGTATACACACAGTATTAAATTTTACATCAAATTTTTTACAAAAGCCACTTGAAAATCGCAATAAAGTTATAAACAGATGGCACTTATACGTTGTGGGAGCGCTTGGTAAAATAACAAGACTTCGCCGTTTTTATCAAATATAAATATTTAAGGTGGTTCGGCCATCAGAGCATGTCAGAAAAAAATCTGAATTAAAAGAATAAACCTCGCGGTGAATGTTCAAAAAATATGACAACATTGATAACCCCAGAATCAATTGAAAAAGTTATAAATATTATTTTGACGGATCCCCGACTAAAACTGTCCGAAATTGCTGAGGCTGTGGGCATCTCAGTCGAGTTTGCATTTCATATTTTAGCTGAAGAATTGTCTATGAAAAAGCTCTATGCAAGATGGGTGCCATGTTTGCTAACGAATGATCAAAGAGACACGCGGATTACGATTTCCCTAAAATGTTTGGAGCATTTTCAGAAGAGAACGTCCGAGTTTTTACTCCGATTTGTAACTACCGGAACCTGGGTTTACCACTATTCGCCAAAAACAAAACAGCAATTGAGACAGTGGACACATAGCGATTTTCCGTCATCAAAAAAGGCTAAGATAGTTCCATTGATTGAAAGGGTAATGATAACGATTTTCTGGGACGCTGAAGGAATTTTATTGATAGATTACCTTCCAAAGAATAGAACTATAACTGAAGAGTACTATACTGACCTTTTAGATCGATTAGACAAAAATGTTCTTGAGAAAAGACCAGGTATGGCGAACAAGAAAGTGGTTTTATATCAAGACGATGCACTCCCCTATACAAGTGCTGTTTCAATGAATAAAATCCAGGAATTAGAGTACGGTTTGTTGGAATATCCTCCTTATTCACCTGACTTAGCTCCATCATACTTCTATTTATTCCCATTGTTGAAGAATTTCCTTGCTGGGAAAACATTTTCATCGGATGAAGAAGTGAAAGAGACAGTTGACGGATATTTTGCATTACTTGACAAATCGGAGTTTTATACAGGAATAATAACCTTGCAGCGTAGATGGTTCGAGTGCATTCGTGTAAAGGGAAATTATGTTGAAAAATAAAAATAATTATTAAGTAAACTTCTAATAAATAAGGTACAAATAAGAGAATCGCAGGTTTGATCTTATTGTTACCAATGCATATTATTATTATTTTTTTTTCGACAGAGCACACCTTTGTCTACAACCTCTGTCGATCGTCACACGACGAAGAACTACAGCAAGAGCAACAGATTGGCTGATCCTGGAGCGGCGGAGCACTCGATGTCCGAGGAATCATCCGACGAGGCGAACAAGACCGTGCTGGCGAAGGAGAAGAGCCCGGACATCCGGGAGGCCAAGTATATCCGCAATCCCACATCCGATTACATCGCGAAAGCGCCAACGGTGGCTGATTATGTCAACTCCACGTGGAAGCCGGACGAGTATTCCAAAGCGAACACGGCGAAGATCGTGGAATCCGAGAAGTTTATCGAACCCTATAGGACGACGATGTCCGTCGACGCGACAGACGGCAAGTACGGCGAGCCAACGCGAGTAGCCGTCGCGCCGAAATCGTGCGACGTACCGCCGGCTCCGCCACCGTATCACATTGCAGCGGCGTTCTCCAAAAAGGCCGCCTTTTTCCAGCAGTTTAATAATCGTACGTTATCATCGTTCACTAAAACCAATAAGTTAAAAATCGTACGATTCTCTGTAAAGAAATTTTATCCACAAAATCGTATGGGTGAAAAAGACGATAACGTTAAGATTACGTGTGGATCATCTGTATAGTACAGAATAGTATACGGGATGATTTTACGTGAATAATATTACGATAGAAAGGTTTTGCAGTATTTATTTTTTGTGCACATATTTTCTTTATCACGTATTTCTATCATTTGTAGACAGCTAACGTTTAAACAGGAAAAAATTAAAATCTAACGTGAATCTTCGTCTCTTTTTAGCGATCGAAACGGATGCGCATCTGGTATCACCTTCGTTACCTTTCAACTCGCCCTTAAATTCAGCCGGATCGTTACCGGATGTAACGAAACAGAAAAACTTTGATACGAACGCGGAATCGGCGAAAGCTGAGGAATGCGCGTCCGTGTCGTCAGGTGATCGGGCAAATCTCACCAATTCGTACGACAAGCCGATGGATAACGGACGAACGAGTTCTCTTGATCAGACCAGCGCGGACCAAAGTTGCACGCCAACCTTGAATTCCGGCGCCGATCCCGAACAGAACGATCGCGCTCTTAAGCCGAGCAAAATTCCCGTTCTCAAGGCGAAACACGTGGAGAGCTCGGGTAACGACGCGAGCTCGAGCAGGAGTCCATCAAGGGAGGAATACGACCCGAGCAGAACGTTGAGCGCGTATTCTGGCATACCCACGTCGCCGGTTACGGGGAAGAAGTATCGCAGTCCGTTATCAGCGCCGGTGAAACCGCTCGATCGATCGAGGAAGCTGACGAACGGAAACGCCTCGAGCAACAGTTCGTGCGATAATACCAGCGCTCCGACGAACGAGACGACGACGAACGTCGCTCGGGCGAATGCCGTCACTCCCGTTCAAAAGAGCAGGAGCATCATCGACGCGTCGAACGTCGCTTCACCCACTACCGCTGTCACTAAGAACGAAAGCAGCTCGAGCCAAGACATATCGAACCACAGTACGAACGGCAAATCTCAGGACGACACGAACTTTGACGCCGAAAGTTTCAAGGAACACACGAGTCCTACGTCGAACGAGACACCAAACTCGGAGAGGAAGCCGAAGTTCAAGTGGATGTTCGGCCCTCACAAAAACGTGAACGTGGTAGGTATTCTGATTTATGAAGGAATTTGGAAAATGGAATATATGTTTTATGTGAGATGTTATTTTTATATAAACACACACAATTTTTGAATAACATACTGCAAGGAAACTTTATAAAAATATATCTGTACTTTAGAAGTAAAGAATTGTATATTCTCCATTATTATAAATTTAGAGAAAACAGGTTTTAAAGTTTATTATTTCTATGAAAATTTCTAATCCGTCTTTTTCTAAACATTGTATCTTAGGAACTAGTAATAATGGACACATAAGACCCTTTATTATTATATACAATTTAAGCTCCTGGTATATTAAAAAAAGTAAATTAATTACATTTTGACAAAAACTAAAGATACGACTTTTTAACTCTAAGGTACAAATGTAGGAAATAAAAAGAAAAAAGTAAAAGTTTAACTTATTTTATATATAAGTTGAAAGATTAAAGAAAATTAAAGATTAATTTTGTCAAGATATATCCATGCAAAAAATGAAGTAATTTCTATAACTTTATGAATTTTCTGTAGTTGAAAAAGCAATTTACATCATTATAATGATAGCTGTAGGTATATATTGATTTTTCTAATTCTAGTACATTTCTTCGCAGCTGCCCGTTCAAGTGAAGAAGAATCCAGGTCTCGGTTTCAGCATAGCTGGCGGGGTAGCGGGTGCAGAGACCGTACGTGTAGTCATGTTAATTTACATTGAATTTTATTCGCGCATTAAGAGATATCTGAATATTCACGAGGCTTTTGTTGCAGGGAATAATCGTGACGAAAGTGAACCCCGATGGGCCAGCTCAGGGTACTCTTCGGCCGGGAGACAAGATTCTGGAGGTGGACGGCATCGACTTTACCAAGTCGGATCACAATAACGCTGTCGCCGTTCTGCGTGCCACCGGTACTGTTGTATCTATGATGATAAGTCGCCATCAATGATTGTAAGTTATTGGTCGCGACTTATCATTATAGATACAATGTGGAACTTATCATCATAGATACGTGGTGGAACAAAGAGGAAGAAAACCTTTTCTAATTCTTTTAGTAACTACAACTAGAACAATAATGTCTTTCTCGAAAGCTCTCTAATTCCGAGACACATCGACTAATCTACCAATATTGTCATCCACACACGGACATCCGCGTGTGTGGATGATAATGTTGGTAGATTAGTCGATTTATATCTATATCTATATGCGTTCCCCACGACGGGAGTGCCGACAATGTGCCAGAAAACAAAGTACTATTTATTATCCATATACATAACATATTGAGAAAAAGATATATATATATATATATACTATGCATATATAAATATATACATATATTATATTATATATAAACAAATTTATCTGTAGACAGGCCAGACGAGGTTCCCACAGGTCCCCGGCGGTGTAAATAAGTGTCTCGATTGTTCCCGCGTGTCGAAGTGTACGTTACAGATATTTCCACGAGATGTTTTGACGACAAAAACTTCGCTTTTGAATTTACGATTTAGAGTCGTTTTTTTTCCAACATAGAATGCTAAAATATAGACGGTTTTTTTTAATTATAATTTTTAAAAAGCCACCAATTTTAAAGAATAGATAAAAATGTTTTATTCTTTTTTTTTTAATTTGGGGACCTTATTCAATGAATCGGGAATTGTAACAGAAATTTTTAGTTTTGAAATTGGAAAATATTTAAAAATACATTTTATATATAAGAAACATTAAAATTTTAATTTTTATTATTAAATACCTTATTTCTTAAGATACTAAAGTGTAATATTTGTGAAGGTGAGAGTGGTGATTAAATTTTTATTAAGAAAAAGTCGGCTTAGAACTTTTCAAGGGATTCATAGGTGATTTTTGTCGGAAATATTACACGAAACATCCCATACGTATTTTCATCGTGAGATATATATAATGTCATCGCGCTCTTTGTTGTAATCAAATCATTTGTAACGTGATCCGATCGTGTACAGCGATCTTTATCAGTTGTTGACTATCTATAGTTGTTATTGCATACGGCAAAGCTATAAATTCTATGATTCGACGGATACTATAAAGAGGATAGCTCCGAACTGTTGTGAGTCAAGTGGAACCTCGGATTGTTCAGCCGAATGTTCGACTATGAACGAAAAGTTCATTGTCTTTGCGAGACGGCAATTCGAAATGATATCTGTTTGTAGATAATCGAGCATTTTCAGGGTTATTGATAATAATTGCGCCTCGCTCTGTGGGATCCTCGTTACTCTTGTCTGGTAGGAGAGAAAAGAAAATATTCTTCTATGTGCCGTACTTATATTGATAATAATGTTTATACTCGTATCAGTGTCAATCCAAGGACGTTCAACAATTGCGGCGTGTATTATCTATGGATATCTCTCTCGCATTTACGCTCTTTTCAGATTTATCCCATATCGCGAGAGATCGCTGTTCGATCGTTAATTAATCCTTAAACACTGGCGCGTACTTTCGTGACGTTAACGAAGGATACGTCCAATCCTTTGGTTATTACATTGAAGATCATACAAAAGGAAATCTCGTATATCGTTTGACTCTTTAATTAATATTCGATGTATCCGTCAATTATAAAACGTGATAAAAATTCAATCAATAAAATTTTATTAATAAGGTTGTTAAGAGATAGTTTGGACATTATAACGTAACGTTTATAAATTTTATGAATCGCGTGTCTGTTATGTATATACATATATGTATTCGTTATTATTTTATACGTGCACGAATACACGTATATGTAAATTTTATAAAAGTTCCACATCTCGCGCCAGTGCTCGAGGACCAAATGGATGTATACGTGTATTGTTATTCGATATTTTTTATTATTAATGTTCTTAGACTGTCGAGACCACGAAACGCCTTTCGGAACTAACGCGACTGATTTAGCGACTAATTTGGCAATTACTCGCGTTTCTTCCGTTCATATCTCGCTGAAGGAACAAATCTGTACCTAGGAACCGTTTCCCGCGACGATTGTTAGTCGAGCGTGATATTGCCGAACGACGGGCGAGATAAGACTTTTCCTCTTATCACCTTTCTTCTATCGGCATGGCTTTTGTCGATGCCAGGCCGATAGAAGAAAGGTGATAAGAGGAAAAGTCGCGGTGGAGAGGATAAGAGGAACGTAGGACTGAAAAGTGGCAGCACAAATGAAATCGTTATTCGGTTATATATATACATATATATATATATATATATATGTATATATATATATATATATATGTATGTTGCGTTAATATATATATATATATATATTAAGCGCATTGTTATAATCTAAACCAGTGTGAATGCAGGACTATTTACTGTGTGCCAGGCGTTCCGCATTTTTTCTCTGTTAAAGATTTCTTCCACGAATCTTCTGAATCTCGATTTTATTTATAAATATGATGCGATTGGTCCCTTCTATTTATCAATTTCCAGTGTAATTTTATCGCCAAAATTGATTTCTCTAATTAACGATAATGCGATTAACGTCAAGCCATTTAATATTATTAATCAGGATGAACCTATCGATTTTTATTACGAGTCTAAAAGGTCCCGTCAATTGAAATTTTTAAAATGCCAATCTAAGCAACAGAGAAAAGATGCCGAAGATCTGGGACTGGTGAGTGTTAGTTAATTAATTGTTGTTATTAAGTTAGTGTCTGTCTATTTGTATCTTCGTTCTTCGTCGGTGTTACGTATCATAAGATTTTACGGTAAAATTCAACGTGTTAACTGACGGAGAAGTTTCCACTTTCATGGACCACGAACACATATGTACTCTTTTCTACTACTCTAAACTAAACAGACTGACTACCTTTTGGATACCTATTACATGTTTAACGGCATTTCCGACCAAGACGGGTTTGGCGGTCACCCCGGGACTTATTGGGAGGCCCAAGTATAACGAATTTATACTTGGAATTGCGTTTGGATCTGATCTTTAATGAGAGAATTTTCCAAAGGTTTTTGTATTAATTATCTCGCAATAATTGCGATTGTCGGACGGGCGCGCAAGCCGAATCCGTCCCGCACGGAAACGCCATAAGCGACGCTCGCTATCGTTATCGATCGGGGTGAATTGCGAATTTAAGATTGAACGCATGACTGAAACTCCGAGTTATACCCATGAGTGTATATACAATAAGCGACTAATTGTGTGTATGTAAACAAACGTTGTGAGAAAGCAATCAAGTGGTCGTACCATTTTACTTGCGATGCGTTTTGTGTTTTTTTTTTCTCTTGATTTTTATCGTGTCAAACGAATTTCGAGGCGAACCGAACTCGTCTTTTTTTGTGCCAAAGTGTTTCTTTTTTTTTCTTCGATGATTCGATGATTGACGCGTTAAACATTGCATTTCGCGACGTCCGCGTTTATCCGGAGAACGATTTGTCTCTATAAACGGTACAGCCACTTCGTTAGCGTACGTTAATTATGGTTGTCATGTATGAATAATTTATAGTTTGTAACGGTGATCGATGTACAAATAGATACTCACGTTCTACCGGACGTCGTCTTCTGATATACAATTACTATTGCATTTTGAATATGTTAGTAGAAGATGTCTGACCTTTAACGAGAAGTCCTAGTTGGTTGTGCAGCAATAAATTAATATTTACGTACAAAGCGTTTGAATATTTGTAGCATTTTTATGCATCTCTCCACCTAAGCACCCTCTCGATGTTATGTCGATCGATATTACATATCAGTTCGTAGAAATGAAATAGGGGGGAAAAACCTTCTCCCTTTTGTTGAATCGTTTGCATATATGTCACGTTGCGTTCCGTTGTAAAAAGTTCCAGTTTAACAAAACGGTCTTATAAGACGCAATAATAATTATTTTATTTCGTGCACACAAAATTAGTCAATAATAAGATAAATTGATATAACAATAAGACTGATGTCTCTTAAAAACATTCGGAACATAAAATGGACAGAGTGGAAGTAAAACGCGGCGAATAGAAATATAAAGATGTAAAACAAAGTATAAAACATAATAATTACATCGCTATGTAAAGGAACGAGGAACGTGATTCTCTTTCGCAAAGGTAGTTTCCGCGAGATAATAACTTTTTTTCCGTGGCGCGGTAGATTCGTGGAAACGTGACAACTCGAAAACTCCATGGATAATTTTAATTTTCTACTCAAAATTGTAGAGTAACATAATTCAGTCCTATGGACACTGATCTACCGCACTTGAAAAGAGTGCCCTTTCACTCAAATAAAATGCGATTTCACTCCAACTTATAGAGCGCAATTTTACTCTTTCTTAGAGTGGCGAATCACTCGAAATGCACAGGCTCCAATTTTCACTTTCCGTTAGACTTGCATTTCACTCGATTTTTAGTAATATTTCACTCTTCGACTTTTAGAGAGTATGTAGACAGCTTCACGCGTCGATCAGCAGATACGCCGGATTCTCCACGTACTGCTTCCACAGATTGGAGAACTTTGCCACAGTTACGCCGTCGACGACGCGATGATCCGCGGACCAGCTGACCGACATTATGCTGGCCGGAACTACATTTCCCTTGTCATCGAATCGCGGCAACTTCTGCGCCTTTCCGAATGCACCGATTATCACTTGAGGCGGCAGGATCACCGGCTTCGTGTACGTTCCCCCGACCTAGAAGTCGATTAAGAGATGCGAAGAATACGGCAACAAATAAAAATGAATATTTAGAAAAAGAAGAAAAGAAAAGAAAGTGGCAGGAAAGAAATCAAAGCTTTGGACACGTGATTTTAAAAGTGAAATAAAATTTAACATCGTTAAAGATTGCATTTAGCGAAACCGCGTTGCAGAAAACCGCCACAGACACAATTTATATTAACCCTCCGTGTGTAAACGTCGGTCAACGGCGTCCGAGCCAAAATGATATCTGCTTGTAACTGTAAAACTTACAACCCTGCCAGAAAATATTAAATAAACGATGTTTATCAGAATGACCATAAAATCGTCAACTACAATGTAGACAGACGTTTTGTGATAAAATCTGAATTTTTTCAGATTTTTTTAAATACTTTAAGGTAGGAAAAGATAGCGTCGATCATGAATAACCCACGTTTACACTCCGAGGGTCCCGAAAAAAAGCTTACATACGGAGGGTTAATTTACAATTTATGTCGATCATGATTTTTTTGTCTTTTGATGTGCGCGCACTCACCACGCCTATGTTGGACAACGTAAAGGTCGTGCCGGTTAGATCGGCGAGCGGAATCGACGACTTGCTACCGCACTCCTGAAGTCTGTTGAGTTCCCGCGCGATCGCGTGAACGCTGAGATTCTGCACGTTCTTGATGTTCGGTACCACCAGGCCCTCCGGAGTGTCCATGGCGATGCCGATGTTGTGATTGTCCAGGACCATCAGCGTTTGGCTTTCCTCGTCGAGCCAGGCGTTTAACTTGGGGCACTGTTCTAACGCCAGCGAGGCCGCTTTTACGAAAAACGGCAAAAGAGTCAGAGAGACGCCCCGTTCCCTCAGAGAGTCCTTCACTTCGTTTCGATAGCGCATCACTTGGTTTACGTTGCACTCGTCGCTGTAGACGAAGTGCGGTATGCTCTGCGAGAAATTCGTGGTAAAGATAAAGTTACTTTCTGATGAATGAGTCGTTTGTTTATAAGAATACAAAAAAAATGTTTATTGAAAGATATAGGAATTGTAGGAACAATTGGAAATCGGGATTGTAGAAAATTAAATTTGAAGAATTCAAAATCAGACAGAAAGAAGAGAGAAAGGAAGAATTAAAGCACAGAATATTACAAATAGAATTTAGTGTCGACGAAAGAAAGATTCTAGGATCTCTTAGACTTCACGAAAAGATGTTGCTACTAGGTAACTGTTTTTTCAGCGTCTCGGTGACTCACCAAAGATTTCGTCATAGTTTTCCACATGTGTTTCGAGTATCCTTTAAGGCCGACAGTCTTTCCCGTCACATTCGTGAACGACAGAGCTTCCGTTTTAACTTCTGTTCTAACTTTCGAATCCGCGGAAATTTTCTGTAAATGTGCCAGGATGTCCTCCTTGAGCACTCTTCCTTCCTTGCCAGTCGCTGTTACGTCCTTTAACTTTACATTGTTCTCTTTAGCTATCCTCCTCACCGCCGGGGTTGCCAATACCTTCCCCAAGATGTTGTCCTCTGACTGCCCCATCTGACTGACTTCATCCATTTCCCTCTTCTTATTCTCCCAAATGTAAATCTTTTCGTCTATTTCCGTCTCCTTATTCTTCGAATTGTCAGTCTCTTCGTCTATTTCTCTCTCCTTAGCTTTATCAGTCTCTTGATTCTCGGCACTCCTTACGGTTTCTTCCGCGTCGTCTCTTTCGCTCGTAGATTCGTCTTTCGAATCGTCCTCTATCTCAATATCACACAATGCCGAGCCGACCATCGCGACGTCGTCTACCTTGTAGTGGAGAGTCTTGACGAGACCATCGTAGCGACTCGTGATTGTTACTGCGGCTTTGTCACTCTCCACGTCACAGATCTTGTCGAACTGGTTCACTCGGTCTCCCGGGTTCACGTACCTAAAGGATTTCGCCGAAATTCAGAATGGAGACAAAAATATTTTGGATTATTAAAAAATGCTGAATTAACTCAGACAATTAATTTATTAAAAATTAAAGAGGTTTCTGAAATCAAGATTAAAAAAACTTTTAATATCAAATATAACAGATATCAAAATTAAAAAAGCTTTTTCACAACACCTCCTGAAAGTCCGATTTTCGATGCCTGTAGAGCGAGGCGAAAGGGGCCAATTTCACGCTGGGTTTACTTTCCTGCCTTATAGAGAAGAAAATTGATGACGTAGCGGGCAGAAAGTAAAGTAGCAGGAAAATACATGACAACATAACCTATATACTATTTCATTGTGAAAACTATATTACTTTCAATGAATAAAAAAATGATTACTACTTCAAAAATTACTTGTATTAAAACTATCGATTTGGAATTCTTTTTTCTTAATAAAGTCACTGAATAATAAGATAACTAATTGTACCTATTTACATAATATCTCTAAATAAAATCCCAAATTGTCAATCAAATTTAGTGCAAAAATTGAAATTATTTATATTTTTCTTTTTGAAATTTTATTATCATTCAAATTTTAATTTTGTGATAGGTGAAAGGCTTTCACCCCCCACATCTCCACATCGGAGCTTCGCCCATGGACCCCGTGTTACTATTTTTTTCTTTTTCTATTTAACGATTAACGCACGTACAAGCTATATGAATCAAACACCAATCGCACACACTTTACAGGCATTTAAAAGTCGAACATTTCCATTAAGTTGTTGTGAAAAATATCGTGTGGACCATGGATCGAAGGCTTTTCAGACTCATATGTGATTGCCGCCCTCGCCTTCGGCTCGGACAATAAACTTCACATTCTGAAAAACGTCTGAAAAACGTAGCCTTCTCCTTTTGGTGCACAATATACTACTTAATTGAAATTTGAAAAAGTTCTTGATACCAAATAATTTGTATATCGGAATTAAAGAAAGCTTTTGTAATTTGAATTAGAAACACTTGTGACACCAAATAATTTAGATATCATAAATTGAAGGTTTTTGTTTCCTAAGGGACCACTACTTCGTCCGAATAAACTTGAAATTCAGACTCGAACGATTCCGCGAATTCGGATAAACGTATCTTTTAATGTATACCGTTGTGCATCGTGAAAAGACATTCTTCTACAGATTATATCAAACTTTTCATGTACCATTCCTTCACTGTGACGTCTCGAATTCCCTCGCCGATGTCCGCCAAATTGAAGGGTATCACTCTACCGGAGCGCAACGAGCTTGCAGACAAAAGTCGACGTAGTATCGGGTAGCGCGATCGTTCAGCCTACGCAAACAAAAGTTCCGCCGATAATAAAAATAGTAATAACAATCACGATGTTGGGCGCGACAAGATAAGTAAGATATATAGCGGAACCCAGGGCATAATAAAAACTCTAAGTTTAAACAAGTTTCAAACATATTAAAAATTATAAATAAATGAACTTAGTTTTGCATCAAAATATTCTTTGAAATATTCACTATAAGAAAAACAGAAGTTTTACTGCGAAAGAATAGTTGAAAAGGACGAAATTATTGTTTTATTAAAAGCATGATTTAACTTTATGCTTTTTATATGAGGTTTATACTACGTTTACGCGAGCGTTACTTCTGTAGTAACTTACGATAATTCCTTCGCGTAAACGGGATTTTGTAGTAACTTACGATAATTTACTCCGCGTAAACGAGTTTATCGATAAAATTATTGCCAGTCAGGCCGATTCATACGTTTTAGTTATTATTTCGTACTAGCGAATTACAATTGCATTGAATTTGATACACCTGGCCTAGTAATGGTGCTCCAACCGAATAAAAATTTCGGTGTTTCCATCTTCTATTATTATTTCTCTAATATAAGTTATTGCGATAAATATTACCACATGCCTCAGTGATCGAATTGGTACGACACCTTCACGGAATGAAGGAGGTTCCAGGTTCGAACCCTGGCTGAGGTAATATTTTTCGCAATAAATTTAATAATTTAATTTAAATTATTTTAAAAATGAGATGCTTATATATATAAGTATCAAAGATTATAAACGCTTGATAATTAATCGGGCCAAAATCAATGGTCGAATCGTCACGACGATAAAATTATTGCCAGTCAGGCCGATTCATACGTCTTAGTTATTATTTCATACTCGCGAATTACAATTGCATTGTCTCTGTAAAAAGTTATCGACTATTATGTCTCGTGGTCCCATTATGTCCCAACGATATTTAGCAATCCACAAAAAGAACAATGCAAGTTAGAAGGCCAGGCGAAGAGAGAAAACAAGAAAAGAGATGTCTTGCGAATTGGCAAAATAATGTAAAAGAGAATAAAGATAAAGAATAGAAATAACAATTAAAATATATATAATTAAATTGAGGTGTACTCTTGATTTGTAATCCGATTGGGATAGATCGGGATAAACGGCGTACTATAACTTTGATCGATTCGAAAACAGTACATTTGTTTTATTTGCAGTAAGGTATTTTCTTGCTCCGTTGATTTATTGCTTTACTCGTTTGTACGAGCTGTTCCACCTGTATTACATTATCTCTTTCTTTAATCCTGGGAACAGTCACTTGGAATGGTTTTTACACCCCAACAGCGAGAAAATAAGACTCTCAGTCACAATAGTTTTCTTCACTGACTGAGAATTTATAATTATATATAAAATATGTCTATATATGTTTTCTTTCTCTTGTATAATCTGTTTGTATACACAAAATGATAAGAAGAATTAAAAAATAATTTAAAACATAATTTTCGCATTATTTTTTTGAGGGACTAAGATATATATAGGCTGCATTCTCCGATATTCACTGTCAGTACTGTAAATCTATATTTTACGTCACGTATACTATAGATTTTCAGTACTGAAAGTTGCTGACAGTGAATATCGGAATGCAGCCATAAATGTAATAATCGTATAAAATATAATTATATATAAAATATTACCTATATAATCTCATTGCAATTTTACTTTTTGTAAAAAAATAACACAAAAATTATTGTTCTAATTATTGTTCAATTATTCATCTTATTGTTTTTTTATACATATAAATAAAAATTATAAAGGAAGTAAATATAAACATATTTTAAATATGATTGGATATATATGAAAAATTTTTTCTCGGATTTTGACTTTTAATTAGGTGTAAAAACACCCCAAGTGATTGTGTGTTCACGCAGAAAAAAACTTAGGTAACTGTTCCGGGTTAATGATTCTCGAGTTTCCTCAGTCGAGAAAGGCCGTATAGTTTACTTTCCAATTATCGCCATTGTACAGAGAAAAACGCCGATACAGCAAGTATTTAACTAATATAAATACATAACAAATTTTATTAGTTATTATAGATGATAAAAATATTTATTGAGAAAATTGATTTTATTTGTTAAAATAGAGCAGCAAATTATTTTGTTCTAGTAGTAATAAAGCTCTTCCATTTCGTCATTTTTTACTCTCCAATTTGGCTTTGTTATCATACCGACGTTCTACCAGCGAATTCTTCATTTTCTATTCTCCAATTTAGTTTTGTTATCATACCGACGTTCTACCAGCGAAAATTTTATTGTAACAGCAATACACACTTGCTATGGATACGCCGCGTTTGTTTTAATAAACAAACAAACTGTTTGCGTTAACGAGATATAACATGTTTTCAAACAAATTTACTTAGTAAAAATTTCTTTACACTGCCAACAGAACATATTTCACTGGAATTAATCCTATACCTTCGCGTAATTAAACAACACAATATTGTAAAAAATATCCCAGACTTAGAAATTTACTAAATTCACAAAGTCAAACTTTTTTATCATTTGGATGCTGCACAAATTGTTTCATACTTCAAGAAGAACTTGCTTATCTTTATCTAAAAAATACACAAAATATTATCGATCTTTATTTAATTGTAAATAATATAAATTATCAAAAAGAATCATAAAAATTGATTTTAGGAGGCTCAAATGATTAAAAATCAATATTAGTAAAAATTGAGATATATATAATATTGAGGTATAAAATATACATTCCACGTGAGTAATATAGAGTTAATTATCAAGCATAAAATGTTCAAAATTCAATAAGAATCAATCACGGATAAATTCGTTCAGCCTTTATACGAGCTATTGTTACGTAGCTAATATCGCGGAGATATGTTGTTCATAATCTTATGCAGCACCGAGTTAATTAACTAATAATCTAATAATTACAATTTTTAATTGCAATTAGTAGATTATTATGAGTTATTGTAATAATTTATATATTAGCAAGTTTTGCTAACTGAGTGTATTGCCCAGGGCAGCGGATAAATCGTACTGAAAAACTAATGGTGTAAATATGCGAGACAAAGAAGACAGCATGTAATTGTTGTGATTAATAAAATACCACACTTCCTAAAAGTCCCGATTTCATCACACTGGGTGTACGATACTCAGTGTACTTTCAATTATCAATAACTCTTGACGTGGTGTTCTAGGGTCAAAGACCTTGTCATATCACGTCTTTCGTTAAGATCGTAACGGCGTAACTGTCACTTCGTCAAAATTCGTCAACGACGATTTTGAAGAAAATACGTTAACAGAGTCATTAGGGACCAAAAAATTAAAAAAATCTGGACGTTAAAAAAGTGATTATAGTGTGCAGCCGCATATATAGTAACAATGAATTTTAATGGCAGCTAAAATTCGCTCAGAATTGGTCGAGGCGATTTTATTATCCACCCGGTTTTCTGAAAGGTTCTGTCAACGAAGGACTTTTGCTTTTAAACTTGCTGCAGTTCGAGCAGTTCGAAGATTACTTAGATTACCGATATGCTATTATCTTCTCGTGACAAAGACCGGTCGCCGAATAAAGCCGAAAAATCGTTTGTTTAAAAGGTGACATGACAGCGAGACGCGTTCTTTATTCGTTCTTTATTCTCGCGTCGCTGTTCGCTTCGCGACCACTCGCAGCGTCAATGTCGGTGTCAAAGTTCAACCCGGCATGTGGCCTTGTTGATAGCAGCGATGCGGCACGTGGTGCATTCTAATGAAGCGCTCTCTTTTTGCTGTTCGTTCTCTCTTCTTACAATTAGAGGAAACTAGATTTCCAAATCAAATATTACACTTTGATCGCTTTTCGCTTCTTCCATGCGTGTACTTATTAATAAAATTACATTTCTTCTTTAACATAGGGGCTACGTCTCACAAGATCGAATAGCAATCCTGCATTGTTACAATAAATTCCTTGTAAACTTAATACGCAATAATACTAAATTGTATATTATAACGATTCCGAATGGAAGAAATTGAAAAGAAAAAAGGCTCATTTTTTAACGCATCATAACGCATACATGCACCAAAATCGGCCGCGTAGGCAGCCGACAGAAAAGCAGCCTCTGTTAAAATTTACCGAAGGAAAATGAGTCCCTCTTCACCCAGCAAACCGTCGCGAATGCTTGTACCTACCAGTCGCACAGCCGTCAACATTCGCCAGGAAAGAGCCATCAGCTGGTTGGTCTGAGTCGTTCGGTCGGTTGAGGAGAAATGTAATAAACTCCGGAGTACGACTCGGATCGCGGGAGTTCGGGAATTGTCGTGTTCACCGATACGATACAGGCGGTCGTTATCATACGCGTGTCGTGTCGTAACACGAGCGAGGCCGAAAAAACGTGTTTATTCCCCAGATAGAACATAAACTCAATAATGACGTCATTATGAGTTTCATGTTCTACGTCGGTTGTATTTATATGCACGAAGCGAGGCGCGTTATGCAATTTCGAGTCGACGAAACGGAACATGATCGGCTTACGCACGATCGACATACGTGTGATTGCTGAAGAATCGATCGCGAGCGTTTTAAACGTACTCCGAGGTTTTCTCTTGCGACGATTTTTCTTCAAAGCTCCGATTAACTTAATGAGTGATTAAAATAGCTGTACTATATGTCGTTAAAGATAGAATTATTAGTCTTTTGTTGCTCAACGCGAAAAATTAAATTAAAATCAAGTCATGCAATTAGACATTTTTTTCGCTTTAGACAAAATCTTGCCGGTTAAGTTAATCGCAACTTGATTGTCCTTATAGTGACGAGAACGAAGAAAAAGCGAAGAAAAAAAGCAGAATTTTAGGATTTATACTAATTCGTGTATATATATATATATATATATATATATATATATATATATATATATGTATATAGAAGAATGCTGCAGTAAATTCCTTATAAATTTAGTATCAGCAATACTAAATTGTATATTAATGTAACAATAATTGTATATTAACTTAATAACGAAATTATATTTCTCCAGCTTGATATAAAGGTATGTTTCAAGATCGAGTAGCAATCGCGTGGTTCATAAATGTAAATGTAAAATGTATAAAATTCGCAAACATCATCATTATATAGGCGTGTCCTCGCCTGATGACCGAAAATGTCAACATTTATTTATTCATTGATTCCGTCTGATGCACACATCGATCGCTGTTTTATATTAAGACGATGTTTATTCCGTTTCGAAACGAACTTTTTTCTAAAGTTCTTGAAACGCTTGACGTATATCCGGTATATCTATCGCAATCTCATGAGTCGTTGGATAATATAGTAAATATTAGATTACCGATTTTTCAGAAGTGCAAAAGATACCGATTCCACGCTTGTCTCGTGAACTCCGCCCTCGATCTGATAACCGATGCAAAAGAATGCATAAATAAGGCCTATATAAATATCTGAAGAAGGAAATCGTCACAGGCGCCGAAATTGTCGAGTTATTCATGTCTGCCGATCGCGCGGATCGTTACACCTGGTTTCTTAGACAGGACGAGGTAGGGCACCTAGTTTACTCTTCCTCTAGTAAGTCTGGTAAATTAAACCCGTACCGCATTTACACCGGTTTTCAGGAATGATGGATAACGGGTGGGAATAAATCACACGCTCCGACACGCCATTCAATAATTGTTTTATTCCAGGACCAATCTATCTCCCTTTCTCGCCGCGCTCGTTACAATAGAAAAGATATTAGTATTTTTCTTCTTTCTCTCTCTCTCTCTCTCTCTCTCTCTCTCTCGCTCTCTCTCTCTCTCTATAGTTTATGTATCGCGGAAAGGATACGTAATATATGTTTCTAAAATGCGGGAGAAACATTCGAGATAATTTTCACGTAATTTCCGAAACACTCGATCAGCCTCGTAAATCGCTTTAAAATGCGTAAGAAAAGAGGGGGGGCAGGAGGGGGCTGAGAAGAAACACTCGAGTCGAAAACAGTTGCATTCCCAATTAATATTCTCGATATTCCGTAGTAGATATAATTGTGCTCGCTTTAAGTACATTTATTTATTGTCCATTGTGTACGATTATCATGTCTCGGAAGGCGCTCTCGGAGAGGCGGCGGTGTAGGGGTGGGAGTGGAGGGAGGCGCGTGTTAAATGTCCGATAAATAAATGAGGAGCTAAACGAATTAACGTGAGATCAACATTTACGCTCCTAATCGAAATTATGCAAGTCACAAAGTGCTCGGCTAGAATTAGTGGGTCACACGGTATACACATGCTGGATAAATGCACGTACACGTACGTATATGTGTTTCTTCATTTTTTATGCGTATGTGTGTATGCGTGTGTCCGCGCTCGCACACGTGTGTGTGTGGGTGTGTGTGTGTGTGTGTGTGTGTGTGTGTGTGTGTGTGTGTGTGTGTGTGTGTGTGTACATTTATATATAATTTATGCACAAGGACAACAGTAACAATAACGACAACAGCGATCATGATAACGACCAATGACCTCCGCTGAGAGAAGACGATCTCTCTCCTTCTCGATATGCTATGAACGACAGCCGCGTCGCGAGACGCTCAACATCCTCGCCTTCGAATACCAGTTCGATTATATCAGTCTCCCCGATAACAGATTAGAATTTATAAATATCAATATTAGCGATTTGCTAATTTCAATCTCTCTTCGGATGCCGCTGCATCCCCAGATAGTCACGATGAGGGGGTGGTCTACAATTGCGCCACTTGCTCGTTGTTGGTCGTGCTGGACGTTAGCGAGATCTCGGTGACCCCCACGGACGTCCGCACCGCCGCGGTCAGGGCGCCCTGCAGGGGCACGTTCTCGCTCGCCGACTCGCAACCCGTGTCTGCAAAAATAAAAAATCGAAGCTTCATCAGTCACCTGGGTAGCCGGGTGGAGAAGGGGCGGAAAACAGGAAGCGAACGTCAGGCTGCGAGCGCCTGTGGAATGCATTGTCGCGCACGCTCGAATTCCGCCGTGGAGAGACAGACAGAGAGGGGTCCGTCCACCGTTCGAGTGTCAAGTCAACACGTGCCGTCGCGATAGAATAATTGGATTTCTTCGCGTCGACCGTTGCGTTGGCGACATTCCGCTGCTGGCGGCAAGAACTTTATTACGAATAAAATAATTTCAGTAACAGACCGATCTTTTCGAGGGAAGAAGGGAAACGCTCGTTACCACGCCGCAGTCGTATCGAATTATATGACGTCAGAAGCGAGAAGTCGCGCGAATCTTTTTCTTGCGGACCGCGTTTTTTTTCCCCCTCGCGTGCCGCAAAGCGCTCGAAGCTTTTCCGCTCGCAAATCGATGAAAAAACTGAGAAATTCTGATCGATTATCAAGTGGATTAAACGGAAATCCCGCTTCTACTTTCTAACAGAATCGTTAATTTTTTTAACGAAAATGTTGAAATGCAATGTAATCCTCGAACCATAAATTCAAGGTCCATTTCCTCCGAAAGGGTGGGACTAATGCAGATTGAATCGTACGCGCGGGATAATAAAACACTAATGCGGGATGATAAAAAAAAAGTATGTTTTATCGCTGAAACATGCCGAGTGCGATCGAAGAGAGGCTGGATTTATTTCGACAAAATAAGAAAGAGAAGCTGGGAAGAAATGAGAGCTTTAAAATTCGCTTTTTTAAACAAGAACGACCGATATTACGTAATCCCTGTCTCTGAATGCAGCCGCGAGACGTATGATATCCGGCCGCGACACGTGAAATTTCTCAAATTTCCCGCGGATAATCCGCCCATAAATTCGCAAGAGAACAAAGGACTGAAGGACTGGCGGTGGCGCATATTAAGTTAATAATTTAGCACCGTTTAGAGCGAATCATCCGGAGGGGACCATTAGCGGGCGCGCGCGCGCGCGCGCGGACGCCCTGTAATCCGCCTCGTGATTGCGTAGCCGTTGCTGGGCGATGGTTAATCACGGGCTAGACGGTAGCAATAACGATTTTCACGCGGAAAATTAACGTTATTAATCGATCCCGACTTGAAAAGAGCTCATAAAGGGTGAAACGACCGTTAAAGCCGAGCTGTTCTCGGACGGTCGCGCGCTTATAAATAAAGCATTTAATAAACTAAAAGCTTTCAGAATCTCCGCGCGGATTGGCCCAGATTTTCCGGCCGGGGCCGTTACAACGGCCGCGTTAATATCGAATATCAAGCCGTCGCGTCTCCCGCGTATCGATTAAGTACTTTCTTTTCGTGCGAGAGCGGCCGAACGGCGGCGCGGCGCGGAAACGATTCGTCGTCTTCGTCGACGGCTCAGATCGGATGTCACATCGGATTCTTCGATACAACGGCGAATTCAGCGCCGGATTTACGTTGCAAGGCTTTTTTCAAGCTGTCCTGTAGAAAAGGGGAGGGCCACTCCTTTCTTACGTTTTACATTATTATTTATTCCGCGTCACCCTCGCGTCGCGCGCGGTCTGACAATCAACCTCGTAGGCAAAACTCATTCAAGATCGAATTGAGGGGTCTAAATTAACGTTACCGCTCCTCTATTTCTCTCCTTTGTAATCTTATCATCATCTTCATAATCATCTTTTTAATCTCCTCGCTACTCTTTTCTAGACTTTTAAACAAATTTTTCAACATCAATTCTGCCAATTCTTTTAAAATATCAATTTGCTCATCTTATTAACTAAAATAATTATCAAACATATTATTTGTGCGCTATCAAAATGTGCATCAAATATAGCGAGAAAATAAGGGATTAATTAACGTAATTAATCCCTCATTTCCTTGCTACATAATAATTAACAAACATATTATTTGTTCGCTATCAGAATATAGCGAGAAAATGAGGGATTAATTACGTTAATTAATCCTCCATTTCCTATATTCGATATACGTTTTGATAGCGCTCAAATAATATGTTTGATAATTATTTATAACTAATAAAGATGAGCGAATAGATATCTTAAAAGGATTAAGTAACTAATTGTTGTTGTCCCCAGGCAAAAGAAAAGTTTTTTGCGGTGTGCAATATAGTTTTGCTCATTTTACCCGAAAAAAAGATCCTACGAAATTAACGTGTCAAATCACGTAGCTCGGGATCGCGGGACGAGGTCGTAATCACCAACGAGTTTAGCCTCACATTTCGTCATGGACGACGCGCCGGCGCTGCTGCCCTGCTTCTTGAACGTGCTGCCCATGCAGACCTTGCCGCGTATATTCTTGTCCGGCTGGAAGACGATGATGTAGACCTTGGGCGAGTAGAGGCAGACCAGGGTGACGGACGCGCTCAGGCTGATCGCCACGCAGAGGGTCGTGATCTGCGTCTCGTGGGCGTTTCCGGTGCCGAAGTAGATCGGCACGAAGGCGAGCCAGATGATGCACGTGGTGTACATGGTGAAGCCGATGAACTTACTCTCGTTGAAGTTCTCCGGGATCTTGCGCGTCTTCACCGCGTATACGGTCGAGATGAGGATCAGCAGGGCGTTGTACAGCTGGGAGAACAGGAAGCTCATGTCCTGGATGTTGCACTTGAGGATCACCTGACGGCGATCCGGATACGAGTACCTGGTCCCCGGCGGCTCGATGATCATCCAAACCAGCGTCAGCACCACCTCGGGAATCGAAAAGAAACCGTCTCTCTCTTTGTCTTGATGAAACAAAACGCGCGAGAACGGGACAAAGTGTCTATTTCGAACTAAATTTTAGAATTCCTCTAATTATTATAAGTAGATATGTTCGAAGAAGATTACGGATCTATCTTTTTTATTCAAGATTATTAAAAATCAGATACGTAAATGAGAAGCACCTGGTTCGAAATGGGAACTTCGTTTCCCTACAATCGGGACCTGAATCCACTTACTTGGAAGGCGATCAGCGCGGCCGCTATGCAGACCTGTGACGTGGGGCTGATGTACCGCGGTCTGACGGCGGACCTCGAGGCCGAGTCGAAGATCCTGGCGATCCGGTTGGTCTTGGTGAGCAGGGCGCCGTACACGGCGCTGAAGCTCACGCCGACGCCGAAGCGCTGGAGGACGCAGGTCACCGTGGTCGGCGTGGCGAGGAGCAGGAAGGTGTTCAGGTAACACACCAGCACGCCCGCCAGCAGGATCACGGTGAGTTCTCGTCCGGAGGCGCGGACCACCGGGGTGTCGCGGTGATGGAAGAGCAAGCACGCCACCGCCAGGGTCGCCACGATTCCTAGGCAGGATATTACCGCAGGTGCGATGGCGAAGGCGCTACTCCACCTAACGAAAGGAAGTAAACGCGCAAACCACGTTTATTTAATTAGTATAATCTCTTTTTGTTAGCCAACGCCCATTTTTGGGAAAATAAATAATAATGCTGCAAATTCCAGTGATGAATAATTCTCTTTCAATCTATCGGACAACACTCAACTCTGGGAAAGCAATTTTATTTTAAACTAATAATATAAATAATAATGAGTGTGCGATAAATAATCTATTTTTGGCCAATTTTTAGAAATAAAAATTTTATTTTAAACTTCAACAACATAAATAATAACGAGTGTACAATAAACAATATGTTATATCCGCCAATTCTGGGAAAAGCAATTTAAACTTTGTTAAAATAAATAATAATGGGTAAAGTTTTTATTGGGTCGTCGCTAAATAAAGTCCGTCGAAATCCGTCAAAGTTTTACAGAACGCTTTTGCATAAAACGAATCTACTTATTATATGTACTTATATAATTATATCTACTTATTATAGGTACAACTCTTAAAATGTTTAAAGAATAAAATAAAATTCTTTTTTTTTATAGCCTTTGAAGCTATAAACCATAAACCCTCAAACTAAATTTATCTCGCGACAGTTTCTCTTTTATCCCGAATTCTGCGATCGTTTCTATTAATCCTACAGGATTAACACTCCGCGATATCTCTCAGTGACTCTCGCGACAGCGTCGGAATGTCGGGGAGAGACGCGTGTGCGCGTACCTGATATGATGGACCGGTAACTGATAGCACCCTCGTTTGTCAGGATGCGGCCAGAAGCCCGGGCCGCAGTCCATGCAGGTGTGCTCGTCGTAAACAAACTCGTACGCCTCGCATTGGTCGCACACCCAGCAACAAGTGTCACCCTGTTGCTTCTTTATCATACCTGGCTCGCAGGGCAACGAGCACGCGGAGATCGGTATATCCTTCGTCCCCCGCGCCCACACCATCTCCTCCGTGCGGATGTCCAGGGAGTTGTACCATTTGCCCACCACCTGTCGACCAGAGATTTGGCACATGGTTGACCCGCCAGCTGAACCTCCGCACGCGCAAACGTCTCGTTTCGCGATTTCGAAGCCAGTCAAATTTTCCGTCGGCTGCCAGTTAATCGCGCGCGAGAGAAAAATAGATAGATAGATAAAGAGAGAAGGAGAGAATGATTCTAAAATTTCTTCCACATTTTATCCGTATTTTTAAAGAAAGATTTTTAAAGTTCTTTCTCCATTTTATCCACGTTTGCGTAACTTTCTTTTAAATTGCATTTTTTTATATGGATTTATGTTGCTTAATTTGTAAATAAAACCATGAATAACTTATTTTTCAAATGTTCTTTATTATCGCAAATTGTTCAATTTTATCAGTTTAATTGATTTAATTTGAATTATATTTTTAACGTCAATTTTATTGCTTCATTAACTTTTAATTTTCTCGTTCTTTATAAACACCGTTATATTATTTTTAGCTCGAGGGTTTCATTTTACCTCGGCTACCCCGGGCAAAAGCGGTTTCCCAGAAGCTCGCAGACTCTCGAAAGTACAGCCGTCGGGCAACTTTAATTACTCGTTAAAAAGACAGAGCCACTTCTTTGCGCACTCGCTTCGCCCGATTCCGTGTCGCGTCACATCGATCGCGCCGACTTTACACGGCGTATTAACAAGCTCGACGTTGTAGACAATGGTATTCAAAAAAATAAATAGCGTGACGAGTAAATAAATAGCGGTAGTTTCCCGATTTGACAACCGTGATTACGCTAGAAACACGCGACGTTTGTAGCTGTCGAGAATTTTATTTCGACCTGTTGTATAACAGCGAAAAATGTCGGGGCAGCATTTTTGGCATTGGCTTCGCAATTTAAAGCTCCAACTTAAACACTCTTAAAATAAAGATGGACACTTTGCTTTGCCATTTTGCTCGAATCTGGATAAGGCTTGCTAGAACCTATCATCAAGAGTTCAATCATTAACGATTGCAAAGTTCGAAGTTCGAACGCTGTTCACACAGATTACTCGACCACCGGAAAACCTCTATTGATCTCTGAGTGATAATGTTAAAGTTCGAAAACCGAGAAATGTCGATGCAGCATTTTTTATATCGGCTTTACAATTTCCAGACAAAAATTATAAGGTAAAATTAAATAATATTTTGCCCTTTTGTCCGAATTCAAATTAGGTTCGTTAAAATCTATCTTCAAACGACTGTAATATTTGAGCATGCAATTCAAACACTTTAAAATTGGTCGATCACCGGAAAATGTCATGCGGCGCTTCGTGCATGTGTTAACGAGTGACGATGAGAATTAAAATTCGCGAAAACCGAAGGGTATCAGTGCGCAGCATTTTTCATATCAACTTTACAATCTCCAGACTAAAACTCCATTAAAATAAAATTCAGCACTTTGTTTTGCCATTTTGTTCAAATTCAAATCAGGTGCGTTATGGAACTTATCTCCAGGGGATTTTCATCGGAAAATCTCGAGCGCTATCTCGTCCGCGTATTAGCGGAGCGATGATGAAAACTAAAGTTTGCGAAAGCGAGGGGTGAAGGGAGGGGGGCGACTTCCTGGGGAGTTCCAATTGAATTTATCGCTCTCGGCGGGCAGAGAGTTCGTTCAATTATGCATCGGCGATGGGTATAATAGCGCGTAACAATAATTAGAGCGCTCGGAATGAGCCTTACCTGATAGTGATAGCCATTCGCGCCATTGTTGTTCGTCCCCTTGCGGAAATTGAGGATTTCGTATCGCGCCAGGCCGTCTCCGTGCTCGTCGAATTTCACCAAGCTGCCGGCGGCGTCTGCAAAATAACTCGAAATGGCTGCAAATTTCCGTCGCGGCCGCGAGCCCCGAGGCGAGACATTCAGCCGCAAATTAATCCATAAAAGCTATTAACAATAAGTCTATACATGAACCTAGAGTCTATTTCAACGCTTATTCATGTTACGTGCACGTCTTCAAAAATTGATGTTTTCGGACAATTTAATATTAATTATTGGCAATTTTTCTAATTCTATTATATTCTTCAGTCTTTTCTACCCCTATTTCATATATAACTCTTTTAAATTTGGTTAACTAAACCCGAAGTTATACGCGGCGATCAAAGTTGCGAGGTCCATGTATGGACAGTGTAGCCTCAAGTGGTTGAGACTTGAAGTGTAGCCTTTAAGAGTTACCGGTTTAACTTCGATGACGACAGCTCTCTCGTGTAATAATATTATTCAACGGAAGCTTAATAATATCCCGAAACAAAGACTGAAAAATGAAACAAGAAACGCCGCGCGTGCGCGGACGGGAAGACGCAATGTGAATAACTCTCAAATTCGATTTGACAGCACTCTATTTTTGAAAGATTCTCACTTTTCATGAAGCCGACAGGATTCATTCTTCTCGATCGATCGTTTCGCCGATTATCCCATCCAACGCTATTTCATCGAGCATTTCTTTAGCGTACCCTCTTCTCCCGCCCACCCTTCCCGGCGGTTCTTCAGGCACCCTTGGAACGAAAGGGTGTAAGACGAACGAAGGAGAAGAGACAGAGGGGAAAGAAAAGAAAAAAAGAAGTACAAAAGAGGCGAACAAACGGCGCGTCGCGCCGTTACGATTATTCCCGTTTTGTGCGGAGGACGACGCGCGCCGTCATCGGGACTCACCTACAAAGGACACGTTCAGCAGATAATTCTTATAGAACGCGCCGCGGTCGTAGTTGGCCATTGACGAGCATATGCCCTTTCTGTGCCCGCACAGGTCGTGGCGCAGGTTGTTGAGCGCGAGGGCGAACGCGTAGACCGCGTCCACGACGAATTGCACCTTGGACTCCTGCTCGTAGCCGCTCGCCGCGTTGAGCCTGAGCTCGGGACGGCAGCTCTGATTGCCGGTGCCGGTCCTCCATCCGACCTGCGGGCCGAGACGCTCGTAGGCCGCCGTGTCTCTCCGCAGGGTGCAGCCGAACACCTCCTCCCAGTACTCGCCGAACCACGGATTCCGCCGATTGTTCTCGGGGGTGAGCGATCCCATGTAACTGTCGAATTCGGGGATGTTTTCCGATTGCAGCTCGACGGTGATCGCGCCTTCGGCCTCTTCCTCGAGACCCTCGACCAGCTTGCCCTGCCGGCCCCAGCCATCGCTGGCCAGCCACTGTGACATTCGAGTCGTTGTTTGAGGAATTTTTAGAGCGCAAAAATCACCGGAACCCCGTTTTTATTTCAGCACAATAGTAACAATGACGAAGATGAAAAACTGAGTTTTCATAGAAATCTTATTTCAGGGAAAAAACCGCGAGACAAGCTTCAAAACAATTTCGATACGCTTAGGAAAACAACTTGCTGGCAATACGAAGACCCTGCACAAGAAACGGCGAACGTTTGGAGAAAACGATAGCTTTCTTTTATCCTCGATGTTTATCTGACTTATCTCCGCGTTTCTTAACTTTTTATTCTCTGCACTATGCGTTCTTTGTTTTAAATATTTCATTTATTATATTTATTATTTAATAGTCGAAGAAGACTCTGTATGTAGATCGAAAAGTATATTTAATAGTTATTAAACTATTTTTGTTTTTGAATTTAACATCTCTCGATTGCTCGTTTGGCCCTTGAACGTTCTACATTGTTTTAAAACGATAGCTATGAACTAATAATAAGAAGAGATACAGGGCTGGTTCCATGCTACCAGCGATGGCTCTACAATAATTACCCCGACCACCGACCTGAAACGGCTGGCTGAGGTTCGACCGTCTCGCGGCCTCGAGGATACCGCGGGCGTCCTCCGCCCGGGTGAAGAGGACAATCGCGCGGGCGTTCGGCTTTTTGCTCAGACGCTGGATAATGTCGTCGAACACTTTGTCGTCGGCGGCGCTAGGCACCTTCAGCGCGGCCGCGATGCAGACGTTACGCTCGGTCGCCTCGCGCGTGAACACCTCGATCCCGTATTCGCCGTAGCTACCCTCAGAGTACACGGTGGAGACGTACGACCAGTTGGCGCTCTTCACCACGTCGACCAGCGCGATCGACTGGAAGGTGTCCGGCGGTACCGTTCTCGCGAAGTAGTCAAACCTGAAGATCGAATCAGCGGAACACTGGGAATGCACTCGATTCGACTTGAGACAGTCAGAATGTATGTGATTATTTATTTGTTTTATTTAAATATATATGATGATATATTTTTTATATTATATATGTACATATGTATAAAAATATTATATATAACATATATATACATCTAATAATTTTACACTATATATATATATATATATATAATTATATATGTTAATTTATACTATATATTATTTATTTTCCAGGCTTAGACAAGAAGGAAATACAGCAATCGTACCACCAACAAGGTGCACACATCAAGAGATTATGCCGGAGAGATAAAAACAGCTACATGGAAAGGATATGTAAGGAGATCGAAGGCCATCAGCAGAGAAACGAAACCAGGGACCTCTTCAAGAAAATCAAACAGATAACCCGAGATTTCAAACCGCAGTCGATGAGCATACAGGACGAGCAAGGACGAACCTTGACGGAGCACACCAAAATCTGCAAGAGATGGCAGGAGTACTGCCAATCCCTCTTTGAAGATCAAACAGAGAAACTCCTTCAGGGATACCCCAGCCTGGCTGACCAGGAGCCTGAAATACTAAGATCAGAAGTTGAAGCCGCCATTAAGAAACTGAAAACGGGAAGATCCGCGGGAGCGGATGAGATTGTGGCAGAGATGATCGGTGCCGGCGGCGCCCATATGGTGGACCTGCTGCACGTCCTGTGCAACAAAATCTGGAAATCCGGGAGATGGCCGGATGAGTGGGTGGCATCCATATTTGTACCCATACATAAAAAAGGCCCAACAACACTCTGCTCTAACTACCGCACAATAGCTCTGATCTCCCATCCAAGTAAAATACTGCTCCACATCATTCATGAGAGGTTGAAAGCTTACATCCACCCGGAGATCCCCCAAGAACAGGCAGGATTTATGCCGGGGCGAGACACGAGGGAACATATTTTAAACATCAGACAGATAATAGAAAAACTGAGAGAGTTTAACAAACCCGGATATCTGTGCTTCGTCGACTACCAAAAGGCCTTCGATCAAGTAAGATGGGACAGTTTTTGGAGCATCATGACAGAGATGGGAACCCCGCAACACATCACCCGCCTTATTGCCAATCTTTACAAGACTGCAGAAACACAGGTGAAAGTGCAAGGTCACTTAAGTGATCGATTCACGGTGCACAGAGGGCTGCGTCAGAGTTGCATCCTCTCTCCGATACTGTTCAACTTGTATGGAGTATGGGTCATCAGAAAGGCCGCATACAATGGGACGGCGGAATTACCGTTGGAGGAAGGAAAATATCGAACCTGAGTACGATATAACGCTCCTGGGAGAGTCAGAAGAAGAAATCACAGCCTTGATGGCCAAAGTAGAAGAAGTCAGCAAAGAGGTGGGCTTGAGGATAAACACCGCGAAAACCAAAATGATGATAATCAACAGATCATTAGAGGGACAACCACTTCCAGACCATGTAGGCGGAATCGGAGTCGTGAGGGACTTTATATACTTGGGCGCAAAAATAACAAACACGGGCAGCTGTGAACCGGAAATAAGAAGAAGAATCGCTATGGGGAAGACTGCAATCGCAAAACTAACACGCATATGGAAAGACCGCGGCATAAGCAAAGAAACAAAAATAAAACTAGTAAAAACACTGATATTCCCCATCGTAACCTACACTGCCGAATCCTGGACAATGAAAGGCGGCCGACAGAAGACGGATTGACGCTTTCGAGATGTTTGCATGGAGACGTATGCTCAGGGTATCCTGGGTCGAGAGACGCACAAATGTATCGATTCTGAACGAGCTGAACATCACAGATAGACTAACTAAAAGCATTCAAAGATCCATCCTACAGTACTTTGGCCACATAATGCACAGGGACAACGACTCTCTGGAAAGGCTGGTAATACAAGGAAAAGTGGAAAGAAGGAGGCCCCGAGGGCGATCACCAACGCAATACGTCGATCAGATCGCCGGACTGACGGATGCCTCTGTATACGATTGCATCCGTACAGCAGAAAACAGGGAAGGATGGCAAGAGAAGATACGGCTAATGTAGATTGTCACACGATGCCCGGCACCGAGCAACACGATTAAGAAGAAGAAGAATTATTTATTTTATAATTTATATTGTATATAATTTATATTATATGTTGTAAAAATCTATTTGGTTTTTATACTATATACGCATTACATAGATATATATATAATATATATATTTAAATAACGCTCGCGGAAAAATAATCTCAGAAGGCTCAAATAATTAGAAATCAATAAATAAAAAAGAGAGGGCACAAAGCCACAACAGGATGTTTGTGTCGTAGTCTTTAATTTAATTTAATTTAATTTAATTTAATTAAGGATTACGACACAAACATCTTGTTGTGGTTCTGTGCCTCTATCTTTTTATTTATATATATTTTTCTACTGTAAGAAAGAAATTTTAAGACTATCATTAATAAGAAAGTGAAAGAGCAACAGTTTTAATATTATTAATTAAATGGGAATCTATTATTATCAATCCTGGATTACTAACAATTCATCTTCTAGATGCATTTGGGAGACTAATGATTAGTAATGGGAATCGATAACTTTTAATTAACGTGCAACCTTGAGATATACGTTTAAATGATCATTTCTGCGGATATGTACTCGTCAAAGTCAGCCATAACGAGTGTTTGAACAGTAGTAGGAAATCTTCCAATGGCAATTACTCGCGAGGTCGACAAACGATGTCAAACTAACAAGCATCTGACGGGAATGTCAGATGCTCACATTAATTATAATTGAGACCTTATCGGGCGAATCGAAAATTGTTCGAATCAATAATTGGTCAAACGTAAGTTTCGAAAAAGGAGATTATAAATTTTTCATGAAAAAGTCAAAGTTTATTCGAAAGCTCTATATGAATTCTGAAGTATAATAGACCGATCGTTCAAATATATAAAGTTGTAAAGCAGAGCTTTGCGAAATACGACTCGAATAACTCGATAACGAGCCATTAAAATATGTATTTCTAATTAATCGTGCCCTCAATGGAGATTTGAAGATGATCTACGATTATTAGATTGGCACAAAACTTGTTTTATCGTTTTTCTACCTCTCCTGTCATTTTTGTCATTCCTTATTAAATTCTATCTTAAATAAGATCACTTTTTCAACTATCCAAAAAAAAAATTTTTTTTAAGTTACTTCCAAAGAGAGAAATATTCTTCTATGACATTTGCAAGCTTACTTTTTGAACTGCAGTTTCCCACTTTACTCGAGAAGTCAACTTTTGCGCCAATAATTTAATATTTAAAAGTGTACCAACTTCGACTGAAGAATTTATCTACCTGGTCTTGTCGCTGAGCGCCTTGGCCGTGGAAGCCGGCGATATCTGGGGGATGTGAAAGAGCCGCAGCAGATTCGCCACCTGCAACGACACCGAGCTGTAAGAGCCGCCTACGACCCCGAAAATGGGCCCCGCGCTCGTGGTCCTCTTCACCCTGGGCGTCGACTTGTCCGCGCACTCCAGCACGCTGATGTCGATGTTGGACAGGGACGCTCGGACGAAGTGCAGGCTCTGATTGAGCGCGTACGTGTCGCGGCCGCACGTGTCGAGGATGTGCACGCCCAGCAAGACGCCCGGCAGGATCTTGTCCTGCCGATTGATCTGATCGACGGCGAACAGCATCGCCTCGAGACGCTGCACGCCCCGGTGATAGATGTTGGGCCCGCACGCGGTTGGGCCGCCGCCCTTCTCGTGCACCGGGAACAGTCCGCCCAGGACGATGTCGCCGGGTATCAGCACCGCCTCGTTGTGCATCCTCAACTGCACCATCGACAGGGTCGTCAAACGCTGCAGCGACAAGGTCAGCAGTAGCAACGGCCAAGGCTGGTGCATCTTAACTGCCTTGATTGCGCGCCGTGTCTCACGTCGCTCTTGACAGTCCGCGTTTCCTCGCGGGGGAATCCTAGGATCCTTGGTCCGTCGCGCCCGTTACATCTGTCGGGATGAAGTTCCTACCTCGAGCCGAGCGCCTATCTCGAAGCGAAGTGTTTTCCATCCTCTGCTCCTTGATTCTCTCTGCATTTTCGCGATCGATCGGCACACTGTTCTCCTCTCGTTAACAAGCAGATAAATTATTTCCCTAACATTGAATTGACGGTATTAATTGCTCGATTACGGCCGGGGTCCCTTGGAATTTCGAGATTAGGAATATTTACCGCACTCCCCGCTAGCAAGATCCCGGTCAACACGGAGGAAGACGCTTCTTCGATTCGCGCAGGGAAAAAACTAACACACCGGATTCCCCGCCAGCGATCACGGTATTCGCGCACCACTGACCGCGAGCTTTTTGATCGTTCTTCGATCGTCGTTCGAACGATCGGACGCGCTTTTTCGCGTTAGGCATCCCTCCGGGGGAAAGTACAGACGATAAAGAACCGATAAATCCCGGGAGTGTGCGTCGAGCCCGTCTTTCACGAGTCGCCTCGGGCGTTCCTCGGATTCCTCACGTTGTATATTATCTCTGCCTGAGTTTTCCCCGCAGCGACTTCTTTTTCCTCTCTCTCTCTCTCTCCCTCTCGTCTCTGCTCTATTCCCTGAACAAATGCCAGTTCGGTTCGAGAAAATGGGCAAGCGGCGAACACGGAATTCTCTCCGGACTCTTTCAAGGAAGGCCTTAAAGCGTCCGATGTGATTATCGTGAATCCTCGTTGTTCCAATGAACGGTTGTTCCGGAATCGGAATGGGCAAAGGTATCGGGAGGACTCAGGTGCCGGAAGGATCGCTCGACGTCGTTTCCAGCCTCGGCGTCGTCGTCGTCGTCGTCGTCGGCCTTAACGTCCTCATGGCCATCGAGACCTCCCTCCTCCTCCTTCACCTCCTCCTCCTCGAGCTAGGGCTCCGTTGAATTTCCGGCTCTTCTTCTTCCGTCGTCGTTATAGAATAATCCTCCTTCCCCCTTCCCCGGACACGCGACTATCCCTTCCCTTCGTCTTCTGTCTTCCAGGATATTACTTTTATCTCGCTTTCCCTACCGTCTTTTTTTCCTCAGGTGAATTTCCGACTCGTTACACGGATTTAATTTCACCAAGTCTAACGAGTATGAGATAACGACGAATCCGGCTTTAAATCCGAGATGGCATATCGGCGTAGTCTTGTTTTGAATTTCAAAGCGACGACGACCCAGTTCGAGGGCGACGGCGACGAGGCGCGACCGCTTCGCTGCTTCTGTTCTTCTCCATTTGCGTCCTTCTCAAGATAAGGGCGGTCGTGTAAGGGCCAGAGTCGTGGGTTCCGCGACAATCCTGCAAAATTCCACAAACGATCGAACGGAACTGACAAGGGAAGGCTCGGAGCTCTGAACTTGGCCGATTTTGATGAAACTTGGCAGGATTACAGAGAAAGTACCCCCAAATTTAATGATACCCTTATTTGGGTGTCGACAGTCAATCGTTCCCGAGATATTTTAATAATAAATTTAGTGGCGTCTTTAGAGTAGAGTTTATTAGAATACTCACAGACGAGTATTTGTGACATAGTGAATATGGTATTGTAGACACGAGTCGTTTAAATCCTGCAATCAATTGATTTTTTTTTTTATATAATAATGTTTTATGATGAAAATAATTATTGTTGATATAAAAAATAAATTACTTTAAATTTTAACATAAAAAATCTATATTATATAAATTATAAAATATGAATAGTCATGATATAAAATAACGTATAAATGAAATAATTCTAATAAACTCTACTCTAAAGACGCCACTAAATTTATTATTAAAATATCTCGGAAACGGTCGACCAAACAGGGATGCCATTACATTCGCGGGAACTTTCTCTGTAATCCTGCCAGGTTTCATCGAAATCGGCGGAGCTGGAGTTCTGAGTCTTCCCTTGTGAGATCCCGATTTACCCGATTTGTTTATTACAGACGATCGCGTATAACGTTAAAACCAAGAGTACGTCGTCGCGCGATCCGTCTAAACTTTCCCGGAAACGAATGGTCATGCCGCGGGAGGGTTGAGAGAACGAGAGGGAGAGCGGAATCTCCCCTCCTAGGAGAGGGAAAATGATCGGCGGCGCGATGGAGGCGGCTTCCGAGCGAGCGAACTGCGCCACAGACAGGGAACTCGTATCGGCCTCTCGCCCGCCTATATCGCGCATCCGCTTTTCGGACTAATAATTTCGCCGACGACTTCCGGCCCGTGATTGCTCGGGAAACTGCTAATGCGTGCTACGTCCTGCATGCAGGGTGTATATGTATATGCGGGCGCATCGGCATGTCGGAGCGCATATCGACGGGGATGGGAAGGGGGAGAAGGGCGCGACGGGGGTGGCGAAGATGGAGAGGAGTGGCAGCGTGGGCGAGGATCGGGCAAGGGCAAGGGCGCGAATATATACATATAAATACGGGTTTATCGCGAAAATGTGTATATACACGTATATCTCGAGATTGCCACCGTAATCCCCGTAATCCCGTTTGACTCGAACGGCGAAAACGGAAGAACGGGTCGTTCCTCCTCTCCTCCCTCTCTCTCTCTCTCTTATACGTTCCTCTCGTTCCCCGCGGGGTGGAAATAACGCGCGAGCGCGAGGGCGTGATTGTGTAAACACGCGTAATATCGCGAATCTCAATCGGGATCGCCCCGGTAATCCCGGCACCATTCGACCCGTCGATGAAACGCGGGGAGGAGGGGGGGGAAGAGAGGACGGAGAAGAGGGCCGAGTAGGAGGAAAGCTCATTCCTCTCGCGTTCGGCGAGGGCGAAGGGGGGTGAAGTTGTAACCGCGTGGAAATAGCTCGCAAACACAAGGCGTGATTATGTAAACACCGGTAATATCGCGAATCGCTTCGAGATTGCCCGAATAATCCTGAATAATCGTCCGACGTGTCGAGGCGCGTGGCGCGCGAGGAGGGATGAAGGGGGCAGAGGGATCGGAAAAAACAGGAAGTTTTTCCTTCGCCATTCTCTTTTCGGGGGAATAACTGCGTGGAAATAACGAGCGCCGGAAGGAGGGTGGCGGAATCGAGCGCCCAGATTGCTTCCGGCCGTTCGCTTCCATCGTGCATCGCCGCTAATCGACGGGCGTCTTTAATAATTTCCAACATCTTCAACGCACAAATCGCGATCGCGACAGCAGCGCGGTGGAAAAAAACCCGCGCAGCGCGGCGATTCGCCTCATTTAGCTAATTAAAAAGCGGAGTTTAATGCGTCGCGCGACGTCCAATGCGGCGACACGTGTCTTTCTTTTACACACAATTTCCTCTCGCGATATTATTTTCATGTTATAAACGTAAAAAAAAATCCTGCAGTAAATATAATAATATTTATATCAAATATGTCTCCCTGGCAAATTTCCGTGGTATACACAAGTTTCATATTTAACAAAAAGACTCGATGTAAAATAATTAGCTCTTTTATGATGTTTTCCAGTATCGCTGTTTGCCTTTTATGCGGGAAAAGGTTAAGAATCGTAGAAAAAAAGAAATAATAGAGGTCAATACGAGACAAACAAACGAATCAATGAAGATGCGAAAAATCCAATCGAAGCGTAGACAAAGCGAAGTATACGAAGGATTGCTATGTGTAATAGGGACGTTTCAATTCTCTTTTATCTTTAAAAGAATAATGAATCAATTCTCTGTCCAAACCTTCGACTTGTACCGGCCTTTACTGTTTCTCATTTTTACGCCTCGATGGTTTTTTTCTTAACAATTAGATTTCTACCCTCGAAAATAGATAAAAGATCATCGATATTAATTCAATATCGCAACTCACATCATATAACATAAAAGATTAAAAAATATATAATTTAACTTTCTAATAATTCTTCATCAAAATATTTATTTTACGATTTAAACGTTTAATATAAAATATATAATACGTAAATATAAATTAATAAGATAAAATTGATAAAAAATAATTTCTAATTTCGACTTTCTTACAACTCGACAAAATATTTTTAATAAAATTCACTCTCGTAACTTTACTGATCTGATTTAAAATATATAATATATCCACTTCTATGTGATAAAAAAAGAGAACTAACAAAACATAAGAGTTTAACAAACATGTAACATTATTTCCTAGCTGAAACATTTTAAAAAAATTTGCGCCTCCGACAACTAACTAGATAATTTCCTTTGTAACTTAACGAAGTTTTTATCGCACGGCTGTTCGTACCGATAATCGCCACGCCTCGGTGAAATTCTCCGTCGTGATAACAGCATCGATCTGTTTCAGGGGATCCAGTGGGAATTTAGGGCGATAGATCCTCCCGTCGGCTTTTGTCGCTCGTGCAGTCTCAACAGGATAGACCAATTCTCCAACAAACGAATCGTCTCGAATGGCTCTCTTCGAGTCCGCCCGTCGCGCGTCGGCGGGCAAAATCCCCCCCGTCCTTCGTCGATCCAAAATCGATTCGTCCTCCCGAACGATCTCCCCGCGATCGTTTAAAGGTCGCAGATCGAAATCGCCGCCGCGTACCCCGCGCGCACCTTTGCCACTGGTCCGCGTCGTCCGACTAATTAGCCGCGATCGATCCTCTCGTAAGGCGAGAAACAACCGGACAACTCCTCGCTCGCGCTGCCTGCCTGCCTGCCTGCCTGCCTGCCTGCCTGCCTGCCTTACGAAGCACGTATCCCGATCCCTCCGACTTTCCCTCTCGTTCGTTTCGTCTTTCACTCTCTCCGCGCGGGGGTTGCCCGCGTAAAATCCCCCCCTCTCGCCACGCGACTCGCGTCTACCGGTGAAGAATCCGGAAGGTCCTCTCTCTCTCTCTTTCTTATCGCGCTGTCTTATCGCATTCCCGCGAATACTTCGACACGACGACGGTGCGTGGGAAGTCGGACGTCTCGTGATCAGTGTTTTATCATCGTTCTCGCGATTCGGCGAGTTATTCCGCGGGTCTCGAGCTACGTTGTCATTGTTAAGCGTTGATCGGATGGACGAGATCGGATTCGAAGATTCTTATTCGTCACTCTGAATCCGAAGAGGACGGACGTCCCTTAACGTCGCTTTTCCTGTTTTCCGCCCTCCTCGCGATCTCGCGGAATCGCGCGGATCTCTTAATCCGCGAACGTTCGCATCGGTGAGGAAAAACACGCTCCTCGACACTCCGCGAATCTCGAAACTAAACGGGAAGCGAAAGCTCGTGACGACTTTCGTGGATTATATACCTCGGAATTTCGCGAATCCCGAGCCGCAAGGATTCAGCGGATGGATTCTCAGAATCGGGAATGAGAGAAAAAGAGAGAAGGGCAAAAGAGAAAGAGAGAGAAAGGATTGTTTTAACCGGCTCGATGTAACTCGGAGACACTCTTCCGTCTCACTTTTAATCCCTTCGCAGCAGCGATCGGTTGGACAAGCGAACGAGACGATCGCGCGAGAGGATCTCCGCGAGAGAAGGCCGGGGAGAGGACCTTTTATCCCTCGCTCTCGCATGGACGATCGTCCACTCGCGTCCCCGTGGGAGATGTCGTACGTAACTCGCGCGACGGCGAGCTCGAAAGAGCGGGGGTGACGTCGCGATTGCAGCCGCCACAGCACGACTGGCCGAACGGGCCACCGAGCGAGCGGGCCACCACCGAACTACCCCCTTCTCGAGCGAAACCACCCTCTTTCCCTTCTCATCCCTCAACCCCGCCGCTTCGCTCTCGGTTCCGCTCGGTTCCACCCGTCGTCCCTCTCTTTCTCTCCCTTTCTCTCTCTCTCTCTCTCCCTCTGTCGAGAAAGCGCGCGTTCGCCGCTCTCTCCGCCACGCAGTGCCGTGTTACGAGTCTGCGATTTTCGCGCGACTTCTCGTCTCCCGTGAATCTGTGAGTCCTAAGGGAGTAAGGGGAAGAGAAAGGAGAACCGTGGTCGGGGATCCTCGAGTAAAATTTTCTGGGATAAAAAAAGAAGCACGAGTCGGCTTTTTCGCGGCATCTCGAGGGACGACCATTTTCCACTCTCGCCACTCTCCGGTCGGCAGCCGAGAGCTGAGTGAAGAGCGTTTCTCCCCGCAGACGACGTCATTAAGATTTTTCTCTTGTAGTCTCTCTCTCTCTCTCTCTCTCTCTCTCTCTCTTTCTCTTGTTCCCTCTTGCTTTGGAGTGTCCGACACGTCGTTGGCGGGGTCGAGAATTTCTCTTGTCTAACCGATGACACTCCCGGTCGCGGGAAAAAAGTTTAGTTTTGACACGGCGACGTCAAGCGTCATCGGCTGCGGCGATTATTGACTATTTCCGCAGAAACTAAAATACAATATTGAAGAGAAATATTGTTGAGAAAAGCGCGATACCGTATTGCAGAAGCAATTGGATATCCGTAAGAAAAGAAAGTACACTCGTCGGTTGTCGAGAGAACCGAGCGTTTACAAATCCAAATCCATCACTTGCCTTTCTTGTTACGGAAGAAAATAGAGACGTAAGACGGCCCCAGCTGCAGCAAGACGCCTGGATGTAGAAGTGTTCAATTTTATTTGTCATGTTTGTATTTTAAATTTGATGCGCTTTTTCTGCCGCAGCGATAGACATAAATTATTCAATACCTTCTATGCGGAAAGCGGTTCTTTTTATTGCGGATTCTTTTCCGGAATCCCTTTCTCAGCGAAAATGTCGATGTGTCTACAGCTTCTGTGTAATTCCGAGAATTCAGATGCTAATAATAACGAATAATAATTATAATTATGCGGCAGACTGAAATTAAGACTTTAATCGACTAACTGCTTCGGGGGAGAGAAAGAAGGAGGACAGGTAATAAAAGAATATTCTTTAATTAATTTCTAAGCGGGCTTTTAATGGCGTTTTAATTTAAAACCTTAATCACACGAGTACACAATATTAGGTATGTAAGTAGCATCACGTGATAAAAAAAGGGGAAAACTTTTTAACAGACCGAGCTCTAAGAGAGAGAGAGAGAGAAGGTAAGTGAAATCTCAAGTGGCTCTAACTTTAATAGGATCTAAATGTAATCTTCGTAGGTCGGTCACAATGTACCAACGTTAAAAATCAGAATATTGCGGCAAAAGTAACGGGGAGAGAGAAGTCGTTTCTCTTATCGGCAAAGGAACGCTCTTTCTTTCCTCTATAATTAAGATCAAATTGGACAGCATCTGTGTAGCGGCTGTCCGGAACTCACGCGCGTATAGACCGATGATAGCCGCGCGGAGTTTTGACGTCTCTCTCCGGGGAACGTCGAACATCCCCTCGTAGAGGGAAAATTCACCCATCGACACATTTCCCGGTCGACGTCGTCGGATCATCGCGCATTTCCAGATGGGAAACGTCATGCCGCACGTCGTGCACACGACGTGCGGCAACAGGGATAAGTCATTTTATTGATCCGGCTTAATATCGCGCTCGCGGAGCTACCTGCCTGCTCGCTGTGTGTGTTCTCTTCTTTCTCTCGCACCGGGAGAGTGTGGGACGTCACGTGTCACGACGTATACATGGTATATCCACGGTATCGCGCGAATACGTGGCGCGACGTAACGCAGATAACGAAAATGTCAATAGCAATAGGACGCGATCGACGCGCGATATGCGCTTCCCTCGCACGCGACTTCTCTCTCTCTCTCTCTCTCTCTCTCCCTTCCCCCCTCTCTCTCTCTCTCTCTCTCTCCTTCTTCTGTCTCTTCTTTCTCTTTTTTCTTTCTCTCCCGGTTGCTTAATTTTTGTGCTTGAAGAAATATATCCGAGAGTATTTAATAAATAACGCTTCTCTCTCTCTCATACACACACACACACACACACGCGCGCGCGCGCGCGTGTTTTCGAAATTGCTCAGTTTAATCCCAGAATAATATTGAAAATAGCGAATCTCTAAATACGGCAAAATTAAAGGTAAATAATTTTACATAAAAATTGCATTTTTCAAAGATTTATAATAATAATAAAAAGGATTGATATTTTAGGATTTGCGTCGCAAGATTCATTTCCAAGTTTTACTAAATAACATAATTAATAATCTATAATTTTATTCGAAACTGTGCTCAGTGGGCTGGAGACCCACTATGTTGTGCAAAAATTATAAAACTGAAAGATTAATTTTTTTATGGATATGGAAATGCCTATAAAAAGGTTTTTAAAGTTGCTGACTTCAAATATGACAATAAAATTCAAAATGTACCCACCATTACGGTGGATACATTTTACGCAATTTCAGTATTCGTAGGTACTAATACTAAATATTTTAAAAGAAATATATAGTGTGCAGTACACATCAGGTTTTCTTCCAGAGGTACACATGTGTACTGCACATTACTGCATTTAGTATTAGTACGAATATTCCAACACTGTGGTCAGATGAACTCAAACCCGAGTCCTCGCAGTTACGAGTCTGGCACCTTTGCCACTAGACCACACTGCCACGCCTCCCCCAGTGTTCGCTTTACACCAATTGATTCACCTCATTATTCTGTATATAAAAGTATTAAGATACAATTATTAAAAAATGAATAGTTTTCGAGATATTTTATATTTTATGTTACAATATATCAGAATAGAAAATAAAATATCTCGAAAATTATTAATTTTTTGATAACCTTACAATGGAACAATCAACAAATTAACTAACCAATATAAATTAATATTTCTTTTCAATTTATTTCTTCAATGTCTGTTTAAAACACGGCTGATAAAAAGAAAATTGCTTTTTCATTATTCGATTAGATTTCTTATTTACTTCATGGAAATTCACCTACAATGGAATCAAAGAAAAATTGCTTAATAAGAAGAGCTTTGTTACATAATTCTTGCGCTAAACGGGGTATATTTTAAAGCACTTAATAAATAATATTTCTTTTTCTTTCTCTTCTTCTTCTTCTTCTTTCTTTCTTTCTTTATACTTCTCTCTCCCTCTTTTTCACATTCTTTTTCGAGCTATTTCTGGCCAAATATTTGGTTGTAGGAGCCAACGCGTGTGCGGTTTCAAGACTCCATTTATCTCGTTATTCGTCTTGGGTTATCGAGTGGAAAGCTGGATTAGCATCGCGTCTTGTAAAACGCACGGGGTGGTTTTGTCGCACCCTACGCCCTCGAGATTCGTCGGCGAATTCACAGGCAAAAGTTTCGAGTCGATTTCCCATCCTTCTTGGCTCTGAATTTTTGATACCATCGATGCGTGACCAAATACTTGACTAGAACTCCATCCAAATATTAATTCCTTTGATCGATTTTTCGACGAGTGTGGACTCGGTCCATACTCTTCTCCATCGTCTATCGCGAATTTCCAACACCCTTTAAACATTACTCGCGCTTGTAACTGAGCTTTGTTGGAATACCGCGAGAAATTTCGCCTTTCTCTGCGAGAGGTCTTATATAATAAATGCGTGAGTCTCGGTTTAGTTTGCAATTAACATCCATATATTGTAATTCGTTTGCAATTAACAGCCACAATGTAATTCGTAACTCGCTGCAAAGTGGCATCCACGTTAGTCTTTAAAATTGCATTTTCCAGCATTAGATATATCTCGACTCGGTCGAATCCTCCCGGTAGCGTTTAATTACGTTAATTTCAGAATTCCCGTGTCTGCCTGAATTCTGGCCGAAAATCGGACGTAAGTATTGACCCCTTTCGCGGGCTTCATCCGTATTAGCGTCTGGCGTGGTCCGAAACACGCTATCGCGCGGAGCCTCCGTTGCTCCGAATCGGGGCCTCGCAGCACAGCGGGATCGTATACGACGGAAGATTGACGGAGGGAAATGGAGAATGGAGCGGCTTGGCGAACGCGCGACAATGGGCGCGAAGAAAGGGTGGCACAAAAAGCCCTCCGGCATGGAAGGCGCTCGTTTCTCTCGGGGCACGAGAAGCTATTTCAGTTAACGCGGATGCGAAGAAAACGCGGCAGCTGTTACAAAACACGCTGTCGCGTCGGGCAGGCGCGCGCGAATCCTCACCTCATTGCGATATGTATTTTCCCATTTTCCTCGCTGAGCCGCCCTCCCCCTCTACCCTTTTCGCCCTGCTGAAGCGCGGTGAAAGCGCGGTGAGGCATATGTTATGGCCCAGCGCCCGTATAATTTAGTCTTCTTTTTCTTCTTCATTGGCTCTCCTTTTTCATATCCTACCCCTAATTGGGACGTAGAGCCGTGCTTTTTGAAATTTTCTAATTCTTTCAACTCTGTAGTTTTTAGTCTTCTTCTTTTTCTTCTTCGTTGGGTCTTTTTTTTCATATCCATTTTTAGTTGGGACGTAATACCTTGCATTTCGAACTTTTCTAATTCTTTCACCTCTTTAGTTTTTAGTTCTTTAGTTCTCCTTTTTCTTCTTTGTTAGATCTTCTTTTTCATATCCGTCTCTAATTGGGATGTCGTACCATGCTTTTCGAAATTTTCTAATTTTTTCAACTCTCTTTAGTTTTCAATCAACTTCTTATAAATCGAGTCATGGGGGAGTCGAGATTGAATTCGGGAAGTACCGATTACGAATCGACCGCTTCTACGTGAAACCTATACGTGTCATTCCCTATAATTTGGCGGTGCGTCGCGTATACTTACGCGCGATTTCTTCGCGCGTTTCGATACGCTTCACACGGACACGCTTTCAACCGGAACCGGAATTAGGTCGAGCGCGCGCGACGATATCGACGACGCGCGACGCGACGTGCGCCATAATTAGGATAAAACGCCACGGCGAGGAATATCGAGGCGATACGACCAGTGCAGCGTAGAAGGGAATCGACTTTCCCTTCCCGCCCGGCGCGGTGACGCTCATCGGATTATTTTGATTTCGCGCGATCGTATTTTCGTACCTCCTTTTCGAGGATGTCGCGCGTCCGAAAAGGGGATGCTCCGATATTCCGATAACTCGTCGGGTAGAAAATATTAGATTGCGTTTTATAAGAGTACAATTTCCCGACGACGACCTCACGAGAGACAGAAATGAGCCGCAGAGAACCGCTCTATTTTCTCCTCTCGTTTATCTTTTGGCGAGATCGCTTCCCTCCAAAAAATCCTGCGATATTTATAAAAGCCATCGCACACAGGATCGATAGAGTTCCCTTATTTGAGATTTTATCACCGAATTGTCCGAGCGATTTTCTTCCCCGACGTGCGACGGAGAGAAGAAAATCGCTTGAACAGAGGACGTATATTAAGGTAAATATACCGGAACACTTAAAATCTTTGTCTGGACACCTTTATCGTTTTAGTTTTTAAATAAGTATAACGCGAATTAAAATCAAAGGTAAAAATATATACAAGAAAAATATTTTTTTATCTTTTGATTCTTTGATTTTAATTCGCGTTATAACTTATTTAAGGACTAAAATAATAAAAATGTCCAGACATTGGTACATTTACCTTAATTCGCGTTGTTATCGCGAATCGTGCCCGCCGTGAAATTTAGAACGAGCACTCGCGCGGTAATCAATGAAACGCACCTGGAATTCTACCGGCTTACTGGTGATTCCGCGATGAATCGCGCATGCCAGTTCCCGCCGCTTCGTCATTTCGACGACGACGTCATTTCGACAATATTATTCCACGAGCAGCTGAGGAGTGCCTTTCCCTCTTCTTTCCCCTTATCCTTCCGAAGCCTTTGACAAAAGCAATGATCTTGGGAACACTGCGCTTTGTTAGAAACGTTGATCTGAACTCTCTCTCCCTTCTGACATTCGCAACGCGACGTGTATCGGCTCTTTCAAGGCCAAACTATATGAATTCCTGTTTTCGCAATTTTCGTCTTTAGGTGCATGAGACTTCTGTCAGCAGATCTGAGCGTATCTTGAGATTATAGTGTAAACTATCTTTTATTCTACGGCTTTTGTAAATAATCTTTCAGTTATGGCTTTTTCTTTTTAGTTGTAAGCGCTAAGACACTGTAGTGTGTGTGTGTGTGTAACACATCTCATTTATATTATCTGTATTTTCTTTATTTTCTTTATTCTTATATTTTTCTTTTGTAGCTGCTTCTTATATATGAATGCATGAATGTTTTATACTTAATTTGCTACCCTTTTTGTAATTTAGTTTCGACGCTTTAGGGGACGTAGTCCCAGAGCGTCTAATAAATGACGATTCTGATTCTGATTCTGTCCTTATCTCCTCGCCGCCTTTATTAAGAGAAACAGACAAACAAAAGTGTAGTCGCGCGTCGTAGATTCGCGCGTCTATCTAAGTTAAAAGGGGCGACGATAAACCGCGTCGTTATCGTCAAGATAAACCGCAATTATTGTTATCCGGGCGTGTAACATTGATTTACAGAACCACGATAAATGACGGCAACCGCGGCTCTCGCGTAATCGATGACTCAGACAAACTCTCGCGCTCTCACTCGTCGTAACTGGTTCTCCGTAAGTACAATTAATTGTAATTAAGTATCCAGTAATACCGGGAAAATATCGTGAAATGTGTATCGCTATTAAATGTAATTATTTCGCTTCTAGCAACGTTGTTTCATGCCCCAGGAAGGGAGGGGGCGGGGGGGGGGGGGCGGGAATACGAAGAACGCCGCGATGTGCTAACACAGTGTTTAGCCTTTCTCGGAAATTAATCGGGTTCGAAGAATTCCGATTTCTCGCGAAGTCGTCGCCGAGTCTCCGAAAATGAAGAGACGCCCATTAATTAAGCCGTCGACCTACATCGCGATATCGTTCTTAATCCGTATCTTCGGAATCGATCGATATTATATGCACTGATTATTAATCGCTTTTCGCCGTTTAATTACTCCGAGAGCGTCGTCGTCACTTGTCCCGTTAAAAAATCTACTAAAAATCTTCTGATCGGCCCGTCACCTCCGCGAGAAAAAAATTACCCTTTCCAAAGATTTTCATCTTACAATTAGCAAAATTTTTACTTTTCTTTTAGACGGACCGCAATTCCAACTGTGATTTATTTATAAGATTTTATTATCCTGCACCACGAAAAAAATTTTTTTAAGATAGAAAATACGCACAAAAACGCATGCACGTACACTGTTACATTCATAGTGTCAAATTATACTTAATTTGAATCATTTCTTACCATTCATATAGGTCCACTACTTCTACTCAATATGCTATTAATTTAATTTAAAAAAAAAACCAATAAAGTTAAAATAATACTGTATTTTGTACTAAAATAATAAATTTCGACACATATGATAATTAATAATAACAAAATGTTATCTAGTTCAAGGTATTGATTTTAATTTCATCCTTTAAGGATGTTCTGGAGGTACCGTCCCATCCAAAAGTCATGCAGGAAATATTAAAAACACCAATATTAATTCTCCAGGAATCCAAAAAAGTATATAAATAGTTATGGCAAATCTAATAGAATGTAAAAGACGTAGATTTAGTGGCTGTAAATACCTGTTACTACTACACTGAGAAAAAAAAATCCCAAAAAATATTTAGACGGATACGTTCAACTAAACATTTTAGTTTGTTGATAATCTACTTGTGTGTAAAATACCATTATATTAGTAGCATTTTTTAATGTTTACACTTTTCTCTGTAATGCCACATAAGGTTACGTATTAAAACTAAGATATTAAAAAATTGATAACTTTTTATCTAAATTATGAATCGATCTGAAATGGCCCCGAACTTTGAAAGAGAATATGATATTAAATTTTCATCAACTTCGTAGTTCGCATCATTCATCATCAACTTCCTATTCATCATTTTGACAAACCCTCCAGAAAATATCCTTAATATTTAAGAGTGTATACGTATATATCAAAATCGCTGGCATATAAAATATAAATAAAGACGCATAGGGTAAACTCAGGTAAGATGATCATAGAGGAAAAATATCCAACCTACGTTCATTCGATACTATATATATAATGAGTTAGATTAATAGAACATGGGTTGGCCATGGCATCTTTCCCCTATGGCTATCTTACCTGAGTTTACCCTATACAGTCACACATATCAAAATGCGCAGCGTATAAAGTTATAAATAGAATTCTGCCGTGACACCCGACGCGAGAATTGTATAGATCGTTTAAAGTGGGTTCAACGAATTCTCAATTTAAAGACGAAATCGCGTCGGACGTTCATTATTCTAAAACGGCACGGAAAGAGCGCGGGAGTTGCGCCCGACTTTCCAATCGCGCTTTGTCGCCGGAATTATTGGCCTCACGTTCAATCGCGAGTCTTCCAAGTGGGATTCTTTAAACGGTAGGTTATATATTCCCGATATTTTGTGACCGTCTTGGATAGAGTTTATAACAAAAATACGCGTAGGACGATCGTCTTTATTGATCTTCCACGGGGGCGTCTTCACAGCGGCAATGGGAGGATATCGCGTGATCGCGCGCGATTTCTTTGAACTCTTCTTCCCTTCGCCTAATGACGGTCTCCCACTTATTTCTCCGGCGTGAGAAAAGAAGAAGAATATATGTATATGGATTCACATAAAAGGCAGGTCATACCAGGCTTAGACTCGGCGCGCCGCTTCCCGAAAATTCTCCCTTGAGATGCCAATAACTCGGCGTTGCTCATGCGTGCGCGATAAGATAACATCGAAATCGTACGTATCCATTATTTGCGCTGATAAGAAAAAAAAGTAATAGTACATTTCAATGAATAAATGTCTTATAGGCAAACGGGAACGAATAAAGCACCTTGAAAATTTATTTAAAATAAAAATACCAAAAGAAAAAGAGAGAAAGAGAAACTGTTTGGAGCCGGCGTTAAATTTTAAGTTCCATATGTTTTCGCAAATAAAAATACTACAAAAAGGCGCACATTACAAATATATGCAGCGTATTACCCTCCAGACGGATTAAATAGTGGGCTAGCCATTCCCATAAACAATTAATATACTTCGGAATTATCAAGGAATGAAGAGAGAAAATCAAAGCTCGATTGGAGTTTATTACCTTCTCTGTGAACCGACATTGGGTTGTCACATTAAATGGATGGAAAGAGAAAAAGAAAACAAAAAAATGTGCTTTCAAGCACGTGGAATGATCTGCTACTAATATTGATCAATATTCTAAAATGTATTAATTCTCCTCTTAATCATATTTATTATATTTAAAATAAGATGTAAGATAATTGTGTTCCAAATAATGTTTCAGTTTTACATCTTGAATAATTGTGTAGATTCATATAAATAATACATCAGCAGTTCCATACTCTATTTCCTTGCCACGTTCAAAATAAAATTGTATACACAGTAAAAATTGTATTTTAAAATAAGATTTTCTTTTGGTTCATATATATTTGTGTACATTTTTAAATGTATATTAATGAAATATAAATATGTATATACATATTTAATATATCTTATAATATACGTAATTATGACAGTATTTATGACATATAATGCTATTTACGCATAAGTTGTCAATAATCTTATTCTTTGACTATCAATAATTTCATTGCTCAATTCTTATGCTTCAGGGGATTTATCCAAAAAAGTTTAATAATATTCTCTCTCTCTCTCTCTCTCTCTCTCTCTCTCTCTCTCTCTCTCTCTCTCTCTCTCTCTCTCTCTCTCTCTCTTTTTCTCTTTCTCTCGCTTATTCGCTCTTTCACTTTTTCGTTCTTTCATGGAACATGGGACAACAATTGTCAATCGTCAATCACAATCGTTCAGAAGAAAAAAGAGAAACAAAAGAAATAGAAATCAGAGCGAGATATTCCCCAGGTAGCAAGCACTCGTCATTTTGACGTCAAAAGACGTCAAAATGACAGACTTTTGACGTCAATTGACGTCAAAATGACGAGTCTTGCTACCTGGGTCCATTACGGTGTCATTCATGTTCGCGAATCGGTGACAGCTCGATTTTCTAGTTTCGCAACTCGCATCGTTGCAACCGTCCTTCGCCAAGCCGATTTCTCTCCGTACGCGCTCCACAATCAAAAGCGTCGCGTCGTGTTCTGCGTTGTTCTGCAATCTGCATCGTGAAGTTGCGCACCGCGAAGTGCGGTGCTTTCAATCGCACCGGCACTACCGGCCGTCTCGCGCGTGCCCGGCGCAACAAAGCACGTTAATGCGGGCGCTCTGAGAAACATTTCGCGGGCGGGTCACAAATTTCCAATAAACAGACAAACAGGTGAGTAAGCCGAGATGTTCAATACGCATAATATTCATGCCGCGCGATTCCGGACGTCACGAGGAAGATTTATCGACGAAGGAAAGAAACAGGAAAGAAAAACAGAAAGAAAGAAAACCAGAAACTGATGTCGCCGTCGAGAGGGGGGGCCGCCGGAGCCCGCTTCGCGTTCGAACTAGACACTTCGCTGTGCAGCGCGCTCGGCGCGCATGCGCCGAGACGCCCGGCCTGGTCTGACGACGCCGACGCGGCCGACGCCGTGCGCGACGCTGTGGGCGACGCTGTGCCGCGGACGCCGCGGTGCGGGGCGTAAAAGGGAAACGGAGCGATTCCGTTCGGAGCTAACACGCCGTCGTTTGTGCCGATCGCCAAGGATGCGCGACGCCGGACGTCGCGCCGACGTTCCTTAGGAATCGACATCGTCGAGAAAGAGAGAGTGAGAGAGAGAGACGGAAAAAGGGAGCTCGGGACGAGCCGCGCGAGCGCGAAAATGTGATCGCCCCGTCTCGTCGACGAGACAGCCGTCAAACGCAGTCAGAATCGCCCGCGTGCAGTATCTACCGTTCATTACGACGCCGACTTCACGGCCTTCGCGCCGTTCCGCCCGAGCATGAACGGCCAGGTGCAATCGTCGCGGGAGAGGTTAGGTGGGTGACACACACACACACACACACACACACACACACACACACACACACACACACACACACACACACACACACACACACACGCACACGCCTGCTGTTTACGTCCCGCCCCGACGATGAGCTGTCAACCAGCCGGGCTGAGGGCTCCCTCGTTCCCGCGATTTTCCTCTTGTTTTCCTCTCTTTCCTTCTTTCCCTCCGCTTCCTCTGTCTTTCCCCTTTCAACGTGCTTGACTGCATATTTGTTTTGTTCGGCCCAAATTTGGTACTTATGCCGTCGCCGATAGTACGAAGCCTAGTTTTCATTGTTTAGAGAACGATCGAAGCGCACCACTTTGTCCTCGGTGAAATCAGATGAATCAAATGTCGTACGATACACAAATAATAATATCCATTGTCCACTAAAATCATATGATGAAGTACATGTTGAGCGACAAACAGAAACTTTCTGAAAATTTTTCACTGTCGGATTTTGAATAAGGTTTCGCACAGAGTCAACGTACTCCCAGCTGTTGAAATGTCAGTTTTCTCTTTTTCGCCTTTTCTTTATACATTTATATCTATAAATTTATCTTTGATTGCTGCACTGGACTGCATTAGAATTTCCCTGCTCGCTTCAATCAAATTTCAATCACTAGGCCTGTTCGTTTTCGCAGCACTTCTGAACTAGTGCAATAAGTTAGAATGAAACAAATATATTTTCTTTCACTCTAACTTATTGCACTAGTGCAGAAGTGCAGCGAAAACGAACAGGCCTATATATCTATTTTATTTTAAATACAGAAAATGTACACTCATTCAGCTTAAAAAACATCCCTTATCTCTTCCTGATGTCAAAAAACACAGTCATTCCTTCGCCTTTCTATTTTCTTTCTCGCTTCTCTTTTAACAAAGCAAACGTGATAAGAGAGATATATAATTATTAACATAAATATAATGGAATTATCCTTGCCTTTTGAAAACAGTTTAGCTCTTATCCCGATGTTAGCTGTTATTATCGCCGTTTTGTTAACCGTGTGTCAATTTGGATAGTCGATTTCTCTGTAAATAACCCTGACGTTATGTCGCATGCATTGCAGGCGAGATAAGAAGGCGAAGCCCGGCGTCGTGACCTCTTAATTTGTTTACCTTGATGATTTATGTGTCGCAACAGCCCCCTGCGGCCGACAACAGATATTAATCGCGGTTAAGCGAAGCCGCTCTTTGCCGTCTGGAACGTCAGTAGTGCAATTCTGTAACTCGTTATGCCGTCGTTATGAGCTATAACGACAATTGCGCAGCTTTTTTACCATATAAAATATCTGCGCAACGATAGTCGATACCTCATAACGAGTTACAGAATCGTACTACAGGTGTGATATCAATGGAACAGTGCAAAAACGATGATCTTAATAAGACAGCTTATAGAAAAGAATATTAACAACGTTATTAAGTGTATAATTAAGTGTACTGTCTGTATCTCAAGTGACTTGTCTGTTAATGAATGTAATGTACGTGTGTGTACTGCATTATTCAGTAATTTAGATAATACGCTCGATGATTATCCAAATTGACACGCGGATAACAAGACGGTGATAATAGTAGCTAATATTTGGGACGGGTAAATTCCCCTTTTAAAAGGTGAAAACAATTCTTATTTTTTCCTTTGAGGGAAGGAAGGGAGGGGAATAGAAAAGTGGGAACATGGTGAGACATCACCCATTATGAGATTTGCTCATCATAATTTTCGTCCTTTGTACTTGAACCACCGCAGGGCAGGTAAAAAGGTGCACGGAAAAGGTGGAAAACACAATGATCAAAATGCAACAGAACAGTAGAATTTGAAGAACAATTATTAGAAATGACATAGTAAAAAGAAAATTAATTGATAAAAATAATATGGAAGACAAAGAGTGAGAGAGTGAGAGAGAGGCGGTAAACTGGAGAAATAGAAAAACTTAACGTTATTAAATAGATAAATACAAATTAAATTTTTCCAAAATGTCGATGAATTTCAAGATAAAACTGTTTTGTATTTGTAGGTGGTTTCGGTCCCGTGAATCTTGGACTATTTTCCGGGATGATCGCCACAGACCGTGTTCCTACCATTCAATCATTCAACTCGGACGCTGAGTTAGACGACACCATGGCCGCGACGGAGGTCGACAGCAAAGTCAAGACGAAATTGCTCTCTATGTGGAACAACGTTAAATACGGTACGTATATCGGACATTTCGGCTGCAAAAATTTTGTTTCAAAAATATATGTTTCAATTATACATTCCTGCCATAGATTATTATAGAATATTACAGATTTATTAATTATTTATTGTACATAATGTAAAAAGTATTACGAGAAATAATTGTCAAATTATACGTTTCTTTCTTGACAAAAGGCTGGACTGTGAAGATAAAGACAAACTTCTCTAAAGAATCTCCCGTGTGGTTAATGGGTCAATGTTATCTGAAAAAATCGGAATGTTCCTTGGAGAGAGCATCGGAAGCATTGGAGCCAGTTGGAACGGGGAGTCAGGTTTCCTTGGCGATGGATGCCACAAATTTCGAGAATACCATAGAGGAATTCAAGAGGGATTTCGCGTCGCGTCTTTGGTTAACATACAGGCGGGAATTTCCGATCCTGAATGGCTCCACCTTTACCACAGACTGTGGTTGGGGTTGCATGCTGCGCAGCGGACAAATGATGCTGGCGCAAGCATTAGTCTGTCATTTCCTCGGACGGGGTAATTATTTCTCCTTTTCAAATTTATTTTATTGGCGCTAAAAAGATTCATTGATTCTCTGTTCTCGAGATCTTAAGTAAAGTGACTAGTTTATTTTCTTTTAAAATTACTTAAATTATTATTCTTAATACTTATATAAATTCGAAACTGTAATTTTATTTTTTATTTTATTCGACAAACATACAAAGAATCGTTTGAATGAATCTGTATGTCTCTTATTGTGTTACATATAGTATTGAGTGATAACTTTATTTCCTGATTTTATATAGAGTGGAGATGGCGGCCGGAACAATCGACTGACGAAAGCAGTCATCGGATGATTATCAAATGGTTTGGAGATCAGCCAACACCGGAATCCCCATTCTCCATACACAGGCTCGTGTCGCTCGGCGTTTCGGCGGGAAAACGTCCAGGCGACTGGTACGGTCCGTCCTCGGTTGCGCATCTCTTGTGTCAGGCTATGGAACGCGCTAGCGAGGATCCCAACAGTAAACTCAATCAGTTGGCGGTATATGTCGCCCAAGATTGTGCAGGTTAATATTAACACATTCTGTGCTTATTATATCAAAAGAAATATCAAATTATCTAAATAGCAATTTAAAATTAAATAAAAATTTTGTTTGTACAGAACAATATAAAACAAAATATAAAAATATATATAATAGAAACATTTTAATAGTTTCTCATAAGGGAACGGAGATTTCTTTTATTAAATGTTTCGCATTGTGCCAGATTCAACAGAAATTTGGTTCTTTACTTTATCGTGTTATGCATAAATTAATAATCGCTGAACGTTTTTTCAGTGTACATGCAAGATGTCGAAAATGTTTGCTGCACTCCCGATGGTAGACGGAAGGCGCTGATACTCTTAGTGCCCTTGAGGCTCGGCGCCGACAAGCTAAATCCCATTTACGCGCCTTGTTTGACATCGCTGTTGACACTAGACACATGCATCGGCGTGATCGGTGGTCGACCGCGACACTCGCTCTACTTCATCGGTTATCAGGATGACAAACTGATTCACTTAGATCCGCATTACTGTCAGGTAGCATTCAATCTTTTAAAAAGCAAACATTACCTTAATATTTGAAGCATTTAATTTACAAATCCTTTTGTCATTTCAGTCTTTATTTTATATATTTCTTTGTTTTATTTTTTTCCATCTTTATTCCTATAACTCAGAGGAGTACATTTAATCTTTCAATATATTTTATCGTTTTGTGTATTTTATCGTTCTGATTCATTTCTTCACTCGTTATTCAGGAGACCGTTGACGTCGAAGGAAATGAAAAATTCCCATTGACAAGCTTCCACTGCACGTCACCGAGAAAGATGTTGCTTTCGAAGATGGACCCCAGTTGTTGCGTAGGCTTCTACTTTCCCGACAAGGAGTCGCTTACTGACTTTATGGAAACAATTCAACAGGTAAATGTTTATCTTTAATTTCAATACATTTAAATTCGAATGCAATTAATATGCAACAGATTAAACAAAACGGAGTAACATCAGTACAGTTGCAAGTTTTTTGCGTTTTAGAGATGGAAAGTAAGCCAAACAAAATCAAATGTAGGAATAAGGTGTAAACAGGGAAAGAAAGATCAAATGAAAAAAGAACTTTTCATATCGAGCGAAATTAGGACGTCTCGTTAACATTACAGTTCGTGATACCGAACCAGAAGATAGACTACCCGATGTTTCTGTTCTGCGAGGGAAGCGGTAAGGATCTGCAGCAGGGAATCGAGGTCGTCGAAGGTCTTCTGCCGTCAGCAGGTCACTTCGTCGAGAGCGTGGAGGACGATCTGTACGAGTGCGAGGAGTTCGAGTTGCTGCAGTAAGATAGAAAAAAAAGGAAGAAAGAAGGTGACAACACGGGAGTATATGACACGCGCGATCCGTGCTCATCTGAATTACTCTCGCGAAAACGTCTCTGCGTCTCTATCTGCTCGCCCAATATCTCGCGGCAGTATTTTTTTTTCATATATCCGCTTCTCCAGAGCGCGCGTAGGAAAACATAGTAAACGCGAGCCGGATATGTCGTCCTGGAAAGAATGAGATGCTCAGTATCGAGGCGATGAGTAACGCATTCCCATCGATCTCAATGCGTGTATAAAAAGAGGATTTGAGTGAACTCAATGACCAGTTACTGTTACTTATGAGATAGGAGATAAGGAAGCAAGATTATTCACGACGTTAGTACAACTTGATGAGCTGATTAATTCGTCTTTTCGATTGTCTATTATGTATATATATATGTATGCAATTATTATGAGAATGCACAATTTTCTTATCTGGTTATATATGATCTCGAAATTCGTTGATGGCTTTATATATTGATCATTAGTGATAACTAACTTAATAATAATTTAATATGACTTAATATTGATTCGTTATCGAAATTTCAGCGAATATTTATTTCGCGTGTTACAACGAGGCTTTGATTAGTCTTGAAACAATTTTATGACGCGCGTTAAATCTGTTGAGTTACCGAAATAAAATTGTATTTTGCGAAATTCTCTCTATATATACAACAAAATTCCGCGCGAATAAAAGCGCGACGATTCTCAAGTCTGATTCGTTTAAAGGAAACTATAATAAGGCATTAATTTATTTATTTATTTATAATCGAGTTATTCCTGAGTAACTCTTCTGCCTTGAAAGAGGAATAAAGAGGAATTTGAGGAACGTGAACATGATATATACAGGATGAAGCATCTAATAGTGTACACCTAAATATTTATTTAGAAAAGATTTGTGATATCTGTACTTATTTATAGATATATAAATAAAAATAATATCTAAGAACTATAAAAGGAAAAAATTGCAATGAAATTTTCGAAATCTTGAAAACTATTTAAACGAGTCTTTTTCCCTGTTACATTCCTACAAGCTTTGTCTTCAACGATATTTTCAAGAGCGGCAGAAATAATTACAGTAAAATAGAGTAGAATAGACAATAGACTAGAGTGAATCGTTCATTTCGCGCTGCAAAATTACTCGAGCGCTCCAAGAAGCGAGATAACGTGATATGTATAAATTGCTTAATCGATGACAAATAAGCCTAGAGTATTCTTAAAAGCGTAATATAGATTTAAAAATAGAAAACACGAAGATTGTGTTAAAGAATCCATTTAGATGTACACTTTTTTAGATGCCTCAAACTGTATATGTATGTAGTATGTATGCATGTATATGCATATGTATATGCGTATATTGTACTTATACTGTTGAATATGTACACAATATTGAACGTTGTTATATATCTCTCTTACAGCTGTAACGCTATACGCTCGAAATAAATTGAGAAATATGTACGATTACGTCATCCTAGAATGTATCGCCGATTATTCGAACAATAATTCCTACTTTGTACTATATACTTTGAACCTTCGGCCACAAGCAGCGTCATGCAAGTGCTAGTTGCGAAACAAAAGATAACTCGCAACGATATCAATATCTTTGAATTACCGCGAAATCTCGTTGTATTACCTAGGCGTTCTTCATTCGGAAACATCTACAAGCCTATTATTGTCGGCACGACATCGCGTATTTACAATCTAATGACAGTCACACTTGTGTGCGTTCGTGCGTGCGTGAGAGAACGCCGCGCGAATATGCTATAGTACGCGTTCTGTCTGTCGTTGTTGCGAAGTAAAAAACACTTGTTGCCGGAAGAGAGCGTGATATTCCCATCTGTTACTCGAGATCACGTGTGGGGAGCGCGAATCGCAAATCTCAAATAGGTCTAAATAGATTGTCCGTTTTAATTATTTGATAAAAGAATATGAAAATTATTCATATATAGGCGCGTGAGATTTTATCTAATCTAAGCTTCTCTAATCTAATTTAATTTTTAGGCAAATAGAATATAAGAATTAGGTCCAAAATATCCAAAAATCTGTTTCCTTTAGAGAGATCTAAGAAACGAAGAATTGGAGAAATCTAAACAGATCTAAATAGACCTATTTAAGGATCAGAATGGCCTGCGCGACTGTCCGACATATTTAAATAGAAAATTTATCTAAAAATTCAATCTCTAAAGCTCAGCAATATTGTGCTACGCAATTCCTGATCGCCGGCCACATTTCGTTAGTGGCGTTGCCGCGAAACTCCCTCAGTACGCCAATCTCACGATAAAACTGCACGACTGGCTCGGTCTTCGTTGCGTAGTCCTGCAGCCTCTTCTGTACAACTTCCGGCTTGTCATCCTCCCTCTGGCACAACGGCTCGCCCGTTACGTCATCTTTGCCCTGCAAAACGCGACAAAATGCTCCGTAATTAACGCCGAAATATCCGACTTTCAGTTTTATAATCAATAAATGCAGTATTTTATAATTATATATATTAGAAGAAAATATTGTATAGTAGATTCTATCTTATTATAAAATGAATTGTAAAGAATGTAGTATTATAGGCTCCGGTATATCCTCAGTTAAACCCGCGCTTCTTTCTGCATTCGATATGCATCTTCGATATGCATTCGTTGTGTATGTATGTGTGTGTGCGCGCGCGCGCGCGCTGATTACCGGCACTCGTGGATCATTGAAGCCGATGTTGTAGACCCTACCGCTGGGCAGATGGACCCATCGGCTCTTGACGCGGTCCAGAATGACGGCGGTCGGCACCACGAGATTCAGCACGAGATTGATCGGGTGCAGCCTCTGCAATCGCTCCGCCTGCGTCAACGTCCGCGGGAATCCTGCCAAGATATTCGCTCGCGTTTAGAACACACACACACATCAGGCGGCAGGTGGAAAACTCGCGGCTTCGAGACGACGACCTTGGCCGCGGCGCCGACGCCGACGCGAGGCCAGAATCATTTCCTTCCACACTCACCGTCCAGCAGCCAATTCCGACTCGCCATCGACCCGATCTCGTCCCCGATAAGAGATATCATCGTGTCGTCCGGCACGAAGCTACCGCTGTCCATGTACCTCTTTACCTCCTTGCCTAGATCTGCAAACGAGATGTTTGTCTGAGAGCGCTCTGCCAACCGGCGTAGCCAATTCAACGGAGCGGCTGCACGTGTCTCATCGAGCTTTCATTGAATCATATTGTATAATCGCGAGAATTTTGTTGTATCGAAGGCATCGCGTGTTTCGAGGGTGTGTTTCTAAAATTAACAGACTGACAATCTTTCAAGCACGGGATGAAGAATAGAAACAAACGCGGAAATTTAATTTTATTAAAATTCGATGTGTGACACGTGTCATTGAAATTATAAGATTAAATATCTAATTAATATAATATATATATTATATCATTATATATATAATGTTATTTTATAATTATATGTATAATAAACTATAAATACTAAAAATATATAATGTATATAGTTTAATTATATATTATATAATAATATATTATATATATATATGATAGTATGTAATATAATGTGTGTTAATATGTTAATGTGTTTCATATATTATAATTTATTAATAATAATAACAGAGAGAAAACGTGATTAAGGACGAACAAAAATAATTTCATAAAAACTAATAATTCAAACGCGTTATCGCAAAATCCAAGTGCTTTCGATTACGATTACATAATGCGGTATATCGAAGATAAGATATTAAACGCGGAGAATTCATTTAATCGAAATGACAATAACACTTCCGACATGTTTTTCAAATTAACTGATTGATAATGGAACGAAATCTGATTACGTAACGGCGCGAGTGTGAACATTTAAAAACAAACTTTCGTGTTAACGAAGTCGATTATCAGCGAATCTTGCTATCGAAATTATCGAGATATTGACCACAAAGTACGAGGTTAACGATAAAATCCTAATTAGCAAAATAAAAAAAAATTAAAATTTATATCCAATATAGTAACACGCGTTTTCGAAATGTTAGAAAAAATTCAACATATTTACATGTATGTACCAATAATAAAATACTCAATAATAAAACGACAAACGAGGAGGAGATTGACAGCGGGCGCTTTTAAATATTCAAAAGGGCATTCAGGGGTAAAAGACCACCACCACCACCGCCGACGACGATGACGACGACGACGACGTACCAGTGCCGGCGGACACGTGGAAGCGCAGCCTGTCGCCGCTGGAGATGTGCGTGACGCCGAACTGCTGGACGATCCTGGAGGAGACGGTGCCCTTGCCGGACGCCGGCGCGCCCAGTATGACGGCCCTGAGGGCCGTCGCGGCGGCGGCGGCGCGACACGTGGTGATCGCAACCATGAGGAGAGCCGCGGTCTACGAGGCTGACGGCTTCCTGCGTTCGGCGGCGGCGGCGACGACGACGAGCGTCCGAGTGCCGCGACGAACTCGCATCGCCCCCGCCGGACTCTATCTTCGATCCCTACTACTGACCGCCGCGCGGACTTCGATACTTGGGCGATAAGGCCGCGCGGCCGCCGTGACGCGCCGTGACGCGTCGTGACGCAACCGCGATGCGCCGTTTCGTAACGTTGCGTCGCGTCCCGACGCGCCGCCTCTCGCCGCCTCGCCTCCGCGCAGGCCCGAGGAATTGAATTGATCCGCGCGTTCCCTGGTTCGCGCGAGCGACCGACGGCGCGAGACCGTCATCGACGAGGCGTTGAACCTTTTGAACCTTGAACCTTGAACTAATGATCGATTGTGACGCAGATTTGCGACTCCTTCGCTCGCAGCCGGATTTAATTGCCATCTAGAAATAATCGGTTGCATCCTCATCGTGCTGTGAATATTATAGTTGGAATGCATTAAGTATATCTCAGCGAAACGAGTGTATAACATCTCGAAGTCGTGTGCACTTATTTAATACGATCTTAAATACGAGATATAGGGCCGATATCACAGACTCCGTTTACACGGCACCGTTAATCGGGTTTTATAACATCGGTAGTTCTTAGGCCGGTCAATCACAGCTATTCCATTCTTCTGAAGAATGATTACGATTGGTCTTCCTGACAACTACCGATGTTATAAAACCCGATTAACGGTGTCATGTAAACACAGTCACAGTCTCCGATTAACGTGATCCTCCGATTAAACTCACTCTTCGTCTCTTTCTAGGGGGACAGTTAGAAAGAGATGCAGAGTGAGTTTAATCGGAGGATCACGTTAATCGGAGACTGTGATATCGGCCCATAGATTCTTTGTTCCTTTTCCATCTGTTCTTTTTCGAAGAACCACCTGAACTGGTGCGCATTAGTGCAATAAGTTAGAGTGAAATAAAATATACTTAATTGTCTCACTCTAACTTATTGCACTAACGTGCACCAGTTCTCCTTCGAAAAAAAAAAAAAAAAAAATGATCTTATGCAAAATCTCTCGCCATTTGAAAAAATTTTCCGAATTGTGAGCGGATAAGAAGATTAGTTATTTTCTAACAAATGTATAGATGACGATTAAAAGCCGCGCGGAGCTGCGGTCTCGACAAAAACGAACGATTTGATTTAATTTTAATTCTGTCAAGTTTTCAAACGTGACGAGACAACCGCCGCCGTGGCAGAGTTGGATCACGTGCCAGCGAGCTGAACGTGTCTGCGTTGGCGGCACTGTTGGCGGCAACGGCAAGTTCACTGCGATCCGCGAAACCCGCTCTAACTGATGTAGCCATTTCCTTCGGGCTCTCTACTTTCTTTCGTTACTGGCATTACGAGTGAGTTGCTGATTCCAATCAGGGTCAATTAACTCGATCAGCTGTCATGTCGAAAAATTCGTTCGAGGATCTCTTCGATCGCGCGGATCATCTGATCCACCAGATCAACGAGACGCAGATGAAACTGAAAATCAGACACGAACAGGTGTCGAGGATGCGGAGTGAGTATAACTCTAAGATATTCTCGATCTTCGATTTATCTAATTTAATTCCGAAAAAATAAACGACCGTCGTGCAGTGGATTGCGCGAAGCTGCAATTGGAATTGATGAGACTCTACCGGCCGCAATGTTTGGAGATCCTGGAAATGTTGCAGGACGTTTCCGTGCCCGTGGACCCCTTCGACCGCAATGGCGACATTGTCGAATCGCGCGACAACGTCCAGGTCGTCCAGGTAATATGTGTCGCAAAAATTATACAAGGTGCGTGCTGAGACGGGACCGACGGGACGTTGAGCCGCAAAACGGCGCGTTTATGTTGAAATATATTTATTATATTTCGAATATAGGAATGACACATCGACTAGACACCATCGATATGCGTATCCGTATAACGCCGTGTAACGTAAACATTTGATATATATAATAGACAGTAATAATAGATATAGATTTGCGAAGAGATAGATTCTTTGGAAGCTGCGTCAAGTATCCTTTCTTTCTTCCCTTTCTTCCTCTCTTTTTCTCTCTATCTTTATTTTTTTTTCTCGTTACGTTTTCTCCCGGCGAGAAACGCGTTAAACCCGAAACCGGCAATTCCGCGTGTAACTACCGCGTGCGAGAAATTATAAACACGAATAAATCGCGTCTAATGTAATCTTTTGATCGGCGCGAGCGCGAAGAATTAATGCACTAGGGGGGAGACACATATGCGCTCGCGACAATAATTTTTTTTCTCTTTTTAGGATACTTAACACAATAATTTACACATATATTTTTACGTCGTTGGATCTCCTCTCGACTTTCATTTGCGAGGCGTTCGTCCAAACTCTACATACGTTTTGATGAAATTTTGCACTATCCCTCCCGGGGATGGCGAACATTCGCAAAGTTCGTTTCCTCATTACGAGTCGTCGTGCAAATAAATCTGTCGGGGATATCATTTATTTATTGTCTCTGTAAACTCGTTAATCGTTGTTCAGTTCAATGTAGGAGGATCGAGGGAAAGGGAGGATGTTTCGTGGAGCCGTCCAGACGAATAGCACACCTCGCAAATACAGATAGAACATCTTATTCTCTTAATTAGAGGTATTATCTACTCTCCTTTTAGATCCAGGGTTTACAAGCTTCTTTTAAACAGATAAAACGCAACATTTCGCTAATTAGACATTATCTTCCTTTTTTTTTTAATTTTTAAATTCAGGATTTTGAAATCTCGCGCTGACGAGGAATTCATATGCGTCGTGTGCGAAAAATGCTTTTTCACATCGAGTACCGCCGATATTTTTGAAACCTGTTCTCGAATCGAAAGGAAACGGAGACTCCACGTTTGCAAACTAATGTCCATTTCTACTAATGTAGATTAACTTTATAATCTCGGTTTAACTTACTTTTTTCTTTTTCTAGTTCTAAGAATTAGATGTGTTTTCACATAAAGAATTTTTAATCTATCATATACGTACGGTCTTATTACACTTTTAAAAATTCTTTATTATGTGAAAACATATCTAATTCTTAAAACTAGAAAAAGATAAAAAGAAAGTTAAGCCGAGATTAAAGTTAATCTACATTGGTAAATGGACTTTACTATTCTTCTTTTCTGCATACTGCTACTGCTACTTTTTCCCGGTATTAAAAAAAAATTCTCTCTCTCTCTCTCTCTCTCTCTCTCTCTCTCTCTCTCTCTCTCTCTCTCTCTCTCTCTCTCTAATCCATTTTATTTCGATTCGGGAATGACTTTTTGTGTGCCGCAGCTTCTCGTTAATCCTCAGCTGGTACCACACGCAGGGGTCTCTGTGACTAAAATAATCACATAGACAATCGACTCATAAATTTCTTTTTTAACTCTTTTCTGCATGAGATCCGAGAAGCTTAAGGAAACGTATAGTACCCAGCGAGGACTAATCTTGATTCATGCTTTATTACGACGGAAGATTCTTTAATACAGTAAACCGCTGGTTATCCGGACGAGACTTCTAGTAAAAGAAAACGTAGGCCTAGGGGGTATTAAACAAAATAACAAATATAACAACAACAGCAAAACAGTTTCGGCGTAAATTAAAAATCCTCGTTCCGCGTTCAGTCGGATGTCGATCGTCAGGGGGGGGGGGGGAGATCGCTCGGTACTCAGGCGATACCCGGACGTCCGGATAACTGGCGGTCCAACCGTATCGCGCGGCCGAACCGGAGCTTCCTCTCGCTCGCCTGATCCTTATCGTTCGGACATGGTTTGCTGCAGCGCGTCGAGGGCTCCTTCGTGGTGGATCCGACGTCCGGAACTGCCCTCGTACGTCGGCGACGTGCGGAAGCGGGGCTCGTATCGCGCGTGATACCGCCGCAGACATGAGTTCCGCGCGCGGCACTGCGCGGTCGCCGCCCCGGGTGGCTGCAACTGCGACAGCAGCAACGCGGCGTTCGCGCAAGACAGCCTCTCGCCCTCGCGCACCGCCGCCGCCATCCGCGACTGTCCGTTCCTGGACTCCAATGCGTCGCACACCTTGCCGGCATCCAGGGCGTAGTTGGCGAGGCAGTCCTGCGCCTGGTACAAAACGATTTGTTGTAGCTTTCCCGAAGAATGGGAAAAAAACATTCCCACGAAGTGAGAATTAAGAATTCAAACTTAAAAAATAAACCTGTAAATCCTGAGACTAGTAGAGTGTTGGAGCGCGTTAGGTGTATTTATTAAGAATATATTTAATACTTTAATATTGATGCCCAAATATTTTAATTTAGTAAGAGATATTGTTAGGATGGAATTTAATTTTTCATGAAATTGAGCTTTGAAAATTCTGACAATAAGAGGATTGATATTCCTATTGCATTGAATAATATTCCAAGATTTTTGGATTTAGAAATGTAGAGGACATTTTTATGTCTTCACGTGCGACATTAGATTGATTTATCCGTAATCTCCGAATTATCTAAAAATCTCTATAACATAAAGATAGGAGTTTGTATGGACTTACGCAAGCTTTGCAGATCTGCAATTTCACACAGGGCACGTAGAGTATTCGAGATGTGTCGCCGGCTAAGTTATCCACAGTTCGGCATCGCCACTCGATGGCTTCTAATTCCGGACAGCTTCTAGGCTCCTCGATGGCTGTATAATACAAACAATTGTCTCATATAATTTGTATTAGCTATTATTTAACTCGATTCATTGGATTTGCACAGATTATTCCAGATTTATCGAGCCATCTCTTGAATGCAGATTCTTTGGACTTAAAAATGAGAGATCAATAATTTCTGAATTATGTATGATTAAAATTAAAAAGCTTCAAAAGCTAAATGAAAGTAAACTCTGAGAACAATGTTATTTTTTATTTAATTTTGATATGTTTATAAAATTATAAAACAAAACTATATAGTTTCCAAATTACAGAAAAGCTAAAAATTTACATATTTACATAATTACATATTAGATAAAATTGTGCAATCAAATTAATTATAAAGATAAATATGAACTATAAAAATATTAAATTAAAAAAAATTTTTCTTCGGAAAAGCTTAGAGTTAAAAAATTAATAACTAAAAAAACGCGCAATACGCTTTTATTAAGAAAAAATTCAATAAATGCTGGCTCACTAATTGTGGGATATTCTGCATAGTTTGTATAATCTTTCCTACAATTTCTATAACTTCTTTTCGGATATAAAATACTCACACTCGCTTCCCTCCATATTGTTATTAATATCGCTCCGTTTCTCGTCGGCTTTACTGTCGGTAACGCTATTAGTGTTCGGATTATTGTTTTCGCGAAAATTAGACGTAGAATTGTGCTGTGCCTCCTTTTGCGTTCTCTGTGTCTGCTTATGAGCCGCAACATTGTTTCGAAGATCGTTCAGCGCTTTTTGCATTTTCTGCAAGGTATATGCCGCTGCCATTCGCGACATTAACTTATCCTTCACCTGTTAAACATTTTTACAGATTTTTTTTTCAATAATTCTTATTATTATTTATCAATCTTACTAATTATATTTTCTCTAAATATTTCTTACTTGTTTCACATAAATTATATAATTACGTTTTATTTTTTTTTATATCTTAATCATGAAATAGTATAAAAAATTGAACAGTTTGAAAAAATTAGATTTTTTGATAATTTGATTTACAGTATTAAAAAATTTATTTATAATATTAAATTTATTATATTTCATAATTCAAATAAAATTGATGTAATAATGTGTGAAAATGCAAGTAGAAAAATTACCTTCTGCAGATCCACTTCGTCCTCCGAAGCAGCGTACCTCATAGCTTCATCGATAATCAAGTCCTTAATATATTTCAATTTTGTATCCATCTGCTCGAGTTTATCCTTCCGCTCATTCTCGTCTTCCTTTGGCTTTAAATTTTCGGCCATATTCTGTCAACGAAGGACGAAGGTTCTTACTTGTTTATTTAGCGAATAAAATCAAGCTATTGTTGAACTACCATTAACTATTACAAATATACATAAAATCTATAAACTAGATATATTATAAATATAAAGATGTATAAATATTTGTTTCCACTTTTATTGCCATTATTGTACGATGCACTCGACAAAAGAATTTTAATAATTACGACATACCTCGTAGTAACGCTGCAGCATCCACTCGTCGTCCTGATTCTGCGTGCCCTGTCCGGCCGTGAAGGTCGCCTTCTTCTTCCTCCGATCAATGCCGAAATATTGCGACCAGTCGACGCTCTTCTTCCTCACCTGAAGGAATTTCGACTTGGCCGTCTTCGTAGCGTTTTCTTTTTGGCCCTTCGGGGACGGCGTCACTTTCGACGGCGTCACTTTCGACGGCGTTTCCGTCTTGCCCTCATGATCGTGCTCGTGTTCGTGATCGTGATTCTGATTGGATTCGTGCTTGTGTTCGTGATTCTGATCAGATTCTTGCTTATGTTCGTGATCGTGATCGTGATCGTGATCGTGTTCGTGTTCGTGTTCATGATCAGATTTATGAGTGTGATTGTGTGAATTCGTGAATTGCGTGCCGAATAGGGCTCCTAGGTCTTGAGCAACCTTGAAATAGAGAGAGAGAGGAATATGTGTTACACAACGTTGCCACCATGTTCCACGTTGACGTTCGACTCCACGAACGTGTAATTTCACAACAAAATCAAAAACTGATTGATAGTAGACAGAGCAATTAGCTGCAAGCAGCGGCACGATCTTGTTCTGTTATTTGCGCGTTACCTTAGGATCCGTAGTCTTTGATCTGGTTTGGGTCGGCCTGGGGCTTCTCTTAGCGACCGGATAGCGCTTAGTCAGTTTGCGATAGCTACCGAACTCGCGGCCGATAGGAAATCGGCCGTTTACATTCCTACGTTCCGCCGGCAAGTACAGGATGCCCTGATCCTGATCGCGATCCACGAACTCCTCGTCATTGCCGTCCTTCATCTCGCTCCTCAATGAATCCTTGCTAAGTAGCTCGCCCCAAGACATTGGTCCTGCCGTTCTATCGAGCAAACATTACGTTGAACATTAAATCCCTTTTCCGACCCATTAATCGTTCTTGTACCTCATTTTCGGGACAAAAATTATGTTATATGAACAAACTGACGTTAGAATATGAATGAAGGGTATAGGGGAAGAACGATCAAAGTCCACTTTTTGTCGAAATTGATCTGATCATGCTATCTTATGGCATTTTCAAAGAACTTTAATTCTTATCTGTTTTGATCAAGAACAGTTACAATTCATTGGAAATTAAAGCTAAAAGATGTACCGTGTCGGGGAAAAAACGATCATAACCCCCGCGCTTGTGGGAAAGAACCATCAGAGTCCAACATACAATGTAAACACTAAATAAATACTAATGCTGCGTTCCGATAATCATTAAATTATGTACTAATTTTTTCAATAGCTTCCTAAGATATCTAATGTCTTGAAACTTATAAATCGATATAACTTATAAGCTCTAAAGCTCGTTACATTATAGATGTGACCTTTAATGGGTCGAAGTCGAAGGGATGAATCATGGAACTTACTCGTATACTTTGTTCCCTCTACCAGCTCTGTAACGGTCGTAAATTGATTGTAAAGCGGTTAGATAGTCGTCGTCGTCCACCTCCACGAGCGCACCGTACGGAGAACCGTCTGGCAGTTCCTCCATGAACAACTTCGTCAGATCTTTGTCGTCCAGGTTCAGTCGATCGCTGGCGCCGCCCCGTTTGCGGCTACCACTTCGCTCGCGCTCGCGAAAGATCGAGGCCTGCACCGGTTCTTCCTGCAAGCAATTATCATCGCGATGCTCGACGTTATTTATCGAGGATCTCTATGACATCTCGTCTGACCGTTTAAAATGTCTCTGCTTTTGATTTTTATACGATTTTATACGATTGGAAGGGACAAATATTACGATCAACAAAATGTTGAAGCTGTCCCTCTTTTTTCGACGGAAAGTTTTTTGATCATTTTTACCTTCTTTTAAAATAATTAATTTTACTACAATTTGGATGAAAAACTATTATGTTATATATGTTATTTAATATAAATATATAATTATACAATTTAATATAAATATTATTTCATTAATTATATTAATTATATCTATATATATTTGAAAATTATAAACATTTAGATAAAGAAATTATTATGCGTGTTACTGATCTTTGTCTTTTCGAATTTTCCGTTTATGTGGTTTTCTGTGCTATCGAGAGCAACCGAAATGTTTCTGCTAGTTAAGTAAAATTAAGATCAAATTGGGATTTAATCTTAGGAATTAACTTTGATTAAAATGGAATGACTATCTATCTTGAGTGATAAATCGAGGGATTTACCTGCTCGGGTAGAGTCTCCAAATAATCGAGTAGTGCCCTTTCGAGTAACTTATTATTCAAGCCCTGGAGACCCTCCCCCACCGTTTCCAGCTGACCATTGTCTGAAACCGCGATAAAAGTAATTGACAATTAGTAATACAAGGATCCAATACGATATACGATACAAAAGTCTAAAATAATACGATATACATAAAAATGTAATACGAAATACATAAACATATACCATAAAAGTTCATTCTTCTTCGCTTTTTTTCTCGGAGTCTAAAAATAAACGTTCTCTCGAAAAAATCTTACCGCTAGGCAGGAACTCGATCTCCTCGTCGTCCTCGTCGAAGTCGCGATCGAACTTGCGGTCGGTGTCGCCGCCGTGATACTTGAACGAGTGCAGGTCGTTGTAATACTCTGGTGAATCCACCATGTCCAGGGACCTCTGCTTCCGTACGACGTTTTTGGGGCTCCTGAGAAGCTCGTCATGGAATTGTCGAGCCGCGGGAATCAGCGTGATTGCGCTGGTTCCCACGATCAGCAGCGGCAGCATCCACCGTGGCGATGCCATTTGTGCTCAAACTAATCAGTAGAAATGTATAATTGCATACAATATCGCGCAAAGAGACGTTGAAAAAGTAACTGGAAACACTAATTATCTCCTTTTTTATTATCCATCCAATATATACAAATAGGAGATATATACACAGATTAATATAATGTTTAAATATAAATAAAAAGTATCGATTGATTGTGTAAAGAATTACAGATTTAAAAAAAATTGATAAAACAAATCTGTTGACTGTGAAGAAAGACTGTTGCGGAAGCAATAACAATTATACACAGATTAATTTAATATAATATTTAAATAAAACATATCGATTATGTATGTACAAATATGGATTTAATGTATATTATATATATATATAGACATAAAAAAATTTAGAAAAATTGACAAGTTTATTTTCTCTGTACTATAATCGATACTTTTTTTTATGTAAATGTCATATTAATCTATGCATACTCATAATGAATAATGAGAAAGATTATACATTTCTAATTTTTTTCTTTAACGAAAATTGTTATAATAATTTTATATCATTTTTATGAACCATAATATCATATTATTGTAATTTTTATTTTTTTCAACGGTGATTTATTTTAAACCGATTTGGAAAGCAAGCTCCTCGATTCGGTTCTGCGCTCGGCGCCTTAATCGTCAGACGTTCACTGTATTCTACATCGTAATAAATATATATAGATATATTGACCACGTCTATTTTGCATACTAAGCTAATATCGATTTTGTTAATAGGGTAACGAAGTCCTTCGCACGAATGAAGACGTATCGAGGAAATCTACGACGTAATAACATCAAGACAAGATGCCCAGATAGCCCTTCATATCAAATCCATTCCGATATTCATGGAAAAACTCATCGAACTTAATATTAAAATTCATTGAATTTAAAATTAAAATAAAGAGGGAGGAAGAGAAAGTTACAGAAAGTAACAGATAAAGAAAAGTAAAGTGTAAAGGACAAAAACGTAAAGTAGAAACAGGTTTTTCATCTTTTAATTAAAAGTCAGAGTAAAATTAAGCGAAATAAGCTAAATGAGGAAAATACTGTAATAAAGTGATAAAGAGGGCACATAAATACAAATTACATTGCGCAATTCCTTTTTCTCTTTAGGATCAATAAATGTAACATTTTCTAATGTAAAATTTGCAGATTACATGTGTAAATCGTAAAACGCATGTAAGTTTCTCAAATTCGCGTAGAAACGATCTTCTCGATTCAAGTGCCGACGTTAACGAAACTAGTGTCGTGTTTAGACAAGCGAGAGGTCAGTTACTATTGTTACTAAGGGGGATCAAATTACCAGATGGTACCGTCGTGCCGTCGTCGAGCGCGAAACTTCGCTAAATTTCGCGTATTTATCGGGGCCGCGCATATTTGTCCACGTATATTTCGCAATCGACGAACAACAACCTGTCGTTTGTTGACGCGTTATGAGTGTTATGACAAACTTCGTAAATTCTCTACGAACGAACGCTCCGGGGTCAGCGGGGTCGGGAGATCGCGAGTCGTAGACCACAGTCGACGGGATCGATTCGCACGCGGCTACGTGTCGCAGGTAAAATTTATAATTAAAAAAAACTGAATAATTTAGATTATATAATTATAATTAAGATTATACAATTAAATTAGAGACTCAACGGACTGTCATAAAATATGAAACGTACGTCGCAATCGGGAAACGCAACGGAACGAACTGCGAATCGACGCAGACCGAATTGCGAAAACGTGGAAACACAGTTGGAACGTAATCAACGACGAAACTTACTTGACGGAATTCAAACGGATTAATACGACGCGACGGGATGCCTTTTGTGGCATTTTACGGGGTGCGCGGTATACGGGACGTACCTTAATTTAATCTCTCATCCGCGTGACACCCCCTCAGGATAAACGGGTTAGCGACCAGCGTTCCCTTTTTCTCTCTTTATTTCTTTTTTATCTCAGTACGCCGTAACGTTGTCGACGACGGTGTTCCCCGGATGTGCATGGAATCCCGACCTGCTCTTCTCTCACGATTAGGAGGACCACCAATGGCGGCGGCTTTTATATAGGCCGACGAAGGGTGGATGGGTGGATCGATAGAAACGCGCATGGAATTTATCGCTGCCGGCAGCGGCGGCGACGGCGGCGGCGGCGGCGACGGCAGCAACAGCATCGTCAGCGGCAGCAACAAGTAAAGGGGCGCGCAGGCGGGACGCAAGGGGTAAGAGAAAACACACCGACCGGAAAATTCTACGATCCCTTCTCGCGAGTTTTCCCGAACTGCGATGACCCGAGGAACGTTTGCCGACCCTTCGGGGCGCGAACAGAGAGATATCAGGCGTATTCGATTGATTTTTGTGAGACTCGCGAAGTCTCTTCCGCTGCAGGAAAAATTGCAAAGAGCAGAATGCTAATCGGACGTTGCGTTGCGTTCGGTATTTAAAGGATTATTTTAGCGGATCGCTATTTTCTTTTTGAGATCCTCGATGCTGTGAGGACCGCACGAAAGATCGAAATCGCGATTAGAGGTAAAGGAGATTGATCGACCCACGATCGCAATTGTGGATGAAATAAAATCGAGGGGATTACTCGGGATGCCCCGAGCGTTTCGAGTCCTCGAAATCCCCTAAACGAAAAACTACGAAGAAAAATTGTAGCGCGATGTTGTTTTGATCCTTGAATGTTCGCAGTTAGGAGTTGCGCTAACGCGAAACCATTCGTCTTGCGAGCTAATGAAAGTTGAAACTCTATATCTTTTGTTTTTGTCGTGTCGTGTTTTTTTCCACGTGCTTTGAGGTCCGTACATTTTTTACATAAATTTTAATATATTTCTATAAACGTATTTTTGCGGAACTAATATGCCTTGCATTGCGTGAAATCTGGGATTAAAAACGCAACGCAAATGGAACTGTGACTCGTTTTACAAAATTAATTATCATAGAGAGAGAGAGAGAGAGGGGGGGGGGGGTGCGTACTCGTTAATTAATTTACCATCTGCGAAAGGTTAGATGAGCGGAGAAAGGCGTTTTCGGAATTTCATTCAGGAAGTATTGATCATCGTCGCGGAATTGCCCGATCATCGGAATGCGGTGTCTGCCAGTGCATAATTCTTCGACAGCTCGTGAGAACTTTTTATTCGCACGAATAATACGAAGATCACCCGCATTTGCAATTGCAATACAGTTATAATATATAGTTAAATTTGAAAAATATAATGTGTTTACACTCGTCCCTCGATTTACGCGGAATATTCGCGTACCTAGTTTGTTTTACGCGATTGAGAATCTGCCAGTACAAAAAAAATACGTAAAAGAAAAACCCGTGTATGTTATAAAAATATTTATTCCACATACTTGCACAAAAACAGTAATAATAAAAGTTCAGAAAAACAAATTTAAATTTTATTCGTTGTTGTCAATACTGTACTTCAAAGCAGTCAACTTTTTTAATTCGAAATTACTATTTTCATCACTAGAAATATTTGACATTTCTATTTCAGAAAGAAATATACCATAGAAAAATATTTTTTCTGACCGCGTAAAATGAGATCGCGTAAAACTAAGACCATGTATAAAAAGCATTACGTAAATCGAAGATATTCCTAATAGTTAGTCAAATTGTTTGCTGAGAAAACTCTATTTTCCCTGTTATCTCTTTTCCATTGCCAAAATATCTTGGTGAAAACGCTCAACATGCTCATCACTTACATCTTATTTAGTTGGAGAGATAAGGCTCTGTTGGATGTCCACACGTGGAAGGAACCGGGCTAATTAAGAGCCGATTGCTGTTGTGACGGTGCGAAAATTATATTTATTCTTCTTTGGAATTAAACGTACGTTTCGGTCCCTATTCCCAAACAGAGCATAATATTTAATAGATATCCATTGGATATGTAGATATCATTTTACAGTTTGAGTAATAGAACATAAAAATCGCAAGGTTTTATACACATAAATTATAATACATACTGTGCTGTGTGAGATATAGATTGTAACAATTTAATTTAACATGACGGTGATCACTCACGGATGACATAAGGTATTCTATGTGGTCTCCTCTAGGTGCCAGCCATAAAGAGGAACACTAGAGTGATGTAATCGTTGAGAATTTTTTAATTGTTTTAATTTGGATATGAATTTATGGAGGCCACTCATCTTCCCCAGTCCGTAAGAACCAACCGTCTGTTATTTAGTTATTTCTCATATTACTGATATTTACAATTAATATATCATGAATACTACTACAGCTAAGATTCAATTTTTATTGACATATTATCGTTATCAGGACCAAAATTAATATATTGATTGTTTTGATGCAAGATACACATATTTATTGTTGACCAGTGTAATTCCAGCCGCTAAAAACAACGACAAATGAAGAATATAACGCAGACAAAATAATAATACTTGACTAACCCTTAGCTGGCACACTTCACCAGAATCACATAGCTGGCACACTGTGGCCGTTTCAGACCCCACCACTAAAACGCTTGCTGCGAGGAAGCTATTGATTTTTTTTACTTACAAAAAATTCCAAGATAGTCTTCGAATGTCGTTTTAACAGATGTCATAGGTTATTTTGATAAAATGTAATATTAAGTATGAAAAAAGTTAGAGAACGTAAAAGAAAACGAAAAAATGACTGTTTTCACTCAAAAATTTATAACTTCCATTTTTTAGTACCATTTTCGTACTATAGGGGGGCTTAAATTAGAGCTAAACTAGGCTGAGGCGTTTACCCCAAAGTGCCAGCTAAGGGCTAATTGCATAATTGATAAGTTGCCAAATAAGATATTACGTGTGATTGACATTACATGAATCGAAAGACAGAGAGTGGCAGGCCGAGGATAAAGGAAAAATCGGTTTCTACATTTTTCGCGTATTCGTCATCTTCACGTTTAGGTCAGCGCTTTTGTTACAAACGTTTGTTATCGATAACTGCGCTAAAGATACCGCTTATCCGCACCGATAGATAAATGATAAATTCATCGGGCGATAACGAGGCGGATAGAAATTCAAGTACAAATGATCGGACAGTCTTCCACCGGTGGTTAGCGCGGGTTCGCCAACCGCCCCTCGAAACGGATCGCTTTATTTTACCGGGCAAGTTTCGGAAATAGAAGTCGCAGGTGGAGATATCGATCAATCACTTTCTCTCTATCTCTATCTCTATCTCTCTCCGCGTTCTGATCGTTCCTTATCTCCCGCTCGTCGCCGGAGACGGGAACGAGATCTTCACTTCGCGATTATGCGGTATACGGAAGCGGACCCGATGGCAGAGCGAAGTTACGCGCAGCAGCTCAACATGTCGGCGAACAATGGCGAGCAGCCATCATCACAAACGATCGGTATCAGGCAAAGATATCGCGTTTTACATTTTTTTATTTATTTTATTTATCGCGAAAAACGTTTCTTTTTTGCGCGCGACTATTTCGCAGGAACAGTCGTAAAGCGTAATTTTTTTTCTCTTTTTTTAGGTCCGCCAGCGACGGCGACGTCAAGCGCGGCGACACAGACGATGGAGCTGCAGGAGAACGCGCCGATCATTTACGCGAACAGCACCGTCATCACGATGCAACCGGGAGGTGAATAGATAATTTTTTTGGCGAATAAAACGCCGACTGTGGTCATTAACATCCACAATGTGTATGTGTGTGTGTGTGTGTGTGTGTGTGTGTGTGTGTGTGTGTGTAATTTCAATAAAATATACATTTAACCTTTTTTTTTCTTTTCGCGTCGCATACAGGTAAACAGACATTTAAAAATGGGAATTTGAGTTACGAGAATTACGATTTGGAAAGTAAAATGAGTCGCAATGTGTTATATAAATATTTTATTTTTTTTATATAATACGATTACAGTGTCAAAGCAAAAACAATTTTACTATTAACTTTCGTGGATTTAATTTTCGGGGAAAGAATTAAGTTTGTTATTAAAATAGTTTTTTAATACGTAAAACATATTTATTCCGATTATATTCTTTATAACAGTTTCCGAGTATATGTATCTGCGTAATTTTTTTTTATTTTCACGTAAAATTTTTCAAATATTTTATTCGAAAATCGCGACGGTTAAAAAACAAATAACAATTATTCTCGTCTAATCATATATACATATAATCAAGTATATGTATAGTTATTAAATTGATATATAATATATATAATTAAATTTAATGTATAAAATATTCAACATATTAAATTAATTTATACACATTAAATATTAAGAAATATACATTAAATTTATATACATATATGTATATTTATTATAGTTATTATTTTAAGTAATTATATGCATAATAGGAATAATTATACAGGCTTTAACTGATTGCGTAACGCAATGAAATCGATAACGAGTGCTCGCGCACTCACGAAGATTTGCAGTAGCTTTTGATTGTCCGCGCAAAAAATTATCGCATTGCATTTGCAGAAGGCGAAAGTCGATTCCCTCGTAGGCCAATTCCCATCAGCACCCTTGACTGGATCTCGACACCCAGGGCGCAGTTGAACTCGATCTCCGGCACGCAGTTCCTGGACGGCGTCGAGCAATTGGAAATTCAGCAGGTTATTGATTTGAGTACTCGTACGTATTTAGCGCACCATGCGCCAACTTTTCGCTCTAAAAAAAAATAGAAAGAAGAAAGATTATTTAAATATTTAATATATTTTAATATACATAATAACTTATATTATAACTTAATAACTTAATAACTTATTTAAATATTTAATATATTTTAACAGATAAATATATAATTAAGTAAAATAAATAATATTAAATATATATGTATATTTCTTATTATTGAGATAAATATATATTTACATATTTACTGTTATTTATTATTTAAATATTTATGTATATGTAATATTTATATATTTAAATATTTATATATATGTAATATTATCTAATAAATAATTATTAATAGTTATATGAATAATTAATTCTTATTAGTATTAATTTCGTTTATTACAAGATTGAAGATTAGAATATAAATTACAAGGAAATTTAATTCTATTTTAGATTTTATCAATATTAAATGACGTAATGTAGTAGACAAGATAATTACATTATGTATAGAAGAATATAATATATATATATATATATATATATATATATATATATATACTTACACGACTTTTACGTGAAATACTCGGCAGTACTCGGCAGAATGGATAGGAGCACTCAGTACAGGGTGAAAGTGCCGCGCGCGGAAACGCTATTTCTCGCCATAGAATCCAAGTCGGAAACGCAATCGCGATGTTATGGCTGGTACAAAGGATTCGTGTTGAACGTACTGGATCAATGTGGCGAGACCGCTTTCATCATCCGGAAGGATCCTAGCTGGATGCACGTGCCGTGCTCTCGACAGGCAAGTCGACGCCAACGCGACGAACTGCACTAAAATAGATATTACACATTCCTCTGTAATTATATATGCCGGATTTAGCATGATTCAGAATGTATGTGGGCATCTTAATTGTCGACGTATCGCAAATGAATCTTCTTTCTTACACGGAAGATATTTCACATGATTTAAACGTGCGGGCCTGGCTTAAAAATTATTTCGAAGCTTTTAAAATTTTATTTCCTTTCGGCCGCGCCTTAAAAAGGATAAAAAATGCAATCATCGATAGTTCCTTGATGACCCGGCAGTTGATGTTTCACAAAGGATATTGTCGCGATAAATTGAACGCAAACCGCGCTCAATGTGTTCAATTAAATTATTAACCCTTGCTGTTCCGTCCGAGTCAATATGACCCATTTTTCTTATTAAACGGAGTAATTTTCTCTAGTCATAATTCCTATAATTTACTAACTAATGTTTGACGATCTTATTATACATCTATTTGTACAATAAAAATAAAGGATTTTTGATAGCGAAAAAGAACCAATTATATTTTAATTAAATAATAATGTTTAAATTCACCGCGAGAAACATAAGACGGTTCAATTCATTTTCGAAGCCTCCTCGATAATTCGAAACTTCTGTAAAAAAAGGAATATATATACATATATGTATAAATAAAGCCGTATTAAAACATGAAAGTGCATTTAAACTGAAACTTGCACGAAAGCGAGCGGAACAGCAGGATTAATCTTCGATTATCGACATGCCAGATCTTTATTGGCTCAAAATAAAACGTGACGGACGTTTTCATCTCCCTGCTTGATCCTTTCATTTTTCATGTTTCCGCAGAGAATTACAGTGGAAAGCGCGAATCTCATCGGCAGCGTGGAGGAGAACTTTAGCATGGTGGGGCCGAGCTTCACAGTATATAACGCGATGAACGAGCCGCTCTGCAACATATATGGACCTAACATTTGCGGCTGTTGCATGTACAAGGAAGCGCAGTTCCAGGTGAATAGAATCACCCGCGTGGATGAAAAAAATTAATCGAATAATCGGCTAGGCTTGTCGCAAATGGCATAAAACGCGACGGGACTGAAGGGACTGAAAGTGCAACTTGAGTTAAATCATAACTGTTATTTTTATTTGCTTGTATTTTTTAGTTTTATCAATTTTACACGTATTGTTAATAGTTTATTTAATAGAAACGCTAGTATTTATATACATATAATAAACAATTTTATTATACAGGGTGCATTTTTTAAATAATGCATTTTAATATCTCTTCTGTAACTCGAATCGTCATAGACAAAAATGTTTCAGACAAAAGTTGCATGATTTGAAAGGAGCCACATGATGATCTTATTAGATTTTGGGTCCTGTGTTGGTCCCAGTAGGGCGCAAGTTAAATTTTTTAAATGGAAACCTCTATTTTTTATTGTATCATTATTTTCTACTAATTATTTTGAACAACTTTTGTCTGAAACATTTTTGTCTATAACGAGTTACAGAAGAGATATTAAAATGCATTATTTAAAATGGGAGACCCTGCGTATTAAACAATATATTAAAATTTAATACTTTTATTTTTATTTTACTTATCGACATTTTATTTATATAGTTTTATTATATGAATATTTTACTTGTTTACTTATACCGCACAACTTTATCTTCTTCCTTTTCAGGTCACATCGATGGACGGATCGCGTCAAATCGCATCACTGATGCATCAGTGGGATCACTTGGCAGTCGATTACATCCTGTTGCTCACATTCCCGATAAACACAGACGTGAGATTGAAAAGCCTGCTCCTCGGCGCATCGTTTTTGATAGTGAGTGATCAACTTTTTAATTTTACCTCCGACAATCAATCTCTGATTTCTCTAATGAAAAGCGGTTCAAAAACCGAAAAATGCGTACATTTAATATATAAATTTACAAATAAATAAATTTATTTACAATTATATTTCTGTGTTCCAGGAATACTTGTATTTTCAACGAATAAGAAGAGCGTCCAGGAGGTAGACGTTAATTATAAATAATTTACTTCTAAAATTATTGCCTATTCCGATATGCTCTATCTGTAAAGTGGACCGAGTGCAAAAATGATAAATTTTATAAAACTTTTTAAGAAATGTCATATAACTGCAACCTTACATAAGTTGACATAAATTTACATAAACTTTATGTGAGTGATAGACAATCGGATCGAATAGTTATCAAATATAACCATAGATTTTAATATCGCATAATGCGATAAATACTCGCTGCAAGTGCCTGCAAGTACCTGCAAAGTGCAACGTATAAATGTGCAGGTTTCTAAAATTTCTACGAAATGCGCAAAATGTAAAATTTTTCGAGCTTTAAAGCGAGACATTGAAGACAATATTCGGCCTTTCAACGCAAACGGAATTAAAGTAATTTAAATCGACCGTGACTGGCAATATATAACGTCTTTATATATTGCCAGTCACGGTCGATTTAAATTACTTTAATTGTTATTCTATACTGGCAAAAGAAATTTATTATTCTGCAAACGGAATTGTTATGTAATTTATATAAAAATCTTCTTTAAAGATGTTTGTATTTGTATTATATTCTACTCTCGGGTGAGCTATTAAGTTCGTGTCTTTTGTGTAGACACGTGTATGATAAAATGTATACGATAAAAATTATATATTGTTAAAAAATTATGGAAAATATCACTGAAATAATAAATTAGGATTTTCAAAGAGATATTACTCGCTCTATTCCCGCTCAATACGAATATCCAAGTAAACATTATCATCATCTTTTGGACATATCTGCGACTATGGTGAGTATAAAACAATTGCCTAAATTATCTCCATTGACATTAATCATTGTAGATCGATTCGCTTATCTAAAGCTCACTCCAGATTGATAATTCAATTCGTATCAAAATTTAGAATAGAATCATACGCAATTTTATCGTGCAAAACGAAAAATAAAGAAAAAATGACAAAATATATGTATAAAAACTATAAAATATACATACATACACACATATATAAAATACAATATATATAATAAATGTTTTATATACATATATATACTTTGTACACAATTTATAATAAGTATATAATTTAATTATATAATAAAAATACTGACATACAAGGTGTTTCTTAAAGACTATACCCACTAACTCTGTAGCGTTATTTCTTATCAAAAATTGAGTCGAAAAGTCCTGAGAGTCAATTTTCTCTATAATGCTTAAGGTGGTTCGAAAGTAAACTAAAAGACTAGCCACATAAATAAAACTTTGGGAGATTGTTCTTTAACATATAATAAACCATCTCTTAAAATTTGAGACCCTGTTGCCATGTAAATTATTGCAAACGAGCAATATAAAAAATCACTTTTTAACATAGCTCTTATGGGAGGTTATTGAATTTTTACTGGAAGTGATATGATATCTTTTAGGAAAAACTAGAGATGTTAATAAAAAACTGATCACTGAAAGATGAAATCACAAGCTTTCCAGTGGTATATGAAAGGTTGTGTGTTGCCATGGATTTTTAAGAAATATTTGATCGAGAAAGTGATGATGCATGCGTGTCACGGAAGTAAAATGTCTATCCTGCGAACAAGCAGCTGCTCTGCGAACGAGCAGCTGTTCGACGCACGAAATTCAAACGGGTCGAAAGACTGCATGTCACAAAGAGTATTAATATATAAAGTTCTAGCCATAATATTGTAATTAAATTATTATTAATTTTATTATTATGGGATAAAAGGATATTATATTTAAAAAATTAAAATTTTTTTACATATTTTATTTAGTTGTCAATTCAGAGAACTGAACGAAAAACATGTTATAAAAAATATATAATTTCAATTTCCAACAAAATAAATGCTCGTACGACGAGCAGGATACTTTGGAGGCATTTTGTTTTGCTTGGAGGCTTTTGTCTTGCTATGTAGTATGTACAAGCATGGACCATGGACACGCTAAGAGGTTATAGACGCCAGCGGGGAGACGGCGAGTCGGCTGCTAGATCTACACTATCTACACAGTACTTGCGTACTGACGCGAAAGAAGATGGGTCTTGCGATTAAGACAACATTAATCAATCGACCTTTTATAATTATTATAAATTTATAAACTACTTATAAAAATCAATGGGAACATTATCAATATTAATAATTTTTATTTAGATAAGATGTTTAGGAAAAATCATAATGTATTTTTATCAAGTTTTATGTGAGTTGTATTATTGACTAACGATGTCACTTTAGAGCCACCTTAATGAAACATTAAGAAGTAATTATTGAGTAAAATCAATCCAATCAGCACTTTTAGCCGAACGTGAGCCGCGCGGCCGTATAGTAGATGCGCTCATGTATACTACCAGGCGCGCAAATCACTGATGTACGCTCGGCTAAAAATGCTGATTAGATTGATTTTACTCAATAATTACTGCTTCATTAAGCATTATAGAGAAACATGACTCTCAGGACTTTTCGATTCAATTTTTGAAAAGAAATAACACTATAGAATTAGTGGGCGGTCTTTAAGAAACTATATACAATATAATAAAATACAGATCGTACATTAACATTAAAATACGCAGCGCATAAAATCACAATTAGATTGAATTCTATCCCTTGCCAACAAGTTACAAATCGTCTAAGGCGGGCTTAAGCTTCCACACGTTTCCGTTAAAAGTCTCTTCTTTTCTTGGATGTATTTTGAGCTTAACTGCATTTAAGTCCTAGGAGGCCTCTACGCGTTTTTCTGTTTTAAATCCTTGTAACTCGAATCCTAATCAAAATTTTCAGATCACAATTAGTACTTAATAGTAAAACGATCGAGTTGCTGTTTATGGGATATCTGAAAAAATATATATATAAAAGTTGAAAGTGGACATAAAAGAAGTAAAAATGACTCCTGTCCTTTTACTTTTTACTCTGTGTGTGTGTGTGTGTGTGTGTGTGTGTGTGTGTGTGTGTGTGTGTGTGTGTGTGTGCGTGTATGTGTGTGCGTGTGCGTGTGTGAGATTTCGTCAATTTTTTTAATAGAACAAATTTATATAATTGTTGTTTAATAAGTGATTTATAAAATCTAAAAAATTCTAAAAAAAATCTACTTATATCGATAGACAGAATCATTAACTAAATCACGGCGGCTTATAATCCGGTTTAATAACTATACCGTATACTATCTGATCCAATTTTTTTTCTTTTTCTTTTATCATAATGATCATTTACATATGAGCCTTTTTGATACTTAAACAATTCTTTTCGTATATAAATATCAAAAATTAATTCAAATGTTCAGAGTATCAAAGTATAAGTCCACATTTAAATAATCATTATAATCAAAAGGAGAAAAATTTTGGATCGGATAATATACAGTAATTATTAAACTTAATTATAAGCAGCCGTGTGAACGTATATAGTGAATTATATAACAGAACCGCGAATCGGCCTCTCTCGTGATACATACGTTCGAGTTTGCGCATTATTGTCCTCCCCCTCCCCCCTCCCCCTCCCTATACATCGACCGGATCGACCCCCCTCCCGATGCGGTTTCTTTCCATTTCCGGCAGACGTGGTCTCCCTCTTTGGAGTAGTTTGGAGTTCTTCGGGCGAGTTGGAGGAGTGTAGAGGAGCGTGACACACGTGTAAACCGGCGTTACTCCGTATTGTTTTCCGTTGTACCCTTAAGTGTTTTCGCCCCCTTTTTTTCTGGCGCACGCACATGTCGCCTCGTATCAAGCGCATACTTCTCTTCTTTGTCCTTGGTACGTTGAATTTCCATCTCTACCGTGACAAAGTGTCACTAACAAGTCACTAAAGGACCGACTGACCAAAGTTGCGTCCCGACGTTCACTACCGGTATACTGAAAATCTATAGTTCCGTTACGTAACGTAAATTACACAGATTTTCAGTACTGGCATCAGTGAATGTCGGAACGTAGTTCAAGTATCTCTTGAAAAACCATCTTCTCTTCGTGCGTGACATGATGATTTCATCTGTTATTTATTCATCTATTAAGATACGATTTATCAGTCACATTTATTTTTTTCGGTTTCCTGAATTTTTACGCGTACAAAAGGCAAAGAGCCTTGTTGTGAATGTCAAAGAGCTAAAATTTGCATTGAAACCAATAATTATACAATTCACTGTGTTATTATTCTATAGAAACAGTTAATGATAACTGAAATAACGAGATAATTAGCTGGCAATAATATTTTTTATTTCTCTCTGCCTCGATATTTTTTAAGGTCACAAAAGTTAAAAAAAATTGTTTTTAATTGAAAGAAAACATTACTGCGATATGCACGTACACGTGTACGCGTGCTTGTAGATGGAAATTAATGTTACGTCACGCATATCCGTTTGATTTTTTATCTTGAGCGTGTTACATGCAAATTTATTATTGGTTATGGTTAATTCATTGCTTGTTAACCTTTAGACCGCCGGAAAGCCTAAATATAGGCTCTACGTGTGATCGGAACTTTGTATATAGTAGGTATGTTATATATAAGATATAAGCACAACAATTTGAGGACTTTCTAAGAGGATTAAAGCTCATCAAATGCCGGCGGTCTAAAGGTTAATTATCGAAATTGTATACGAAACATTTCTCGGCGATATCTACATATTTTAGATAGTTTCTGCCAGGTTTCTGCGAGTGCTGACGTTGACGAAAGAAAAACAAAGGAGAGCGAAAACAGTGGCTGCGTTTTGCCGAACCTCCGCTAGCCTAGCAGTCGCTCGTTTGGTAGCGGTTTTGATTGCAGCAGTTTTGATTGCGCTATTGAAATATCGGCTGGCTACTGGCTATCTGGCTACTCAGCATTTCTGTCCAGCCAAATATTGCGTAGCAAGCGCTTGCTGCTTACGTGCGCTTAGCTAAGCAGAGGTTCGGCAAAACGCAGCCAGTGAAAGAAAGCATTCCTTCACGCGGCGCTCCAAAGTAGTCCAAAGACTGAAACTTTCGTTTAGGAATAAAGAGAAAGAAACATCGACATTTCTCCGAGTTCTGCTTTTGATTTTTAAAAGATCCGATGAATCGAAAAAAGGGAGAGAGAAAGAGAATGTTGCAAGCATATCGCAGTAATGTTTTCTTTCAATTAAAAACAATTTTTTTTAACTGTTGTGATCTTAAAAAATATCGAGGCAGAGAGAAATAAAAAATATTATTGCCAGCTAATTATCTCGTTATTTCAGTTATCATTAACTGTTTCTATAGAATAATAACACAGTGAATTGTATAATTATTGGTTTCAATGCAAATTTTAGGTCTTTGACATTCACAACAAGGCTCTTTGCCTTTTGTACGCGTAAAAATTCAGGAAACCGAAAAAAATAAATGTGACTGATAAGAAATAACAATTTCCGATAATGCCTTTCTGTTTGCAGAAATATTTCGCTTAGATAAGAGTAATTAAGTATGGATTTATTCGTAATCATCAGCTTGCTATTTATAGTCTACTATTCCGTCTATCTCATTCTACCCTCCTTATTGGACTGCGATATATTGCTTGCTTTTAAGGAAAAGTACGGCAAACCCATATGTAAGTATGTCTACTTTTGCATACACTTAAAGAATAACGAAGAACTTTGACCAACTTTTCGGCAGTCAAGTAAAACAATAATACGAAATTCTATTTATCTTTAATAGAATATATATATATATATATATATATATATTAGTATCTAATATATAAAATAGAATATATAGTAATAGAATATGTAGTACATATCAGTATAATTTAAAGAGTATCTCTAATAGAATATATATAGTTTCAAATAAATAATGCTATGAGAATTCTCTTCAGTAATGCATGAAAGTTTATCAATACGTAATTAAACATGAACATGAGTAATGAAACTAACATCCAACAATGTTATCTCTACTTAAAAAAAGAATTATCAAAATGCAAACAACTGTGAAGATAATATAGTCGGACGTTAGTTTTGTTTGCTTACTAATAAATTTTCGCGCGTCACTAAGCTAAAGAGAATCCTTATGTCATTATTTCTTCAATAATTCTAACTATAATGAAAAATGTGTAATAAATATCAAATTATATAATTAATATAATAAAGATTATATAATTCATGTTATTTGTATTATTATACAAATTTGTATTTATTGTATATTTTTCATTATATAAGTAGAACATTCTTTCGAAATCTATCGCAAATTATAAACCGACCGAATTTATCGAGTGAATAAATAATAAACAAATCGAACAATCGCTTACGTTGCATATACTTTCAGCTTCATTGAAAGGCAAAACAGTATGGATAACGGGTGCGTCTGCGGGTATCGGAGAAAATCTGGCTTACGTCCTGGCCAAAGCGGGCTGCAAATTAATCCTGTCCGCTCGGAGAGCCGCTGAATTAGAAAGGGTGAAGAAAACATGTTTGAAAGGTATAATCGATATTCTTCGTAAACTTTCTATAAAAGATCCTCCACGCTACGTTATAACGATCCTTGTCGATTATTTTAATTGACGCAAAATATCCTTCGACGATCCGAAATGTGTGGAATCATCTTGCTATTATTGCGAGCGACATTCTCCCCTAATAATTTAAGTCAGATCGAAGAATAATCTTATAGAATACGATTTACATTCATTATTGATTTTTCTTGATAAATAATAAATTCCTCTTCAGAGAACAAGTGCTTGACCGACGACGATGTGGAAGTCTATCCTATGGACATACTCGACTTGGACTCGCACGAGAAAGCGTTCCAGCATGTGATTAACAAATTTGGAAAGGTATTCTATAAAGCATCCCACATTTTTTTTGCGCCGATAAAAATCAATATACCTACATATAGGCTCGTATTCTCTTATCGATAAAAGTGAACTGAGAATACGGGCCATAGTCTGTAGAAAGCCTATTGAATGCTTCATTGTATTATTATTTACTATGGCCTTGTCACGTGTCTTTCTACGTTTCAGTTGGATATACTCGTCAACAATGCCGGCCGTAGTCAAAGAGCGAGATGGGAAAACATTGAGATAGCGGTCGATAAAGAAATGTTCAACCTGAATGTATTCTCCGTCGTGTCCATGAGTAGATTAGCAGTCAAACACTTTCTAAAAATAGGCGGGGGTCATATTATTAATACCTCGAGTTTGGCCGGAATTTTACCGGTTCCGATGTCAGCGACCTACTGCGGCACTAAACATGCCTTACATGTAAACATCTTCAAATTGTATAATTTCGTAAAATTTGTTGAATATAACAATCTGCAACTTCGCGAAACTTGCTGTCGCATATGTGTCAGAGATACTATATTTTATGTACTTTTTTTAAACAGGGCTATTTCAGACCGATGTTTATGGAATACCCCGATAAGCATATCCACGTAACAATGGTTTGTCCGGGTCCAGTGCAGACCGAGTTTCTGCCCGAGAGTTTTACGGAGAAATCTGGCGAGGTACGTATCGTAAAAATCCTTGTTTGTAAATTGCTACGGAATATATGATATGTGAGACATGAAAATTGTTACTGACATAACTGTAATAATTGTACAGAAAGTTGAAGTGTGTAAAACTTCGTCTCACATATTTCTAAAACTATTTCAATGAAAATTAGTTCCAAATAAATAATTGACATTAAATAATTGTGGTCTGTTTAAAAATTTTTTCGTCAACGCTTCAGCACTTCAAGATAAATACCACCGATTCACTGTTTGCTTGTTGATGCTGCTTATGAAACTCACAATTAGTCATCTTGAAAATCGCAGAATACACGCAACAAACTCGTAAACAAAGCGATGCAGCATGATAACTATAATCACAATAGAAAGACGCGGTAAGCGGGAGATTACTTGCTAAGGTCGCTGCCAGACAACATCGCTTATCGCACATCGGTGTGCCATCGCGTTGACGCGCTATTATAAAAGAAAATTTTTTAACAGACCACGTATATGTGATACATACACGTGTATGCTAATTGCTGACTGTACGATTATGATTTTTAAGAAATATGGAGTAAATACGGATACATCTAAAAGCAAAGTCAGCGCGGAACGTTGTGCAACTTTAATGGGCGTCGCGATTGCGAATAAACTGGACGAAGTATGGATCTCCACGGCGTCCACGTTACGAATCACATACATGTCTTATTGTTTCCCTTATTTCACGAAATGGTATGTCTTTTACATAACGTAAAGCTCTATATAGATTAAATAGACCAAAAGATTCGTTTATTCTTTCTTTCTTATAGAACTCTCAGATCCGCCTTCGATAATCTATAAACCGCGATAGAATTCGGGGTAGAATTGTTCGTCATTTTATGGAAAACACAATAATTTGAATGTATATGCGTATCAGTATTTATAAAATTGGATTCTGTTGGAAATTGCAGACTAAAATGGTCTTTACACACGAGATAGTGAAATCGAAAAAAGAAAACAAACGAATCTTTTGCTCAATCCTAATATTATCGCATTATTCTAATTGCGTTGTTTTCTTTTACAAAGGTTGATAAAGAATTTAGGTACGAAATACCTGCTGAAATTACGAGATGCTAATGCTGCCAAGGATTAATCACGTTATCGTCAATGGATATTCTAGTGACAATAACTATTTTTGCATTACGTTTCGCATTACTAAACTGTTCTTCACTTCTATGAAGTTACACGAAAAGACTTTTATACGATTTGTATATACATTTCTCATTAAATATTTCTCCATGATCTTGTAAATTGATTTTTTAAAATCATTTTATTACTCACGGTTCTGCTCTTCGATTAAAGAAAAGAGTGTATTTCATCTGCTATATTTTTTACGTGTATATTTATACATATTTGCTTAGCCACGAATTATTTATCAGATTTATGTCGATTCTTCATATTGCATCAGCCGTTCTCTAGCCCTTTTCCCTCTCAGAATAGCTTCTTTGAATAACGAACAATAGAGCTTGATGGCAGATGGAGAATCATCGTTTCCGGGCACGGGATATGTTATAAGATTCGGATTGCAGTTCGTGTCGACTATGCCGACGCTGGGTATGCACATCTTCGCCGTGTGTCTGACCGCCGTGTGCTCGGACATGACGGTGTCAAGAGTACTAAGAAAGATGCACAGGTCCGGCAATCGCGTCGTTGCCTTGAACTGATTTCTCGAATTGGGGAACAGCCCGTGCCGCCAGAATCTCGTCTGCGAAAATTCCTTACATTCCTTAGCCGTCTTGTCCACTAAATGCGTGACCTGAGGATTGCGCGAGATGAACAGGATAATGCCGCCCCTGAAGGCGATATGTGCAGTGAAGTTCAACGCCTGTCTCAACAATTCAGCGGTTTGGTCTAAATCGATTATCAGGTGTCCCAGTCTGGAGCCGAATACGAATGTCTCCATGTGTTCGTTCAGCGCGGTCTCCTTGTGGCCGAAGTGCACTCTCGCGTCGTACAGATCCTTCACGGTGAACAGCTTGTGCACTTGGAAGAAGTCTGGATGTGTCAGCGGATCTAACGTCGTGACCTCTGAGCCTTCTGAGACATCAGATAGATCTAGGTGTAACGAGGAATATTGCGTTATAAAAATGATATTAACATTTATATCTCCTGTAATTGTAAAGGATGAAAGATTGTACAGAAATGAAGAAAAAGTATTCGACATAAATTTAGATGCATATAGATATATAGATATGTTATGAAGTTTACCGGATTTTTCCGTACTCGGTTGAGTCTGAGTCGATAGCTGACATCGTCGTAGATAGGTATTACGGATGACAGGTCGCAAACATTGCCACTCTCTCGAGACTGTAAACGGAAACATGTTGCTAAATACATCACTGTAGGAGTGATATTGTTCTCGCGTAGAATAGAGTAAAATTATAGTCACAGTTGGATGAAAGTATTCGCCTCGCGAATATGGACATTGTGTACGTTGACGCTATTTTCGTTCCTTCACCTGTATACTTTAATTCAACGTCTTAATTCAACACTAGATAAAAACAACGACAATTATATTGACAAATAAGTCGGCAGAGGTTATGTAGCTTACTAATGTATGGAAAGTGGAGTACAAAGAGGGGAACTTAAAGGTTATTCTACATAGAAGTCGTAGTCGTGAATTGTAAGAAATTGACCAATCACATTGGAAGTTGAAGAGAATATTCAATCTGTGATTGGTCAATTTCTTACAACTCACGACTACGACTTCTATGTAGAATAAGGGTAAGGGGTTCCTATAGTGGCAGTGCACTTTATGCACTAAGTGAACACTTTAACTCGTATTTTATTTATTATAAATTTTTAAGAGCAAAAATGCAAAATCGGGCTGTGTCGGGCACTACATATGAGCTTACTGATTAAAAATATCCTAAATTGAATATTAATTTAGGCCGTACGTTCCCGAATCGAGCAACGCGATTGGTCGAAATCCTACTGTTACTGTTACGAAAAAGTGTGTGTCCGGGCCCTTAAGCCCCTTGCACAATAGGCGATAGCGATAGCGATAGCGACAGCGACGGCATCGATGGTCTGTTCTTTACAGCTGAACTGGCTGTACTAGTTCAGAATTCATCCTTTTCCTTTCAATGTGGTGTAAAAAAGATAAACTCTGAACTAGTGCAGCCAGTTCAGCTGCAAAGAACAGACCTCGATTCTCTAAAGCCTTGTGTACACGATACTAGAAATCGGTCCGAGTTTCGGTTTAAGCCAATCAACTTGCAGCTCTTACAGAAAAGCAGCAGTTTCATTGGCTTAAACCGAAACTCGGACCGATTTCTAGTATCGTGTACACAAGACTTAACTCAAATATAGTCACACAACTTATATCACAACACAAATTATATCAAGACTTACATTAGAAATACGAAAAAAAGGAAGAGCGCAATTATTTTTATCGTTGCTCGATAATAAGGTGAACACCACCTTTTATAGCGAGACCAAGTGATTTCTCGTTGTAAACGAGTGGCTTCGCTGTCCGGGGATGAGGTTTAAATATATATTTTAACAGAAGAGACACGAGTCCAACTTTTGTTTCTATGTATCCAAATTCCTTTCCTAAAAATTAATAATACCAATGGAATAAAATTTATAAAACATTTGTGTAGTAACTTATTATAGATTTAGCAAGTTTTTTCTTATCAATCTGAAAAGTATTTACTCATCCTTTTCATAAAAAAAACCATACAAAAATTTAGAAGATTAAATTATTAATTAAGTTATTAATTAAATATTTTTATAAATATTTTTGCGAAAAAGAGAGAAACCTGACATATAATTAAGTGTACATTTTAATTAAGTTACACTTAATTAAAATATGTTAGTTTCTTTCTTTTTCGCAAAAATATTTATAAAAATATTTAATTAATAACGGTGATTATTTAGTTTAACGTACCCTCCTCCAATGACTTTAACCTTGATATATGTTGTCCTGAGTAACTTTTTCTTATTACTTAATCGTCGGTCATTATTTAAAAGTTATGAACAAACGAATTTAAAGAACTATATGTAATTTTCGAACAACGTGTATGTAAGAATAGTGAGTTTGTATGTAGACCTACTGTAGGATATCACAATGTTTATTATTGCTTATTAGAAGCTTTCATTTCTCTACTATTACCAGTCTTTGCGTTACTCTTGTCGAGTTTTATTATGTATCTACACGAATTTCTACATTTAACAGTTTGTGTCAGTTGCCAAGGCAAGTAATTTACTGATATATGTGTATAGACAGTACACATGTAAGCGGGGGAGGTGTGGGTGGGGGTGGATCTCGATTCGCGTGAAAAGTTGAAAACCTGAACCGTACAATGATATAGATCTTGTTGCGCCCTGTAAGCAAAGACAGGATGGGGTGGATCGAAGCGAGGTTTACCACACCCAACGCCGATCTGCTTATAGGGCAAAACAAGGTTTCTTAGGGCCGATATCACAGTCTCCGATTAACGTGATCCTCCGATTAAACTCACTCTGCATCTCTTTCTAACTGTCTTTTCGTCTCTTTCTAGAAAGAGACGAAAAGACAGTTAGAAAGAGATGCAGAGTGAGTTTAATCGGAGGATCACGTTAATCGGAGACTGTGATATCGGCCCTTATTGTACGGTTACATGTGTACTGTCTATACACACATATATCAGTAAATTACTTCCTTTAGCACTGACACAAACTGTTATATTTCTCGAACTTTTTTGTTCTCAACTTTTAAATAAGTAATGACCGACGATTAAGTTATAAAGAAAAGTTACTCAGGGTTATGTCCTTGATAACATATGTCAAGGTTAAAGTTATTGGAGGGGGGGGGGGGACGTTAATCTAAATATTCTAAATAATTACCGAATACACTGAGAAAAAAAATTGTTGATGGTTCAATAGCATCTGTGTTATTGAAAAATATTTAATTGATTCAACTACAACGCTCTTAATACTATTATATGGGAAGTGTAATCCAAGAACTACATATTATTTGTTTCAAAAAACGCAGTAATATTGAAAATATTTTTTGATTTAATGACACATTTCGTTGCTTGAAATGCATATGTAATTTCACCAATTAAATATTTAATAGCAAATAAATTTACTTGATTTTAAAATACTATAATTGATACAAATAATTATACTTAATGCGTTAATCCGTACTGTGATTGAAACAAGCACACTGTTGTAGAGATTGAGATTCGTAATAACGCCCGCAATGCGAGTGCAGTGTTGTCAATCCGGTAATTAAATTGACAGACCTTGTACTTCTGTCAAGTATTTCAAACATTTTTATGAGTACGTTTCTATTTCAACGGAAAGTAGATAAGATTGGCTCAAATATAACTATGCAATCCTCTTAATCCTACGTTATTGCGATCAGTATACATATTTATTTAGTGTAAGTAAAAACGCCATTGAAAGCAATATCTGATTCTGTCACCAAAAAAATTCATTTTGACAAATATATATTTATTTTATTAGAAATAAAAATGTTATTTATATAATTCAATTTTTGCCGGAATTACCGAGACAAACGTTTTCACCGCTAGGTGGCCTCATTTCTCAAATTTAAAATTTGATCAGAGACCGTAAATAAGGGCCCACGGCGAAAGCGTCTTCACTCGCAGTTCTATCATTGAAATCCATCACTCGGGTGATAGATATGATAATTATTTATTATTTATATATATTTATATATGTGGCAGTCGACCAACCGCCACATGTATAAATAAATAAGTAATAAATAAATATTTAAGTAAAATAATGCAATTTTATTAATTACGGTGTCTTGTCAATTACAAAAATCATTGCGATAACTACATATTCATTTTGTGAATGTAAATTCGCAATTGATTGGTGGTAAATACGTAATCCTCTCTATTAACTATATCTTTTTTCTTTCCAACTAAACCTGTATTTCAAAGAATTTAAGTTGTGATTATATAATTCAAATCTTGTTAGAAACCTGTTGGTAATACTCCAACTATGTATAGCATACTTTTAATAAAAGACTGCGTTTTAGCAATCAGAAAAAATATATAGAGAATAATATATGATGTTGAAACAATAAATTATAATGTTAACATTGCAATAGCAAATATTATTGCAATAAATACATCTTTCGTTGGCACCCCGCAATGAGACATTTTGTTGAACCAACTTATATTTTTTTTCATCCAATCACTTTTTTTCTCAGTGTACATTTCTTAAATATAATCAAAGAAGTCTTTAAGACGCAACTATTGTGACGCTCCTCATTGTGAAATAAAATGCAAAAGACAGACATGTACAAGACTATAAAAATAATTCTAAACAATAATTCGATATATAAATTATAGATATATTAATGGATTTATTCACATCCTCACCAATGCAGACACGAGGCCCGTCTCCAAATGGCAAAAAGGTATAACGATGCCTTTTCGCTTTCTCGTCTGCTGCGAATCGTTCCGGATCAAATCTTTCCGGGTCTGGATATATCGAGGGATCTCGATGTAGGCCAAGCACCGGTATAACTATAGGAGTCCCTTTGGGGACGCGGATGTTCACATTGTTCACTATTGACAAGTCTATTTCCTCAGTGCAGATTCGGTGCAATATTGGAATAGGTGGATATTTTCTAAGAGTTTCTGGATATGTAAAAGAAAGGTATAAAGATATATTTGATCAAAAATACAAGCAATTTATTTAAACTTACATATTAATAACGAAATATTTTTGTTACTTATTGTAATACTTGCCATTTACTACTTTTTCAAGATAAGTCATTTCGCTTACAGCGTCATAGGTCAGACCACCATGCTTTGTCAATATTTCATCGATTTCTTTGTGAACTTTGTCTTGAATATTTTGATTTTCTGCTAATTCATAAATGGCGAACATTGATGTTGCCGCAGAGGTTTCAAAGCCAGCTAGGAAAAAGATAAAACTTTGGCTAGCCGCTTCCACCATGGTAAGTTTACTTACGGTTGCTGCAAGTGAATAAAATAATGTAGTTTTTTTAATGATCTGTTTTAAAAAAAATCTTAATTATTTGATTTACAAAACTGCAACATGAGATAATAGATGTAAATTTTTAAGACATATAGGGAAACTGCGGGTATTAATGTAATATAATATGTAAAAATATATATTTACATGTTACGTCGGTCTTCTCGTCATTGTCAGGATCTTTGTCCATCAATTCAATAAGGAGATTCATAAAATCACGTTTTATCTCTTTATGCGCTTTCCTATATTTTACATTCTCTTCAAATATGTTCATATAAAAGCTGTTGATAGATTGGTCTATGATGGGAATTGAAAAGAAATCCATAATTCCCGGCATAGACATACCCAGGATAAATCGTGAAATTTTCATCCGTAAAATATTTTTACTTTGCCTTCGATATTCATTATTTGGATCCTGAATACAGTTAGACTTTGTACCAAAAGCAGTTGACATGATCACATCAGTCGTGTATCTGTTGGTCAAATTGGTAACTAATTTTTAGTAACTTTTATCGAAAGGTACGAAATATTAAAGATGTTATAAAATTATATAAGAAATAACTTAAATGAATAAAGAAAGATTGATATATATAAAAATTAAGTTAAAAGAATTTCATTACGTGAATATGTTATTTATTCTCTTTCATCCTATAATATTTACACTTTTTGTCTTAAAAACAATATACCTTGCAAAAATATCTTTCATTTCAATGGCATCTCTCATCTTTGCTTTATTCTCCAGATAGTTTGTAAGTTCTTCCCCACATTCCTTCACAATATCGAACATTTCCTTTATGTTTCTCGTACTGAAAGTGGGACTTAATTTTTTGCGTAAACTTCGCCATTTCTTTCCATTTATAAAAACCAAATTATCGAACAATGGATTTATTTTTTCATTAATGTTCAGGCCACGGTCGTGGAAACTTCGAAACTTCGTTTTCAATATTATTTCAATAATGTTGGGATCGGCGATCACCAAGATTGGTTTAAAAAACACATACCCTCCAAAAATACGATGATCCTTATATTTCAAATAGACATCATGAGCATATACACCTGTTGATAAATTTTTCTTTTACATAATTCTACGATTTTTTTAAAGTAAAAATACAAATAAAAACATCAGTGTAAATTATTAAGAATTTAGTAAAAGTATAAACATATCTGTAATGATTATAAAAAAAAGAGTGATAATAAATTGTGGTATTTATAAGTCATATAACGAATAGTATATTATAAGACTTCTTTTTTATAAAAATTTTTTTTATTTAGTTGGCATATTGTTCCTTGATGTAAAAATGATTTTTTGCAGAATTATATTGCAAATGAAAACATAACTTATCAATTAGTCATATATTTTTTGATTGAATATGAATGTTAATGGAAATCTATCTGGGATTTATTCTACACACAATCCTAATTTACCATATTGCTATATTAAAAACTTTGTATTTGTAAATTACTTTTACTTTTAAATTTCAATTTTGTCGTTTCCATCTAAATTATTTATATTTTTTATTTAATGAAATGGTACTCGCCTGCTTGCTTTCTTCCTGTCAAGATGGCTGTTATGTTTCCCATTGGAAACGAAGGTGTAGGGTTAAATACGTGTCTTTTTTTCCAGAAATTGAAATCGTATTTATAATATAAATATATAATTAGGGCAATAATGAAAGCCCCGATTAATTCTATAAGTACCATCGTGAATCTGAAGCAAGAGAAAAAACAACTTTTTTATAAAAAAAAATAATAAGGAGATAGCGTACTGTCGACGCTCCGGAGATAATGTTATTTCCGGGGCCCCTCAATTTGATAGGTGTATTTGATAGATTTTTCGCTCAGAAAAAGAATGCCGCAAACCACAATGCGCTACGATGCATAGTTTTTGAGATATCGATTTTTAAATGTAATAATAGCAATATTGTTGTACGGTATTACATGTGGGTTTGCAATTTACCACGCGTGGCAAAAATTAAATGTCCATGTCTTATATGTCTGTCTTAATCTTAGTTCTGTCCTGTATTTGTCTTTTCCTTGTCCTATATGTTGGAATGCACGGTGGACGTCTCCACGCGGCATTCCGGGTAACGCTATGTAAGTTGCACCAAACAACTGTACAACGACATTGCTATTATTACATTTAAAAATCGATATCTCGAAAACTATGCATTGTAGCGCATAAAATGGGTTTCCTCCAATTCTTTTTATTGTATATCGCCACAAATATTCACACAGATAATCGACTAACGCTCGCTTTGAGATATGAATTTTTAAATAATACTTCAATTATGTGTGTATAAACAGTACACACGTAGGCGGGGGAGGGACTACCGCACCTCCCCCGAAAGCAGGGGGGTGGGGGTGAACCTCGGTTCGCGTGAAAAGTGTATGCGTGGAGGCAGTAGGTTCCGCCCCCCTGCGGGGAGCTCCACATCTTTTAAACTAGACACATAGTGTGCCTTACAAAGTACATACGTGAACTTTTCACGCGTGGAAAGTTAATATAAATTTTTAAATAATACTTTAATTGTGTGTGTATAAACAGTACACACGTAGGCGGGGGAGGGGCTATATTAAGTAATAATATATTAAGTAATAATATAAATATTAATAATATATGATTTAGACAATCAGTACACATTTGGCAATTTTACTCTATGTATATATGTAGCGCGCGCATGAGTATACGTAGGCGCGTATGTATACACGGAAAGAACAGTTTTGCTGAAGTATCTAAAAATTCAGCTAGATACAGATCTGAAAATAATTTTGTTGCACTATTAAAATAATTATGTAGAATACTTAAACTGACTGATAAAATGTTAAAATTTTTTACAGTATTATCATCATATTTCAGCGACCTATTACTACAATTATTTTGATGGTGTTTCCGTGTAGTAGGCATGTGTATAAAAAAAACATATAGTTGTTTTAATCTTAAAACAATTATATTGCTTAAAACAACAAATTTAAGACACTCATAATTTTTCATATAGTTTGAATATTATGATTGCAACAAATTGCATTCAGTTACTTATTAATAAATACACAACACATAAAAATTATTGTTTTTCAATAAATATTTATTATTTATTTTAACATAAACATGTAACATGAAGGTATAATACATGTACCCAACCTTTGATATACTATCTCATATTGATTTGTCATGTTTATATTGCAATCAAATCAACATCTTATAAATTTTATTTTGGCATTCAAAAAAATTTAATGACATTTAGTTTGCAATGGATTAGACAAAATAACATTTGTGAATTAAAAATATAATTAAATATTATTTTTACAATATTATATAAAATGTTTTAAACAATTTTAAAAATAAATTGTTTATTAAGATTAAGGAATAACGCTAGAATCTTCTTAAAATAATTATATGTTAAAATAACTATAAAATTTTTAATGCACAACTAGTACACATATAATAATAATGTACGTGAGAGCACGTATGTAGTATAGAGAAAACATATAGTTATTTGAAGAAGGTTATATATATATATATATATATATATATATATATATATATATATATAAAGAGAGAGAGAGAGATATATAAAACAATTACGATAATTAACTTAGACCAGCCGTTGGCGCTGAGAACTAAGTTCCGTCACCTGATCGTCTACGAATTGCTCGCATGATTATAGTATTAAAATAATTCTCAGACATTGTACTTTAAAAGAATATCACGATTAGAATTTAGTGCTAGCTGCATAGCGTTGAAATTAATTAGTTTATTCGCGGCGCGCGCGCTTCGCGGATAAATTAATTATTCAATAACACAGGAGTTTTGTTCGACCAAACTGGCAATTTTATTATTAATTATTCAACGCTATGCAACTAGCACTAAATCCGAATCGTGATATTTTCTTAAAGTACAATGCCTCAGGATTATTTTGGGACCATAATCACACGAGCACCTAATTCTTTGACGATTCAGTAACGAACTTTAGAACGCGGCGCGCGCGCTCCATGAGTTAATTAATTAATTTCAACGCTATGCAGCTAGCACTAAATTCGAATCGTGATATTTTCTTAAAGTACAATGCCTCAGGATTATTTTGGGACCAAAAACACGCGAACACGATTACGCGCGATCCAAACGAGAAATCGTTCTCCAAACGTTCGCCCGTCGTTCGCGTGCTGGTGGGGAAGCCGTACAACTTTTGTTTAAAACATTTTTTTTGTGAAAAGCGTAGGAAGAAAGATATTTACGTGGAAACTTTTCAAATAAACACCCTGTATATAGTGTCCCAACAAAAGTTTCTGTGTCACTTTTCTTTCTGGTCATTATTCACTGAGTTATTTATAATATGTGTAGAGCGTAAATACCTATGGATGACGAATACAAAGTGACGACGATTCAGGTACCGTACGGCATAAGGTTGTTATGCTTGCCATATACACTTTCAGTAAGATGTAACAACAGTAAAATTTCGACCAATCGCGCTACTCAATTCGGTTACGTACGGCTGAATCAAGCAACGCGATTGGTCAAAACTTTACTGTTACGTCTTACTGAAAATATATGTAACCAGCATTAGAGCCACCGCACAAGACTCTCGTATGGTCACGTAGCATAACGTAACGTGAGCCAACGCACAAGAAACGTATATTGGTTACGGCCGTTACGGCGTTATACGTTTCTTGTGCGTTGATCTACGTTACGTTACCATGCGAGAGCTTGTGCGGAGGCTCTAACCGATACGTTTCTTGTGCGTTGACTAACGTTACGTTACGCTACGTGACCATACGAGAGTCTTGTGCGGTGGCTCTTACGCGTGAATGACTTTTGTTTTTCAATTGTTTTTGTTTTGATTTCTATTTTCGTGATCCTCATAAAAGGAAAGCTCTTCCAGTCCCGAACGAACATTGCGAGATAATGACCGAAGAGAAAAATGACAGAAGAATTTTCGTCTCAGTATTTTATCCTCTTTCACTCCCTTAAATATGAATAAAACGCAATGTACAAAATTTATGTCTCTATTTACTTTTCAAATCTATGTACGCGGATAACGTTGGGCGTGTGTGCGGCGTTTGCATGTATATGTGTGAACGCACATTGTGTATGTATGCATGTATGTATGCATGTATGTACATATCTATGTATGTATGTATACAGGATGTTTCAGATTATACGTCCCATTCTTTTTTATCGGAAATAGATAATAGTCAGAAATTAGGGAAACAATTTTCATGAACACAAAACCTATTTGAACTATCTAACAGTGGTATTTCGGTTTTCCAGAAACTATCGGAAATAGAATAAACTTGAGTCAAGTCGAAAATTTTAAATAGGAACATTCCAGATAGCACAGACATGAATAAGAGTATACCCATAGAGAATTTATTTTAAAAAATACAAAATTAGAGAAAAGAATATTTAAAGAATTTTTAAAGAATTAATCATAATTAATTTATTTTGAAATATTCCTCAAAAGTTCCTTATAACGAGTACTTTGTGACTCAGTATTTTGAATACTCTGAGAATTTATGAGGATTTGAATTACAAGTGTTTTATTTGTTATAATTACTTCCTGTGACTGCATTCAGCAGATCTCATCGTGAAATAAGTGTTGACTGACATATTAACATGTAAATTTATCGTTGTTAAAAGTTATTTATATTTAACATAATTAATGATATATACTTTTATATTATTAGAATAAAGAATAAAAGAGAATACAAAGATACTATAATAACTTTACTAATATTACTATAATATTGAACCAAAAAAATAATAATAAAAGTTACCTGCTATATTTTTAAAAAATTCTTTATTTTATCAGAAATTGTTATTCATTAAATTACAGCGTTTAATATTCTATATTACATTTCTTTATATTACATGTTTATAAAAATATTTAACATTTATAAAAGTGTTTAACGATTATAATTATTATTACATTTCTTTATATTATATGTTTATAAAAATATTTAAATAAACACAAAAATGTGTGTATAATAAAATTTTCTATAATTTTGTCTATAATTTATTTTATGCTCTTCAATTTCTCCTGGGTATATTTTTAGTTATTGTATATAAACATGTACATTTTTTTTAGAAATATATGTATAAAAAGAATGTATTGCATACTCGCTTGATATTCCGTGCTTTATTGCTACGGTATGCGAAGGATTCTATAATTTACCCTCAAATCTAGATTTGCCCCTTTAGAGATTGATAGGGCAAAATCCTGAATTGTTTTTAAGCATTTGTATGGATAAGTTTTGTAAGCAAAAACCAAGTCGATATCTCATCGAACCTTAAGAGATATTGAGGAAAACATATTTTATCCCTTTTCACCCTGTTAATTCGCCTGCGAGCCGCTGCGCCGCGCGGTCGCCTTTCCACCACGTCCCACGCAGCGCATTTATAAAAAATTACATTGAAGTTACATTGAAATTACATAGTAAAACTAACCTGTCTCACGACGGTCTAAACCCAGCTCACGTTCCCTGTTGAAGACTTGATGACAATTAAGAGAAACAGCTATACAGTTCCTGGCTTTTTATAAGAGCGCGAATACTGTAAGCAGGCCTGATTGCGTCAAGAATTTGGCGTTTACCCTGGCGAAAATGAGAAGTTTTATAAACGTTTGTTTGATGTTTACGTGAGCGTTTGCGGAAGTTCGTTGAGAGTTTAGAAACGGTCAGTAGAGAGTTCGTAGAGCGGAAATTGCAACGCTGCAGCGTTTGAAAGGCGTTTGTATATAGCGTTTTTGAGAGTTTGCACAGCGTTTACATGACGTATGACGTTTGCTGAGAGTTCTTTAAAACATTTAGAGATCCTCTGTTAAGCGTTTAGGCTGCGTTCGGAAACGTCACCCGGGTACACGCGGGTATACTCCCTTCTCCTAACTCGCTGAGATAGAAAGAGAAGGGAGTATACTCGTGTGCACTCGGGTGACGTTTTCGAACGCAGCCCTGATAAGTCGAAAGCGTTTGCTTTCATCATTGAAAACTGCAGCGTGCAGCCTCTATTGAGCTTAACGGGCGTTTACTCTTGTCGTTAGAAGAAACGGCGTAAAGAGCGTTAAATGTTAAAATCTGCTTTTCGCCTCGCAGGGGGTCTGCTTATATACGCGGCTGGATGTATTTTAAATGCGAGAAAGATACGCCGCCTAGCGGCATTGTTAGAAGAACGTTTGCTGAACGGAGGGAAAACGCTTGTGTTACGGAGTCGGGAAAAGCGTTTCTTGGGCGTCTCCAAGCCGTTTGCGTTAACGCCTTACAAATCGTTCACTGCGCCTCTACAATTCGCCATCGGAAGAGCGTTTGCTGAACGGATTGAAAACGCTTGTCTTACGGCTTTGGAAAAAGCGTTTGCTAAACGTTTGAAAAATCTGACAGCAAACTCTCTGCACGCAGGGTTTACTGAGCGTTCTCTGAAAAGCGTTGCCTCAGCATTTCAGAACTTTCATGAAACGTTATATACAGCGTTTTATAAGCGTTCTGAAAGCGTTCAAAATCCAACGGCGTTGTGTAAGCGTTCTTATAAAGTTTGAAAGCGTATAAACTCTCAAAAAACCCTCATTGAACGGTTGTCAACGCTTTATAAAGCTTCTTAATTTTCGCCAGGGTATACGAGCTGTGGCGAAGGTCATTCAATAAAAAGTAGTCACATTAATTTCCATACATTAATCTCGGAATTTCAATTATAGACGACGCAATAGCGTAGCGCAGGGCAGCGCCCAATTTCAAATGGACAAAAACCGTTTTATGAAACGTAAAATAGAAAGTTTTTCTTTTTGTAAATCAAAAGCGTAATGTTTAAAGTAATAGGAAAACGCATAAATAACAAGAATTTCTGCTTAGATAATATCTTACAGAAATATGAGCGAATGAAAAAAACTGTTATATGAGTACAATCATACCTATATTAAAAGGTCATGTTCTTCACGGTAAATTAGTACTGGAGAATTGTATTCATAATTTACAAATAATCTATGCATTAATCTTTTAATAAGCTAACTGATATTGGTTCTCATATGTCTTGATAATTTTCATATAAATTAAAAAACTTTTTTTCTTCGTCAGTGAAAATTTAATAAGCAGTATTGTTTGACCAAACTGACGTTGCGTATAATGTCGTAATTACATTAATTCAATCCTCGACGTTTCGACACTTGTTTTGAAACGTCGAGGATTGAATTAATGTAATTACGACATTATACGCTACGTCAGTTTGGTCAAACAATACTGCTTATTAAATTTTCATATATATACCATAATCTAAATTATTTACAAATTTTATAATAAGGAACAGAAATATTGAATTATGTTACGTACATTGTGTTACACTGTGTTAATTTTGGTCTACCGAAAATTTGAAACGTTACTTACATGAGACAATTTGAACTTTCTGCGCAAATGTGCGCCTAAGCAATTTAGATGCGAAAAACTATATAACCAGAATTTTTTCTTAATAACAGCTGCCATCTTTTGTTAATTTTTTATTCCATTTCTTTTTTAGTGGTTCATCGGATAATGATAAATCCCGTTAAGATTTCTAGCTAAAGTTAAACCGAGAACGGAGAAATTATTGCAAAACAAAAAAGAGTGGAGTACATTTCAGCTATATATATATACATATATATATATATATATATATATATATATATATATATATATATATCGTTCACCACCGGGTGAACGACTCAAACGCTCAGGCAGAGAAAAACACCGAGACGATAAACATAGCAGACAGCTAATTAGCATAGCATTTGCACACTTTTTTAAATTTCAAATTTAACCTTTTTATGAATTCATAGAACTTAGTAGCACAAGTGGGGTTTCACAATCGACGTAATTAATTACATATTTCTGACTTTTAATACTCTGTACATTTAACTAATATTGTTTCCACACTCTCCCTTTTTTCAGATTTCGCATCTATCTAAGATAGGTGGAAAAAATTCCAAAAAAATCACGATGGCAATCCTGGGAAGAATCATCCATTGCACTCTTGCAACAAAATACAGTTGGAAAGGAGGGAAAGGCAAACGACAATTTTGTCTTTTTAATGGATTGCTGACTGCCGTCATTTGAAAACTTGCAAGTTATTTTATTATTTATAATTTTTACTTTGTGTCATTAAAAGCATCGTGATTACCAAATCTTATGTATACAGCTGTATGTTTTGTAAGGCAAACTTTTAAGATAGTGATAGCTCATCGTTTTTTCTTTTTTGATTATGTTTATTCTTATCTGTGTAGGTGCAACTAGGCATACTAAACATATAGATACAATGGTTGCACCTGATGCTACTAAGGAAGATGTTATTACAGGTATCAAAGAGTTTCTTTGTCAGTCAATTGGCCGAGCTAAAACGTAAGTAACTTACTGTATTAATCTCGTTTTTCGTTTATGTTAATTCTAATTTATTTTTATTCTTGACAGATGGGAAGCAAAGCAGCAGAATGAAAGAAATCCAGATCTTCATGAACATATGTCTGAAACGGAAGAAACCTCTATTTTGAATGAAAGTGGTGAATAAAGTGAAGCTTCTTTAACTGACGTGGAAGATGACAGTAACACGCACCTTCCCGATATTAATAGTAAAAAACTAGTTCCTTATGTTAAAGACTCAGATGATGATTCGTCATAGTAGCCTATAATGTCATTTTAAAAAAATTAACAAATGTAGTATTGCGCTTTATACATTAGAAGTAATATTTTTATTTTTTCTCACAGTAATACTACAGAATATAAAAAAGATTTTAGTTATATATAATGCATTGTAATATGCTTTGCATTATACAACTTTATTAATTTTAATTTTGTTTTTTCATGTGACTAAAGTTTATTATCATATTATATAATATGCTGTGATATTAACATGTATGAGAGATAGATATAATTATATATTTTTTGTAAATTGTTTTATTAAATAATTTTTTGTGAAGAACGACTTTTCTATGACACCTGACACTTATTCCTTAATATTGTATATAATTTAATACTAGATACAATAATACTGAATATTACTATACTATATATATATTATATATAACATATCTGTTTTTAATGAGGTATAAATATCCGATATATATGCAGAATCAGATATCATATCTGGAGATGAAATTATCATGGCTTTTTACGATCTTGGAGATGTCTTTGAGATATTCTCACGATATCTTGCGCAATCAGATATTCCGTCATTCAGATATCTTCTAGATATCTTGGAGATATATTTTGCTGTGTTCTCCTTCTCTTTCGTTACGCAAGCGTCCTTGCCGTTAACGTGATCCAGACCCTGGCGAAAATGAGAAGTTTCATAAACGTTTGTTTGATGTTTACGTGAGCGTTTGCGGAAGTTCGTTGAGAGTTTAGAAACGGTCAGTAGAGAGTTCGTAGAGCGGAAATTGCAACGCTGCAGCGTTTGAAAGGCGTTTGTATATAGCGTTTTTGAGAGTTTGCACAGCGTTTACATGACGTATGACGTTTGCTGAGAGTTCTTTAAAACATTTAGAGATCCTCTCTTAAGCGTTTAGGCTGCGTTCGGAAACGTCACCCGGGTACACACGGGTATACTCCCTTCTCCTAACTCGCTGAGATAGAAAGAGAACGATTGTTCACCTTGTAGTCTGCTGATTATTTTTTGTTGATCGTGCGTGGGGCAGAGCAGGGCAGAGCCATAGACTTATATAGATAGACCGGTTCTTGCCGTAAGAGCACGCGTAGGACTGAATAGAAATTTTTTATAATAAAGTTCGTTCTCGCAATTATTGTATTTTGCTATTTTTTAATCAAGATGTTTTTCACTTATATAGCGATCGTTTATATCTTCAATTAGTCAAAGAAGCAAGAAAGAATATCTACATTTAGAACACAGAAATGTGCATAATGTATATAATACGTATTTTGGTACGCAAGCAAAATATAATTAGATTCAGTTTTATGTTTCGAGGAAAATAAATTATTTCTCTCTTTCTTTCATTGCACAGAGAGACACTTGAGAGCATAATGCAAGAGAGCGGATGTATGAAATTAAACTTCTAATTAAAATTCGTTGCATTTCGAAATTAGAAAAATAAGAAAAGAAATTTGTATTACTCGTTTTGCAATTAAAACTCATTTTTGTTTACGTCATTTTAACTTTTTAATTAGAAATTAGACATACATTTTAACTTATTAATCTTATATGCTTAATTTATAAGTATAACAATATAATTATAATTTTTTAATATAAGTTTATCTTACATGAATTCTATTCATATTTAAAATTCGAAGTATAAGCTCCAATGGAAATCCACGAATATAGAAAACGGGCTAATTAAGAACCAAGCGTGGTAAATGATGCGCGAAAGTTTTATTTTTATTTCTATTTTACATATCTTCCAACCTTGACTGTGCGCCAACTAAATTTGTCGGCGGGTAAAGGGTTGGAAGATATGTAAAATAGAGATAAAAATAAAACTTTCGTGCATCATTTACCGCGCTTGGTTCTTAGTTAGCCCGTTTTCTATATTCGTCTATTCATATTCGTCTATTCATATTTTTTAAAAGATCTAATGCGTGTTACATTGCAATGGATTTAGAAATTAAAATTCTTTACAGTTATTTAGATAGTTAAATCGTATCGTTTTAACGCATTAAACACTTAAATACTTTTAAAGCGCGTCACTAATCTACATATAGGTTAGATGACGCGCTTTAAACACTTAAATACTTTTAAAGTCACTCGCACACTCACACACACACACACACACACACACACACGGGGCGCAGCCCTCCCGCTCACACATATACTGTTCTCATTTTGCTAACTTTATTTGTTAATAACTTTTTAATAAAAAGCGACCCCCGACTAAAAAAGGGTGTCCTTAACAATATATGTCAAATTCAAGGTCATCGGAAGTGGGTCCCCTTAACGCCATGTTTACCAAAAATAAAGTAAAAATCGCAAAGACCGTCTTGTTTCGTCACTATGAAATGTAGCATTCTCGAGATGATCTGATTTGGATAAGACGGTCTTCATCAAAGCAGTCTTAAGGGGATCCTGGAGTGACAGCGACAAGGCATAATCGGTCTAAGCAATATCTTTGAATTGGCTGAACAGAATGGAAATCCTTTTACACGATTAAAGTACGCACAAAAATGTAGAGGGCTGTACATGATTTTTTCTGATAAACTAAAAAAAATTTTATTTTTATAAATATTGTCTTCACCTGACGACAATATTTGCTTTATACAAAAATTCTGCAGTTTTTCTATAGAAAATAGTGATGCAGCCCTCTACAAAAAACTGTCAGGAATAATATCGTGCAATTAGAAGTAAGATTTGAAGCCTAAAAAAAAAGATATTACTTAGACCAGTGGAAGATGCAAGGTTAGGTGCTATCCTTGTCTATATCCTTGTCTATACAAGGACAGATATAGTCGGTGAGCACTTCTTTATCGACGCTGATCGAGTTCGCCTGCGGCTCCAGCATCCCCTTAAGGGGATCCTGGAGTGACAGCGACAAGGCATAATCGGTCTAAGCAATATCTTTGAATTGGCTGAACAGAATGGAAAATCCTTTTACACGATTAAAGTACGCACAAAAATGTAGAGGGCTGTACATGATTTTTTCTGATAAACTAAAAAAAAATTTTATTTTTATAAATATTGTCTTCACCTGACGACAATATTTGCTTTATACAAAAATTCTGCAGTTTTTCTATAGAAAATAGTGATGCAGCCCTCTACAAAAAACTGTCAGGAATAATATCGTGCAATTAGAAGTAAGATTTGAAGCCTAAAAAAAAGATATTGCTTAGACCAGTGGAAGATGCAAGGTTAGGTGCTATCCTTGTCTATATCCTACCTCAACAAAGTTAGCCCCCCCAAGTGGATTATTGATACTTTTTTTTTTACCAATCGATTGGTGGTTGATTGGTAGTATTTGGTACCGTATTCAAAACGTTTGGTATAGTTTCTCGTTTTTTTAGGAAATCGAAAACAATTTTTGATCTTCTTTTAGCCCCCCACTTTGACTGTGGTAATTTTTTTTTTTTAATCGATTGGGCGATTGATTGGCAGTGTTTGGTACCGCATTAAAAACTTTTGGTGGTTTCGCGTTTCTTTAGGAAATCGAAAAAACAAATTTTGATCTTCTTTTAGCCCCCCCACTTTGACCGTGGTAAGTTTTTTTTTTTTAATCGATTGGCGATTGATTGGCAGTGTTTGGTACCGCATTGAAACCTTTTGGTAGTTTCGCGTTTTAAAAAGAAAGAATTAATTGTCAACAAATTTTTTGTCAACAATTTTTTTAGCGCCTTCACTTTTACTGTTGGGAATTTAAATTCTTTTTTACCAATCGTTTAGTGGTTGATTGGTAATGTTAAGAGCTGTAAGTTATTGAAAATTTTATTTTAAAGCCTTTGTGTCCACGATGCTAGAACTGTGTCCGAGTTTCGGTTTAAAGCCTTGTGTACACGATACTAGAAATCGGTCCGAGTTTCGGTTTAAAGCCCGGTGTCCACGATGCAAGAACTGTGTCCAAGTTTCGGTTTAAGCCAATGAAACTGCTACTTTTCTGTAAGAGCTCAAGTTGATTGGCTTAAACCGAAACTTGGACACAGTTCTTGCATCGTGGACACCGGGCTTAAGCTAATGAAACTGCTGTTTTTCTGTAAGAGCTGCAAGTTGATTGGCTTAAACCGAAACTTGGACCGATTTCTAGTATCGTGTACACAAGGCTTTAGTCAATGAAACTGCTACTTTACTGTAAGAGCTGCAAGTTGATTGGCTTAAACCAAAACTCGGACGCAGTTCTAGCATCGTGGACACAAGGCTTAAAGGCACAGTCACAATGAGAGGAATAAGGAATAAGATAAAGGAATAAGGAATAAGGCATGTTGCATCTCACTTTAATGTACGTGTACTGAAGTGAGATACGACATTCCCTTATTCCTTATTCATTTATCTTATTCCTTATTTTTGTCATTGTGTCTGAGCCTTACATTCCAGTTACGTATAGTGACGATTGCACACATTGGCCGCGTTCAGCAGACACAACTGTTGAGTTCGTCTTATCACACTCTACGTTGATTGGTTGGTTCTAAAACTAAGAGCCAATCACGTTCGACTGCTACTGAGCGGCTTGGTCTGCTGAACGCGACCATAGTGGGCATTCAGGAGCGCACCCGCT